>NC_063014.1:934958-1246611 GCF_020509005.1 Fulvia fulva | reverse complement strand
ATGTCGTCCGTTCCTAGAGAAAGGAGTAGACGAACGTCGTTACCTACTAGGGGATGCCTTTCTGCTATAGGATATGTATTAGCCTTTAGTATAAGACGTTGTCGAAGGCTCCTACGATATCGAGGGATAGTAAGGACGCCGCTCGGTTCCTACCGTAGTGCTAGAGGGTCTGAATTTGCTCCGTAATTAGCTCTATTACTATTAGTGTCGATCGCTAGCTTCTTCCCCCTATCTATGTTACTAGGAGTACGTAGTTGTCCTCGGCTAGCTACGTAAGTCTCTAGGCTACTATCTTTTCTAGGACCTTCCCTATCGTGTTTAGAAGTGCGATTGGTCTATACGACTTAGGCTAAGTATAGTCCTCTTTCTATAGCTTACGTAGCACTACTGTTATAGACTCTCTATACGGCTTCGGGTAATACCCTAGCCGTAGGCACGCGGTAAACAGGTTTACTAGGCTCGGCGCGATCTCTTCTCTATACTCTTTTAGTAGTATGTTTAGTATCCTATCTAGGCCTAGGGCTTTCCGTCCTTTTAGCTTACTTATAACTCCTGTTACTATGTTAGAGCTAACCGCCCAATCTATGTCTAGGGGTTCCGGGTATATGCTCGGGTCGATATCCGTAAGGTCTACCTCTACTTACGTCGAAAAGAAATGGTCGGCTAATACTTTTGCCTTGCCCCGGGGCGTAGCCTAGGCAATCCCTTCGCGGTCTACGATTAGGGGGAAGTAAGGGGTTTGCTACTCTTTAGGTAGTCGTGCCTATTTAGCAAGTCTCTATATCTATTCCGGGTTTTCTATAACGAGCCCGATCGTCGCTCTCTAGTCCTATAGCTTGTCGCGTCTTATCTGTGCCTTCTTCTCTTGTGTCGCGCGATAGTATTGCTCCTACGTCTCTTAGGTATGCTCCTTCGTCCACTATCGCCTTGCCCTTCTAGCCTCCCTTACCTTCGTAGAGCATTTAGGGGTCTAGAAGGCCTTCTACTACGTTAAGGGCCGGAGTAACGGCGTATATTGTTCCGCTACTTACTATATGACCGAGGTAATCTATTCCGCTACTTGATCTAGCTAAGCTGTCGTCTCGAGTTCTCTATACTATAGTAGGTTCGCTATTAGGAAGCCTCTTATATCGTCCTAGCGTGCCTTCTTCTAGTTACGGCGTAGTTCGCTTACTAGCTCCTCTATCGCCTTCACCCCTAGCGTCGTTTAGATAGGGATATAGTCTAAGGAGGCTTCTAGCGCGTAGTTCGGTCGGCATTAGACTAGTCTCTCTTCAAGTTCTCGTAATAGAAAGTATAGGTCGATCGTGCTTATACTTAAACGGGCCTTCTACGTCTCTATTCCCTTTAGTATTGCTAAGGCCATTCCGTAGCGTACGGTTATATCCAGTAGCTTTTCCCCTAGAAACGCGTACGGGGGAGTGAATTCGAGTCCCTACCGTAGGTAGTGGAGGTTAAAGTCGCCGAGGAGTACTTGCTTTATGTCTTAGCTTAGGGTCCGCTCTAGGTAGGCGAGGATTCCTAGTTCCCTACTCGTCCGACCCCGCGGTAGCGGGTTATAAACGTTATAGATCTAGATAGGGCCTTATGTCGTGTCGATCTAGATTGATGTTATGTCTCCTAGGTTGCCCTACTACGGTAGTATAACCTTCTACGACTCAAGGTCTATATTCTTGCTTACGTATATATATGTCCTCGGGATAACGCCTCGTTAGCCCGCGATTACGGTATAGTATCTCCGGTCATTATAAGTGGCTAGGAGTCCTTCGTAGGGGTTGACCTATAGTTCCTATACCGCGATAACGTAGTGCCGTAGCGGGTCTAGCTCTTATAGAAAGTGGCGCTAGACCTTGTCCCTACTTTTGTTTACGTTATACTATACGATAGTAATGTCGTCGTATAGTATTATTCGTTATCCGTGAGGTCTATTTCCGTGCTAACCTACTGTGTCTCCTAAGCCTATATCTCGCTGTCCGGCTAGCCCTAGGGCCGCTAAGGCGCCCTAAAGATTCGCATTTGGCCTAGTTCGTTAGCGGCCCGGTTAAGGTGTCGAGGCCTACCGGGAGGTAGATACGTTTACGGTTAGGTTCCCTTGTTCGTCTCTTCTACCCTCTTCCTTTTGCTCGGTTCGAAGCCCTTATATACGGTAGGTCCCTCCTACTACCGTTAGGGGTACCTAGCTAGTATATAAATCCTTGCTTACCTCGCTCGTTCTTATACTACTATTCTAGTTAGGCATTGGCTTGAATACGCTAGGTGCCTTCTGCCGTAGTATATATACCTACTCTCCTTTTTTGGGCACTCCCTTCCCTAGTATAGGCCTACGTAGTAAGGACACCTTAGGGTCTTCTCCCCGCATTTTAGGGCTATATGACCGTACTGTTAGCATTAGAAGCATTGTAGTACCCTGTAGCTACTCTAATAGATCTCCGTGTCCATTCTCTCGTAGTTCTAGAATAGCCTATTGTCGCCTTACTTGCCTTCGGAGGGGGTTGATTCTTGCCTACTACTACTATTGCCTATATAGTTGGTCTCTAGGCTACTTTCTATATTGCTTATTAGATTGTTTTCGGGATTTAGTGTGATAGCGCTTTTAGCGCTCCTAGTAGCTATACTATAGTGTTCTTATATGTCCGGGCTAGGTGTTCGCCATCCCCTAGCAAGTCTTCCGCCTCCGTATATAGGGTCGTCCACGCTATGTTGTTTATCGTTAGCCTCTACTTTCTATATAGTGGGCCTTGGCTTGTGTCCTAGGTTTTTCCTTAGTCTATTCCCCGGTTTGACTCTTAGTATAGAGTGTTCGTAAGGCTATAGCTCTCGTTAGTTACTATCCTTCGCTGCTATTCGGGGTCGCGCTTCCTAATTAGGCAGTTGTCCTCTACAACTCCGTAACTCTAGGGTCTGCCTTTAGGGGAACGGAACCTTAGTTTTAGGGTTCTTTGTACTACGATTACGCCGCCGCTAGCGTAGGCGGGTCGCTACTGCTTAAGTGGATTGCTCGCCTTGATAAGGCAAGGAAGGAATCGTATTTAGCAAGCTAGCTACGAGATAAGGTGACAAGTCTTAACCGCGCTTTCCTACTTATCTAGCACTACCGTATAGCCTCGTTTCGAGAGGTTAGCCCGGAGCAAAAGCTTCCCTCTACGCCCTCCCTCCCTATTTGCTCCTTAAGCTAATATCCACCTCTATAGGCCTAAGCCCTTTAGTACTCTCTATTGACCGACATACGTATCCGTCCTCTCGGGCTATATAGACAGTGTTAGCCGTCGCTACTAGTATATACTACGCCCTAGGTTTTGATGCCCTTCGCGTTACCGTAGCCTATCTCTAGAAAGCGGCCGTCTATACCTCGTAGGTTTGCTCGGGGCACACACTACGCCGGGCAGCGTACTCCTTACGTTTCTACCTACTAACTAATATAAAGTTCCTTATCGCCCTACCCTCGATCCTCCCCGATTATAGAACTAATCTACTTATATTATACGTCTTTTCCCCGTCCTAATAGCCGTCTTTTCCTTACTTAGGCTATCGTCTTTTCCTCGTCGCAATCTACTATATTAGACTAGGTACGTTATGTAGCGGGACAGGTAGTGCCTTAGGCAAAACCCTCGTTCCTATACCGGGTGTTTAATAGGCCCTTACGGGCTTCGTCGCGTATCTACCTACCCACCGTATTGCCCGCTAGCAAACACTAGATTGTTTCGTAGTCTGCTCGACGCCGTTATATAGTCCGCTTAGTTGTTGTTCTATAGTCCGCTCGTCTAATATTCGTCGCTTAGCCCGCTTAGTTTACGGTCTCCGGAGGTAAAAATTCTACACTTATACTAGAGGTGTCCTATCGAGCGTATAGGCCACGGTTCCGCGCCCTTCTTATACGTAGAAAGAAGAGGGACTCGCTCCCGACACGAGTACACGCTCGTCGGATAGTTTTTATACCCGTTTTACTAGTAGTCCTCTATTCGCCGCGGCTTCGCCTACGTTACGCGCCCGTCGCGCCTACGACGCTCTAGCGTGAGAATACTTAGCTCTCTCGTAGCTAGACGAGAGGTTCGTAGCCGACACTACGTATAGGTGATTCTCGTCGTCGACTAGTATAGTTATATATAAACTTTAACGTAGCCTTCGAGGTACGGAACGTAGTATTCTATAGCTTAGTTTCTAAGGTGTTCTAACACACCTCGAACGTTAGCCCGATAGGCGTATTATCCTTATTCCTATTACCGCTAAACTTCTTTACCTCCGTCTTATCTATCTTAAACATAACGTTAAGGTCTAGGTCGATATTAAGTATCGTATCCTAGTCCGCGTCGAGCTCCTCGTCCTTACTCTTACGCTTACTCTTCTTAGACTTCTTCTTACGGTACTTACGGCGATCTTCGTCGTCGCTAGGCTCGAAGTTAGAATCGGAGTCGGACGAGCTCGAGCTATCGGAGCTATTAGATATATTGTTATCTTAGGTACTGTCCTTACGCGATCCGCGGCTACGACGTCCTTACTTAGGCTTCTTAGTAAGTCGCTTCTTTAGGTCTATAATTTCGTCGTCCTTAGTCTTCTTAATATACTCGATCTCGCGGTTATAGTCCTTAGCGGTAGACTTGTAGTTAGAGAGCTTATTATTAACGTCGCTCTATTAGTTCTCGAGGTCCTAGACACGATTAATATACTCTACGATCTAGGCGTTAAGTTAAGAGAGCTCTACGTTCTTGTCTTAAATCTACGACATAGCGTTAAGTATATATTTGCGGTTCTTAGCTATATCCGGCGTAGGCGGCAGTTTCTTAAAATCGTCGACCTACTATTAGAGTAGATCACGGGCTACTATTAGCTAGTCGCGATCCTTTACGGCGGTGTCGCGTTCCTTAGTCGTGTTATCTAAGCTCTTCTAGATATTATTGCGATCGGCTATAATTACCTTTAGATCGTCCTTTACTTTAGCGATATCCGGCTCGTTCCTCTTATACTTATCGACCTTATTCGTAAGATACTTAATCTACTTATCTACCTTCTACTATAATATCTATATATCTAACTTCTTCTACTTAAACTCGGCCTTATCCTACTTTAGCTTATCCTAGGCTGTCCTAACTACTACTCTCTTATCCTAAAGCTTGTTATACGCCTAGCCGAATATCTTTAATAACTCGGTTATATTATAGTCGTCGGCTTAGGCGCGTCGAAGTAGGTAATAGATCGTAGATAGTACTTTAGGTATACTAGCTATAAGGGCTTAGAACTCGGTTATATCTAGGTTCTTTAGCTCCTCTAGATTATAGCGGAAAGTCTTAGCTACCTATTGTTCTCCTTCTCCTTTATCTATTACTATATTATCGTTATAATTAAACTCGACATCCTATCTAGTCGTATAATCTTTTATTTCGTCGTTCCGGATATAGTCGGAGAGGTTAATTGTCTTAGGCGGTTCGGTAACTAGTTATATTAGTTGCTTAATACGCTACTATATTTACTCGTTAGTTAGCTATTAGGGTTAGGCTTAGTAACCTTAAGTCTAGCTACTATTAAATATAAGCGACTCGCGGCGGATCTTAGGGCGACTAGTAAGTAGGGAGTACCTACCGCCTATACTCTTAGCTAGCATCTTATTAATAAAGGTACGATTGTTCTTATTAACTTAGACCTATCGCGTTTATCGCGCGGTTAGTATAGAAAACTCGCGATAAGCGTAGTTTCTATATCTTTGACCTATTACTTTATAGGTCCTTCGTAGTACGTATTCTATAGTTAGTAAAGGAGGTCTAATAAAGTATAAGGGAGCCGTTCTTAATATAGGGTAAATAACAAAGTTGTTAGATAGGCTATCTAAGAGGAGTACGAGGTACGGAAAGTTAATATATAAGCCGAGGTATACGGGCCGGCTCGTACCGAGTTACGTAACCGACTACTATTTACTAAACGTCCGCCTAGGCCCGTAACACTTTTAATCTACTATAGAGGCAAAACCTCTTCTAGCCTAGTATAGTAAGTAACGTCGTAAGATACGTACGATACTACCTAATATATAGGCGCTCGACTCTATTAAGACTAATAAAGTAGGGCACCCTATTCCTATACTATACGCCCGGTTACGAATAGAAGTATATTACCGTAGACTTTATTATCGACCTACCCGCTAGTAAAGATCCTAATACTAGACTAATCTATAAATATATTATAATAGTTACCGATATACTAACTAAACGCGTACGGCTACTCCCTACTAATAACTTAAACGCTAAGTACGCCGCTACCTTATTCTATAAGTATATATTCCCCGGATACGGCCTACCGGAGGTAGTCGTAAGCGATAGAGGTACGTAATTTGTTAGTACGCTCTTCCGTAGACTCTACGTAAGGCTTAGTATCTACTAAAATCTTTCTATAGCCTTCTATCTAGAAACGGATAGGCAATTAGAACGTATAAACTAAGTACCCGAATAGTATATCCGCGCCTATACTAACTATTAACAAGATAACTAGGTCGAGTTACTACCCGACGCCGAGATCGCCCTTAATAATTACGAGTCTATAAGTACCGGAATAACTCTATTCTTCGCCGACTCTAGCCGCTACCCGCGGATAGAGTTAAGTAGCCTAGCTAAACTATAAGTTATAGCTCGGGAAGTACCTAACGTTAAGGCCGCTAACGCGTTAGTTAATAATATATAAGATACTTAAGCATAAATACGGCGGGTACTCGAGTCTATACGCCGCGACCGTCTAGACGAGCTACGCGACGTATATACTTTTACGTAAGTACGAACGGCCGAAGCCGTAAACACTCGGCGAGCGCTAGCGCCTACCTACTAGCCTAACGATATAGTTCTACTAGATACCCGTAACATTAAGACTATACGCCTAAGTAAGAAACTCGATTATAAGTTCCTTAGACCGTTTCGAGTCGTTAGGGCCGTAGGTAGACGCTCGTATAAACTTAAACTTAGCGATAGAATATAAATCTATAACGTGTTCTATACGAGTAAGTTACGCCGCGTAGTAACCGAAAAGATACCTAGATAACGTAAACTACTACTAGCGCCCGTAATTTTCGAACGCGAAGGCTAGGTATCGGAGGAACATAAAGTAGAGGATCTAGTAGATTCTAAGATTAGGTATAACTATATATAGTATATAGTTATTTAGAAGGATCGTACGCGGAGCTAGGCTAAGTAGTTAGCCGTACTACCTAGATATAAAGAACTCGTAATCGCGTTCTACTAGCGATACCTAGATAAACCTAAGCCTACCTTCGACGGACTCGATTAGCCGGTAACTTAATACGGGCTAGCGCTAATCCTCGGACCGTATATATAAATACGGTATAACTATAGCTTCCTCGATAAAGCTCTCGAAACTAGTACCGGTATTAGTACTAGCGATAGCCCTCTATACGCTCCGAGTATTAAACGTAGAAACGTCGTAGGAGCTCCTTATTCGAGGAGGGGGGGTACTATTACGAGATAGCCCTTTTTACGAACCACCTCGTAATATAGTATCGTCGGCCGTACGCCCGCGCGCTAGCGGCCGCTAGTACTCGCTAGCTCGATTCGCGCGACTTTATCTTCTCGCGCTTCTCGCGCTCTCTAAGATAGCTCGTGTAACTATATATATCTTTACCCGACCCTATTATAGTACTCTCGCCCGTAACAATTAGGCTCGTAGGCACCCTAAGGAGGTTATCTATTCAATCGATACCCTAGTATAGTTCGAGACGCGTCGTATACCTTTATAGTAAGTCGATTCGTAATTGTCGCGTCGCGTTTTATAGCCTAGATAGCTAAGGTTAGTTAAGCCTCGTTTAAAGATAATATACGCTATAATAGTAGTCGTATAGCTATATCTATAGAAGTGGTATAGTTCTTAGTAAAAGTGGCCCGCTTGGTAGTATAGCCCGCTCGGTAGTAAAGTCTATTATTTATTAAGTAAAGGTACCTAAAATAAACTTACTATCGTCCCGGAGCTTATAGAGAGCTATAATAGGCGGGTAAGTATAGAGGCTACCGAGCGATAATTATATATATTTAAATACTAATTATATTGCGGTCGGTAAATATTAATAGATTACGCTCGTACTATATCTCCGCCTTAGTAATATAGATAGCGATACTTTTAATTAGCTAAAACTTAAATAGCGTAGCGCTATAAGTAGCTAGAGCTTTACGCTATAGAGTAGATATTTCCCCGAGCCAAATAACAACTTTAAGTAATACTATATATATACGTATATACGACAAGTTAGTAGTATTAGCCCTAGCGTTAACCTAGAATATTATTGTTACCCGGCGGCGCCTTTACTCGTATTTAAGGTAGGTCTCTACCTCTCTTTAATATTTTTAGTAGTATACTAGTACGCTATTAGGCTATAATTAAAGCAAATGGCGGCTAACTTATATACTATTAATATAATAATAGATAGGAAGGTCAAGTAGCTAGAGACAAATTAGTTCGGCCTCCTACGTATAGCTATCTTTAGTATAGCAGAATAGGTATGAGCTAGGAGCCTAAGCCCTAGTTACTCTCCCTAGTTACGCACACGTAATATAACTCGGCGGTACGAAGACGCTATACGCAAGAAACACAAGTCCGTAGGGCGCGATGTTGCGGAAGTCGGAAAAACCAAGTAGGAGTTAATTCCTGCCGTCGCATCCGATCTGGCAGACCTCGTGGACGATTATGCACGTCACGACGGTGACGTCTCGATCCGAGTGGCAGCTTTTGGCGCAGCAGTGTGGTAAGCCAGAAAGAATCTGAAAGATATTGCGTGAGACGTGAGGAATCAAGCTCGTTTTCGTTTGCTTGCCGACCATAAGTATACCTTCCTCTTCTCACACCAACTCAACCCGCAAAACTACATGTACCTCTCCTACCACTGAATCACCGCCAGATCAAAAACAATGGCCTCAGGCGCAAGCAAACTGATACCCAGCGATCCGGAGAAGGTGATGGTGATACGGCGAGTGACTCCAGATGTCGTTACCTTGAGCACACCCTTCCTCCGCTTTGGCAGAATCAAGATCGGCGGTAGAGGCACGCTCGTTCGTCTTCAGAGCGGATCAGTCGCCGTCTTCTCGCCAGTCGTCTTGACCGAGAGCGTCAAGAAGGAGACAGAAACACTGGGTCAGCTCAAGTACATCGTCGCTCCAGACCAAGAACACCACATCTTCCTCGAGAGCTGGCACAAGGTAAGTCCAAAAGAACGAGTCATGGGAACGAGATCAGCATCGAAACTTAATCTTCCTATCAACACAACCATCAAGGTCGCTGACAAGTTCATTGCTAGGCATACCCGGAAGCCCTCCTCATAGGTCCAGAGACACTTCCATCCTTGCGCGACAAACAATCCTACTTCAAGATCCCCTTCACCCACCTCACCAAGCCCAACACCCCCATTTCCATCTCGCCCGAATTCGACGCCGAGTTCGACTGCGAGTACGTTCACGCCCACGGCAACAAAGAGCTCGTCTTCAACCACCGTCCCTCCAAAACCCTGATCGAAGCCGACCTTCTCTTCAACCTCCCCGCTACGGAGCAGTTCAGCAAGTCCGGCGTATCACCTACCAGCGGGATCTTGACAAACATCTTCAACGGACTGCAGAACACGAAGGGCGAGGCGATTTGGCAGAAGAGGTCTTTGTGGTATGCGCTGGCTGAGGATAAGGAAGCGATGAATGCGAGCATGGCGAGGATTGCTGGGTGGGATTTTGACAGGATTGTGCCGTGTCATGGAGATGTTATTGAGAAGGGCGGGAAGGGCATTTTTGAGAAGATTATGAGTTGGCATATTGAGGCAGCGAAGAAGCAGGGATAGAAGGATGTCGAAAGGATGGTCATCCCGAAGAAGAAGATGCTTCAAAAGAGCGTCGCACCGGTCACGCCAGTATGTATGATAGCGTCAGCATGGGGAGGGAGACGATAGATACCGTAAGTCATGTGTACATTGGTGAGAACAGGAACACTAGGAGCAGAACATCGATAGGTACGGCGCTCAAGCTTCGATGCTATAGACACATTCGCAGCAGCTGGAACTTCGCCCCGCGGCCGCAAATCATATGATCCTCCCAACATCGAAGGGCGACAACGACACGGTGGTCGCGCAACACATCGGCAATGACGTTGCCGCTGAGGCTGCGTAGCCTGCGTAGCGGCTGTAGCCTGCGTAGCCTGCATCCTCCTTACTGCGCCGCACAGGGATGTTACACGACAGGCGGCTAAAAATGCTGCCAAGAGTCTCGAAGCGCCAGTCAATACCTCAGGTACACGCGCGTGACCCGTTGTACCTTTCGCATCCCACGCGCCCGATCTATATTCTGCTGAAACAGGTCACACGAAACACCGGCCCTGCTGTCAAAGCCACAGGTCGCAAGCGTCGGGTCGCGACCTTTTCTTTCCAGCCGCATACCGGTGTCGATCTTTCTGGGCGACGACTTCTTGAGGATGGATGGCTACTTTTCCTTCTCTTTGCGACTTGCCTTTCTTCCATTCTCTCGTTCATTCGACGGTATAGAGTACATTGAACAGGACTACCAGAAGATCCGAACGAATACGTTTGAGGACCCGTCATGTCGACAACATTCTCCACCAGCACATATTCCTCTGCCACCAGCTCGCACACCACATCAACACCCACCGGCACAACTATCACAGACGACACAACATGGGACTTCAGCATCAAAGAAGAAACGATCCGCAACGTCGCCATCACTCTAGGAATCACCTTAGGCGTCCTCCTCATCTGCGCTCTCATCGCTATTGAGATCATGCGAAGACGAATGAAACGCATCAGACTGGAACGGGACGAGCTGAAGGACAAACTTCACAGCTACAAGGGTGTAACTAGTCCCTCGATCTCAGCGAGGAGTGGAAGTGGCAACGGGTACGAGGCTGTGCCGTCCAGCGCAGTCGAGCATTCGAACACATCATCACGAGGGTATGAGGCGATACCACCCAGCGCCATCGAAAGTGGAAAATATGAATATCAACACTTATCGCCGAGCGTAGCTGACTCGGGAGCTGTTTCGAGGGTCGAGTTGAGTGGCACGGAACCGAGGGTGCCGGTGTTTGCGCGGTAGTACTGGCCTGGTCATGTATCATTACTGGAGGGCATGACTATGTGCATTGGGAGGAATGCTGGCGAAGCAGATGCATTGTACTGTACTGTGCGAGCAATTTCCTTGGTGACCATGTTATGGTAGTGGGCTCCGCGCTGCATCATTGTTCGATACGTCACTCCGACAAGGCTGTCGAACTTCTACGAGTCGTGCAGCCCTGTGGCAGCACTTCGGTCGGCCGCGTACTACTTCTACTTCTAGTGCACGTAGAAGGTGATCAGGCCATGATCATGGAGGACCTTGCTTGGCCACGAGGCTGCTGTGCCAGACTAGCGACAAAGCTTGTCACGAGACAAGCTTCCTGGGGAACCATGAGCAAGTGGAGTGGTGACGGAGCTGGGGAACAAGAAGATCGTACAGCACACCTTGCCAGCCGCCATGGAGGACACTCGGTGTCGGTCTCGGTAGACTTAATACAGTTTCGGCGAGCTCAACCGTGCTGTGCACGCGATGGGTCATACGAACGACTGGGCTGGCTATACGACGTCTAAGACACCATTTAAGTGTCGTTGAGGTGACGAAGAGAAATCGTTACGCCGTGGGTTCCAGTCCTTCACCTCTCTTCGCTAGCTCGCTACGCTTGTAAGGCACAAGCTAACAGGGCAAAGGCATTAGCCATGGAGACCTCACAAATGCCCAGTGCCTGAAGTGGGCCATATGGTTGGCACTACGATAGAGCCAGACAAGTTACCAGACCTTGCGATGCGTCACCGCCTCATGCTAGCTGCAACATGGCCTGGTTCAGCGTGAATCGGAGGCACAAGCTACGACGGCAGTTGCGCATGTTCTCGACTCATGAGCTTGACCTCAGTCGCCAAGTCTGGTCTGTGTACACTTCGAAGAACACAACACTGGCAGCTTGTGGTGACACCAATAACAGCGGCTGACGTATCAGCGCTTGAAGCCACAAATGGGTCACTACATACCATATTCCTTCGCAGTACGTGAAGTTCACTGAGCTGAATGCAACGTCCCAGGGGATGAGTCGCCTGACAATCGCGATCGAAGGCATATCACGATGAGACACTGTACAGGACACGGGACAGTCCCATGCACTATGGCGCGAGGCTTCAATCCCCTCTCGAGCAACCCTCCGCTATGACATCGTACAGCGTACGCGCTTAGTTATCATGTTTGTGCCCATGCCAGGGCCTCGGGCTTCTGATTTGCTACAACACTTGTTCCAGCCTGGATAATAGCCTTACGCGGCGGACAGACCCTGTATGTCACGAGGCATTGGAGACACAGGTTCAGATCGAACGACAGGTATAAGAGCATGCCTCTTATCCGTTAGAAGGAAGACAGATGATCAGCAACAACAACAGCAACAGCAGCTCCAAATCCAAGACATCAACACCAATACCACACCTCCTCCCCACCTACCACTCACCGAACCACAGACATGAAATGTCTGTCCTCTCCTTCGCCTTCCTCCCCATCTACCCAGTCTCTAACACCCAGACAGCACTCACCCTCATAACCATCCTCTTCGCAGCAGCCTCCCCCATCAAGGCTGCTCCTCGCGATGATGACGCCCTCGCCATGCCTGACATACTGGACGCCGTCCACGCGCTCTTAGTGGCCTAACCGATGAGGAGACTCAAGAGCATATCACTAAGCGTGAGAGCTGCTTTACTTGCTCGGGCGTGGTGTGCGGGATGGGGATCAGAGGGCCCGGTTTGCAACTGCTGCACTTTGAAGCCGGAGTGTTGTCCATAAGGCTTAGATGGGAGACATTGGTTGGAAAGCAGGGCTTGGCGAAGCAGAGGATGTAGGATAAGCGAGGAAGGCAGTGTAGCAGCAGCTAGTAGAGGTACTGGGGTAATGTCATGCCTGACTGTTTACTCAACGTCCTACGTTGACACCCTGACCTCTCGTCCACTCCACTATTTCGTCGCCGACGCTTTCGCAACCACGCAGGTGCAGCATCTTCACGCCACTGTGCTCGACCACATATCTGACACCGGCATCTGTAATGCTCGACCGACAGACGTCTAGCCATTGAAGGTGCTTCAGCTGATCGACCACCATCTGCAGTCTCGCATCTTCAAGACTAACTGTATCGTGTATCCTCAAATTTCGAAGCCGTTGCAAGCGTGGATGCGTGAAAGGCACCGGTACGTCGGCCCAACTGGATTCTTCGAGGTGCGAGAGGAGGAGAGTTGTCAAGTTGGACCCCTTGGACGATGCTTCACCCTCCCTACCAGGCGCTGCACACAGGAACTTGTCGATATCCTTGAGTGTGATACCTATGAGAGAGAGCTCCAAACACTCCAGATGCGGTAGATCGAACCTCAGCTCCCCTTCTTGGGATTCGTCTGCCGTGATCGACACCTGTGCATCCAATCTCAAGGTCTTGAGAGAAGGAGGTAGTTTCAGAGCTCGCATTGAAATGACATGATGTCGCAGATCCAGCCGCGTAAGGTTCGTGAATCCTGAGAAGGCAGAAGGGTTCCGTCTCTTGTCTATATTGCTGATCTCCAAGCTCCGCAGTACAGTATATCGATGTGCTTTGCTCCCAATACCGACAACCCCTGAACCTTGCTGGCCCTTCGCTGCAACACGTAAAGTGTGCAAACGCGGGAACGTGGAGTTCGTCAAGAAGTGGTCGCTCATGACCTGGTACCCGTCGATGTCGAGAAGCTCTAGAGTGTCGATATGCGGTTCGATGTAGAGAGAGCGGAGCTTAACAGGGTGGGAATTCAAAGCGTGCATACGCAGTTCGCGTAACGGACCTCGTAGATCGCGGAGCGTTAGAGCAAGTTGTCGGTCTTCGTTGATGACTCCAGTCTGCATCAAAGCCACTTTCTCCAGCGGACAGCTCTGTGCCACTTTCTCAAATGTCTCATCTTGGTCACGCATGCGATCGCCATAGAGAGTGATGGCGGTTATTTCCTTGGCGGCAACACGGATTGCAGTGTCTACGGTGAATTGGGTTGGAAAGTCGCGCCTGGCTCTTGTGAGGTCCAGGTGGTGCCAGAGACTTGATTCGGAGCGGACGAAATTTAGCCATGACTTGCTGATCCTTTGTGCTGCTACGATTGATCTGAAGGAAAGGCACTCCTATTCGGCGATTAGTAGGGCATGTGCCTCGTCCCTTTATATGGAAGAACGAGCGGTCGACCGTAAGGGGTGTGATTAAATCATGTCCAGTTCACGAGCCATGTCCTGGAGATTCACCTACCAGTATCTTCAGCGCTAGCTCTGTCGGCAGGGCTGCCAAAGGGTCCATGTCTTATGCAGCACAATCTCAGCCTTGACTTCTGTTTCCAACCACGTCTAATTTTGGCGACTTGATCAGCTGCTCCGCGTGTTTGTCTTCCTCGGCGGCGCCTCGTAGCGTTGATCCAGAATTCGCCGGTTGCCAAGCCTACTGAATGTGTACTGTAAGTCGTCCTGACTATTCAGCCCAAGGGTACTTCTATACCTTGTTTGTCATACCACATTAGCGCGGTGAGAGTCCTGGGACACCGACGTAACAGCACTGTAGAGGCGGGGTGCTGGTCCCTGTGAGGCTCTGCTGGTGCCTTGGTGGTGGCGTGGCAGCTTAGAGCTCTGCTGCAGCAACTCAAGCATACGGCAAGAATGCCGACTTTGCCATGCTTGCAGCTTCCTGTCAGAAGGTGGGCCTTCGGTAAGTCCAGAAAGGAAGTTCCGCGTGCGCTTTATCCTTCCAGACTGCAGGTGCTTTGCTGCTCCTGCACGTGGCAGACACGAGCGTTGATTTCTGCTCGTAATGACTATGTGGGTATGCCAGCCGTAAGACCTCATGGATCGAGGTCCAGCGAAAGGATGCCGGAAGCTAGAGAGGATTAGCATCTGGTCTGGTGGAGTAAAACTCCCGAGCGGAGGGGAAAGAGGCTCGTTCGACATGTTTCGGGGCAAAGGTGTCGATATTGCCATTGAGAAACTCCATACTCGTCGCTGTAGCGCTCCAGATCTATATCTATTAGCAAAAGCACCTCGCATCTACGCAGAAGCACAGTGTCCACCATCAACCCTAAGATCCGATCCAGTCATGAAACTGCTTCCGCTCGCCAGAAGGAAGACAGCAGGAGCCTTGAAGTCCTCAGGCGCACCAAGCCGTCCAAGCAGCGCACCTCTCATCCACGTGTCCTTGAGATCTGGATCGATCTCAAGAAGCGCATCAGTCATCGCAGTCCTGATGTAACCTGGAGAAAGTGTGTTTATCCGAATGCCATGCTGTCCAATCTCTTGAGCCATTGACCGGCACATTTGATGTACTGCCGCTTTCGATGTGTTGTAAGCTGTGCAGTCGAGGCCCCGGTTCGCGACTTGCCCACTCATAGAGGCAATGAGGACGATGGATCCCTTGACCTGGTTCTTGATGAAGATCTTGGTCGCTTGCTTCGCGGTGATGAAAGTGCCAGTGACGTTCACGTTGAGCATGCGCTGGAAATCTTCTACGGGGTAATCGACTGCGGGTGTCTTCTGCTGGATTCCCGCGCAAGCGATTAGACCCGAGAACGGTGCTCTTTGCTCCCTGCTCCTTGCATCAACAGTCTCCAGCGTTTGGATGACCTCAGCCTCGTTGGTTATATCGCATCTGTCGTACGTCGCAGAAAGTCCAGTCTTCTTGGCCAGGCCCTGCAGCCGTTTCCACTCTGCCGCAGAAGGCTCCGGGAGAACATCGAGGCAGGCGACATTGGCCCCTGCCTCAACAACAGCAATGGCTAGTGTGATGCCCAGACCTCTTCCTCCACCTGTGATGGCAATGGTCTGGCCGGAGAGAGAGAACAGATTTGGTGAAGGCGCATCTGCTTCCGTCTGCTGCGACTCGGGTCTGTTGCCTGCTGGAAGTACATGATCTTGGACGAGGGCACCGGGAGCCATGTTGCTGTTTGTCTTGGCTGCGTCTGGATGGATCTTGCTTGTTTCGTGGAGATGTGCTGTCAAGGAAACAGGAGATGGGAAAGCAGCTGCGTACTTACAAGTCAAGCAGGTCTGCCAGCGCTTCAAGTAGCTACAGGTCAGCAGCCGGTGATAGCATTGTCGAGTCCTCCCGTGGATCGAACGAACATGGACGAGATAACAGTTTGTGTCAGAATGGTGAGCGGAGGAAGACGCGTTCCACTGCACGCGTGAAAAGTGGGAGAGCAGCCAAGAAGGGCAGCTCGAAACCTGACGCTCAGCGCTTCGACTTGCCTCTTCAGCCGATAGAGTACCTTTGGTCTGACCCTCTGCTCCGACACGGTTTCTTTCGCTGGTGGTGATCGAGCTCTGTTCCGTGAGGAGTAACTCGTTCGCAACAAACAGCTATACCCAGATCATGTTACGATAGAGTTTGGAAGCTCTCGCCTTCTACCAGCTGCAATGGACGAACTGGGGTCTGACGTAGATATATAGCTGTCGTCTTCTTCATATGCGGAAGGGTAGGTCCAGCATTTCATTGCTTTTAGAGCTGCTATTTCTCTTTCTTGAATCGCACTGTCCTCCAGCATTGCATTGACTCAGAACAGCAAAGATGGCTCCGCACGCACAAGTATCGAATGGTGACATCGATCACCTACCTCTCACCAAGACCAATGGCGCCAACGGAACATTCAATCTCGGAGATATCAAGATGGAGGACAACGAAAAGACCCAGAAAGTCCTGGCGACATTCAGATGTCTGATCGCAGATCTATGTCACCAGTTTGGCTGTGGTCATCCAGGTTCAGCCATGGGCATGGCAGCAATTGGCGTCGCACTCTGGAAGTACGTTATGAAGTACTCGCCGTCCAATCCAGACTTCTTCAACAGGGATCGATTCGTCCTCAGCAACGGTCACGCGTGCCTGTTCCAATACACATTCCTCCACTTGGTCGGCTACAAGATGTTCAGCTGGGAGCAACTTCTGTCCTACCACTCTCACCGATTCGACTCAGTGTGCCCAGGGCACCCCGAGATTGAGGCAGATGGCGTTGAGGTCACCACCGGGCCTCTTGGTCAGGGCATTGCAAATTCTGTCGGCCTTGCGATGGCCGCTAAGAGCCTCGGAGCCACTTACAATCGTGAAGGCTTTCCAGTCACGGATAACATGACCTGGTGCATGATCGGTGATGCTTGTCTGCAGGAAGGTGTCGGTATGGAGGCATTCCAGCTTGCGGCACACTGGAGACTTGACAACCTCTGTGTTATGTTCGACCGCAACGAGATTACCTGCGATGGTTCAGTGGACGTTGCATCCTCAGATGATATCAATGCGAAGATGCGGGCTGTCGGCTGGAACGTCATCGAGATTGAAGATGGTAACCACGACGTCGAAGGCATTGTGAAAGCGCTTGTCGCAGCACGCGCTTACAAGGGCAAGCCAACATTCATCAACATCCGCACTGTCATCGGTGTCGGCAGTCAGAAGAGCGGAACTGCCGATGTCCACGGTGCCGACCTTGGCAAGAAGGATGTTGCGTACCTGAAGACTGCCAATGGCATGGACCCAGAGAAGACTTTCGTCGTCGATGACGATGTCTACGACTACTTCCGCGAGTCCATCCCGCGAGGCCAGCAGCTCGAGAAGGACTGGAATGATCTGGTCGATCGATACACCAAGGAGCACCCAGACCTCGCCGCTGAGTACAAGCAGCGCGTGTCGGGCGAGTTTCCGGCTGACTGGACGAAGCTTGTTCCAAAGCCAGAGGACTTCCCAACGGAAGCCACCCCATCGCGAAAGGCAGCTGGCCAGGTCATCAATCCGATCGCTGAGAAGTGCTGCAACCTGATGGTCGGCACTGCTGACCTTACGCCTTCCGTCAACATGGCCTGGAAGGGCAAGGTCGATTTCCAGAACCCAGAGCTCCAGACTGCCTGTGGCATCAATGGTCGTTACGATGGTCGCTATATTCATTGGGGTATCCGAGAGCACGCCATGGCATCCGCATCCAATGGCATGGCCGCGTACAACAAGGGCACCTTCTTGCCAATTACTTCCAGCTTCTTCATGTTCTACATCTATGCCGCTCCAGGTGTAAGAATGGGTGCTCTGCAGGGTCTCCAGACGATCCACATTGCCACACACGACTCCATCGGTACTGGTGAAGATGGTCCGACCCACCAGCCTATCGAGCTTGCAACACTATACCGAGCTATGCCAAATTTCCACTACATCCGCCCAGCCGATGGCGAAGAGGTCGCAGGTGCTGTTATTGCTGCTGTCAACGCGAAGAACACTCCTTCCATGATCTCAGTCTCACGACAGAAGGTACCGCAATACCCCAAGCACTCCAGCCGAGAAGGTGTGCAGAAGGGTGGCTACGTGTTCATTGAGGAGCAGGACGCCGACGTGACCTTGGTGGGTGCCGGTGCTGAGCTGCGATTCTCAGTTGAGACTCGTGATGTTCTTGCAAAGCAGGGCATCAAGGCACGCGTGGTCAGCTTGCCTTGCTGGCGCATCTTTGACGCCCAGCCAAAGGAGTACAAGAGACAAGTGCTCGGCTTAGCGACCAGAGTCGCCATCGAAGCATACTCGCCAACTGGTTGGGAGCGTTACGCCGATGCTGGCTACAACATGCACACTTTTGGCCAGTCGCTGGTCGGCAAGGATGTGTATGATCGCTTCAACTATGATGCTGAGATCATCGCCAAGAGAGTGTCGGGTCTTCTTGACGAGGTGAAGAAGGATGGAATCGAGATTCTGCGTGGCAATTTCCGCGATCTCAACGAGTACGAGCATGACATCCAGTTCAAGGCGTTCCACGATAAGTCGTATCTCAAGCAATAGCTGCTTGATCAGCCTGTATAGTAATGTTTAGTGTCGAGCATTTCAGCGTATCGTGCAGAAAGCAATTTCTTGGTCGATGTTGTGTTGTGCCTCTGCAATTGCTACAGTTTCCTGTTCGTTGATCTCCCTGATGAGTAATGTGCAAGCGTTCTGGTTAGCTACGGCCGCAAGAGCATAAAATGTTGAAGAGAGGCAGAGACCTGCCTCAAATACGAGCGAAGGCGCCGCCGGGCAACGGCAATATTGCAGGTCAACGCCAGGGCTGACGCTGCTAACTTGTCGCATATACGCATATGTAGAACGCTAGCATAAACACCTGGTGCACTCGGCTTTCCCGGTCCGCTGAATCGCGGGTTTTCTAAAAAAAAATCAGAAAATAAGATATAACTTCGTAGTATAGCTAGATACGAGAATACAAATTTCTAGAAATAACTTATAAGTTAGAACTAATATAGATCTATCGATAATTTGAGTTTCGTCATATCAAATACACTAACTTATAGTAGGAGTTATAGCTAAGTCATATATACAAAAGTTTGTCGTAAATTATCGACGTCGATAAGCGCTAAGACTTTGCTATTCTTTGCTCTCGGGAAAATAGACTCTTAGTATATAGCATTTTAAGGCACGTATTTGATAACGTATATATAGGCGAGCATTTTGGTATATCTATTACTATATATAAGCGCTTCGTTATTGCCTAATATACTGTTTTGTTTAAAACGTCGCGTTTTTAACGCGACGATCGAGGGAGCCGAGTGCACTAGGTGTTTATGCTAGCGTTCTAGACTCGCTAACGCTCGCCCAATTAGCAATTAGCGCTGTCGCTTTCCGGTGCAGCTTCGCCCATGTTAACACGCGCCTTCGACGCAATCATGGCTAACCACGAGCATGATGCCGTTGACTGTGACATACAGACCTCAGTAGTAGTAGTAGTACTAGTAGGAAAACATGAAGGAACAGGACTCGATGAGAAAGGCTGCCATGGATTGGACGCAGCAGCGGCAGCAAGATCCTCAAGCTCTGCATCCTCTGCGACGTCCAGGGAGGACCAAGCAGGAACACCACCAGCAAACGACATCGAGGCCCTTCGCAGTACCGCCACAGACTCGGAACCATGGTCGGTCTTCACAATACAGCAGAAGCGCTTCATTGTGTTCATGGTGGCGTTGGCTTCATTCTTTTCGCCCCTATCAGCCAACATCTACTTCCCGGCACTCAACACACTAGCTCGTGACTTTGGCACTTCGGAGAGCGTCATGAACCTGACACTCACGACCTACATGATCTTCCAAGGCCTTGCTCCCACCATACTCGGCGACCTGGCAGACATGGCGGGAAGACGGCCAGCCTACATCATCGGCTTCGCCATCTATCTTGGCGCTTGTATCGGCATTGCGAGCTGCAACTCGTTCGTAGCGCTCCTGATCCTGAGATGTCTGCAGTCTAGCGGCTCTTCGAGCACTATCGTCCTGGGCTCCGGAGTGGTGGCGGACATCGCTACGTCCGCAGAACGTGGTGTCTGGATGGGATGGGCTACGTCCGGGCCTATGGTTGCACCTGCCCTGGGACCAGTGTTAGGTGGCCTGTTTGCAGAATTCCTCGGCTGGCGCTGGATCTTTTGGTTTCTGGTCATCTTGGCTGGCACTTTCGTAGTCCCATTTGTCCTGTTCTTCCCAGAGACAGGAAGGAACGTGGTTGGCAATGGCTCCATCCCGCCTCAAGGCTGGAACATGAGTCTGGTCAACTACCTGCAACAGAAGTCGCGACCAGCTCTTGGACGCACAGTGTCGCAACGTTCAGATCGTACCGCACAGGAGCAGCTGAAGAACAAACGAAAGCTCCGTGTGCCTAGCCCGCTGAAGACCCTCCACGTCATCCTTGAAAAGGACGTCGGTCTGCTGCTGTTTTACAACTCGATCATATACTGCGCTTTCTACGACATCATGGCATCTGCGCCAAGCCTGTTGCAGCAGATCTACGGCTTTGATGCTCTCAAGATCGGTCTATGCTTCCTGCCTACGGGTATAGGCTGCTTCATTGCCCCAGTGATCACGGGCAAGATCATGGACTGGAACTTCCGGCGCATCGCTCGCAACACAGGCTACGAGATTATCAAGGGCAGAGCAAACGATCTGCGTACTTTTCCACTTGAGCGCTGCAGAATCCAGGTCGCACTTCCCGCTGTACTTCTGTGTGACGCTGCCATCCTCTGCTACGGCTGGGTGATGCAGGCAGAGACCAACCTTGCTGTGCCCTTGATACTCATGTTCCTGGCTGGCTTTGGTGGCACGAGTGCGTTCAATGTACTCAGCGTCATGGTCGTGGATCTGTATCCCCTTTCACCAGCAACGGCAACTGCTGCTAACAACCTGGTCAGATGTCTGATGGGCGCTGGCGCTACGGGCGTCATTATCTTCATGATCGAGGCGATGGGACGAGGCTGGTGCTTTACTTTCTTTGCTGGAGTGGTTGCTGCTTTGAGTCCGATACTGTGGGTGTTGGAGAAATGGGGCCCTGAGTGGCGGGAGGCAAGGCGAGTGAGAGTTGAAGAGCGACAGGCTGGTACAGATCCCGAGTAGCGCAGGACAGAACTATCGGAGAAGACTGATTGATTTGACACCAGTACCCTGACACTTGGATGTTATGCAAGCGCTGTGATGAATCCTCAAGCGGAGCAAGATGTTTTAGCTTGGGCCAATCTCTGCGAGCCTAGTCGCCAAGGTCACCCGCGGCCCCACATATTTGTGAGATCTCAAGTGAATGCAAACAAGGGCTCGGCGGTGACGCACACAACTCACATACTAAGGCAATAGGCTCACAAGTTGCAACACCATGCTCGTGGACCTCAACCACACTCAGCATCAGCATTGACTCAACCGCCAACATCAACACAGCCCCAAACCTCCCAAACCCCGGCCACAAATCCTCACACGGCCGCTCCCCACCTCTCGGGCTTGTATCAACATGGGCAGGACTGTCTCAGCTGACCGGCTCCCCGAGGATCTGGCCTTGACACATGGTGTAGGGGATTTGGCCGCTGATGTCGAGACAGCTAGCGGAGGTGTTGCTGGTGCCCCAGGAGGGGGAGGAGGAGGAGGTGAGTGTGCTGTTGCTGTTGCTGCGTTTGTGGTGAGGGGCAGTGGGGATGGGGATGGGGATGGAGTGGGAGGTGCTGTGGTGGCTGCCGGTGAGGTCGGTCGAGGTGAAGGATATGACGCTTGAAGCGCGGCGAGGATGTGGTAAAATTACGACAGAGCGGTCCGATGCATCTGGTAGGACCGGCTTTTCGACAGGAGGACTAGCAGATGGTCCTGAGCTCGAACTCGAAGTCTGTTGACTACTAGCCACACCAGCATGACCGAAACCTTCAGGATCGTGAATAGCGCAGGGAATACTCACCATGCCAGTCATGGCAAACAATGCGAACATTCAACATTGTTGGATGTTTCCCGGCACGGCAAGACATGCGGCAGCTAAGGAGCTCTTCTAAGTGATGAGGCTGTCTTTGTCGAAGTTTCGGCATATGCCATGTGTCTATAAACATTCGTGACTGCATCTCAGTGTACACACTCTATATTCTCAGCCATGACTCACCAGAGCCGATTCGCTGCCCATTGCCGATCATTCCATCAATATCCCATATTCCGTACAATCAATCTAGTAAAACCCACCATAAAAGGAGTTGAGTGGTTGAGGTGCTTAGTCGTCGTGGTGCTTCCTGCGCAAGCTGCCAATGCGCTTCTTCAAGCCATCACGCAGACTGCCGCTGCGCTTTACACGAGCATCGGCGTCGCGAGTGTGGGCAAACTCCATTTCGACGTACTTGTCTTGGCCGCCAGCGATTTCGACTGGGTCACGGCTGTCGATAGCGCCTGCGCGCTGCTGCTGGTCGTAGCTTTTGCGAAGGTTGCGACCGTCTTGCATTTCGATGCCTCCATCGTCGCTGATCTTGTGTGCCCTCAGGGCTCTGTCGAGTTCGAAAGTGTCGCCCTTGCCCTTGAGATCATCTGGTGAGTAGTCCTACAAGTATGTTAGCGGAAAGACAAGTGGTATGTCTAGAGCTTCACGAACCTTGTCTGGCCATCTCTTGTAGCCCGGACCATCGTTGTTCTCCTCGTGCATCAAATCCGCCCCTTCCTCATAGTTGTACACTCTGCCGAATCGATCGGGCACTGGAAAAGTCATCAGCATGATTCATACTGAAGCAGTTTAGGAAATACTTACTGCCTGGAGGAACAACAGCGACGCCATCGAGGGGCTTGTGCCGCTCCAGAGCATCTTGGACATTTTCTCGTGGCGTAGCCTTGAGAGCCTCCTGGTTGCTAGTCTCCAGCGCTGCGACCGGCGAATTCCTGTAACTAGTATTCCTCGCCAGCAGCGCTGCGTCGTATGGGCCTTCGTGGTGATATGCCTTGCCACCAATAGCCGGATCAAGGCGGTCGACAGTGTCTGCTCCCGGGATGTGGTGCTTCTTCAGATGTGGCGAACGATAGGCCTTCTTGCTGTCCCTCCGAAGCACGTCCAACGGTTTGTGACTATCATCCCCAGGGTAGCGCGCCGAGAGCGAACTTGTTCGGCGACGGTGTCCCTTTTGATTTGGGGAGTTGTTGCCTGAGTTGGCCTCCTCGTACGATGGAGGTGGTCGTCCCCCGCTACCCGATCGACGTGGTCGCGTGTCATTGTAGTCGCCGAATGCGTCAGCACGATACGCAGGAAATTGGGCTGGCGGGCTTCCTCTGCTGCCTCTGCTGCCACTGCTCACATGGCGAGCATGACTTGATGCTCCGCCCTTCTCGAGCGGGGGAGACTGCTTGGGCGATCGTCGCTTCTCGGTGCTGTCGCGGAATGGGTTGTTGCTGCCAATCGACGTTCGTGACGCAGAGAGTGGAGCATTGGACGACGAGGCTGCTGGAGCGAATGTGCTGCCGAAGTGTGTGCCTGGACCTGTTTCATGTGATGGTTCGGGGGCATTCATTGGATCAATGAGATATGCGGCAGCGCTGAGAGGTCATATGATTAGCATTCCTTGACGCCATCACAGACGGAGAGCTGCATACGTCTTAGAGTCGACAGCCGCAGACATGATGTCTAGCTGCTGCAATGCTCCTACAATGCGGTGAAAGTGTGCTCCAAGACAGTCTCTGCAGTGGCGAAGATGTGAATGCTGAGTGTTTCAACAGAGGGAGAGCAGGATACGCGGTGCCGCTGGATCGGTCCCAGGCAGAAGTGATAGCTACATGTACATGTGTGACACGCGTCCCACTTTGTCGCTTGCCAGCCGTGCCAGCCTTCCCAGGAGTGACGTACCCGGCTCCTTGTAACCGGACCCGCTACTGCCCTGTGTGCCGGTGAACCACGCTAGCTGGGCGGCCATCCAGGAACACACCCAAAGGAACAACACACGCCATCTTTCTAGTAGCTCCGCGGACGTCGTCGTCTGGTCTTGTCGCGTCGACGCCAAGAAGGCAGTCGCAACGCCAACATGGGCCTCGTCGACTACTCTGATTCAGAAGACGAAGCACGCGACGAGACGCCGGCTAAGAAAAGAAAGATGTTGGGCGACAAGAAGGACGACGCGACTGCACTGCCTCCTCTACCCGCCAGCTTCCGGAATCTGTATTCATCGGCGGTGAGAACGAGCACCCAAGACGATCCATCTCTCCACGCCGGGAGGAAGCGCGTCATCCCACATGTCGCCGGCAATTGGCCCACACACGTCTATCTCGAGTGTAAGAATGACATGGTCCATTGCCAGTTCAAAGGTATGTGCAGTAGCAGTACTGACTTGCAGGAGGGTTTCCAGAGACAGATGCATACAAGGTGCTTTGCCTGGCGCTGAGAGATGTTCAACACACTCTCGAGGACGGCGTCGATAATGTGCACAGCTTACTGCAGAATGATCTTGGGGTGCAGCTGCCATTGCATATCTCATTGTCCCGGCCGCTAGCACTCAAGACCGAGCAAAAGGACGCCTTCTTGGCGGAGCTCAAGAAAGCCATCTCGGGCACTGGTGTGCGCACCTTCGCAGTGTCCCCGACTAATCTGATCTGGCACCCGAATGAAGATCGCACAAGATGGTTCTTGGTTCTGAAGCTTCAGAGGCCTGCTGGAGATGAACTGCAGCAGATGCTCGGCGCTTCCAACGATACTGCCGCTGGCTTCGACCAGCCTTTGTTGTACCAAAATAAGCATGCACGCAGCGCGGACAAGTCGGCCAATACGCCCATCGAAGCCTTTCACATCAGTGTCGCCTGGTCTTTGCAGTCTCCTACCGCACAGCCTGCGAAGCATGGTGGGTTGCATCAAGCGGTCTCGAGTGCTGTCCTTGAGCAGATGGGAAAGCTGGAGGTCAACTTCGAGGAGGTCAAAGTCCGGATCGGCCAAGATGTTACTTCCATACCGCTACAGAAGGCCAGAGTCACAGGGCCCACGGTCTGATCAGGATGTTTTCGAGACCGACTTAAGAGGGTGTCGCGCTTGTGTGAAGGAGGTGAGGTTGCCCGAAAAGTGCGTCACATTGAAACAAGTATGCCACTGAACTGCTGGCCATTACCAGATCACTTTTTCTGCTTTAGCAGACCTTGCTGTCTGCTTCATCGAAGCATCCTCTTTGCTGATCGACGATACCTCATTATACATCATCGTCCAAAATGAACACGAACGGCACTCTTCTTCAAGTCAGTTCACCATCGTCGGCATCGGCCTCGGAGGTACTCGAGACAGGCGAACTGCTCACGCTCATAATGTCGCACCTGGACATCCGGACACTGTTGCCATCACAGCGCGTGAGCAAAGCGTGGAGGACGGCCTTCTACAAGTCTTCACTCTTGCAGACACGTGCGATGCTTCAACCCACGAACAAACAAGCCAAGAAGTACCGCAGTCCAGACTGTCGAGGGGGCTGGAACCCTTCGATCCACAATATGGTGTTGAGATCTGACGACCCGACCGACGGAGTCTACTGGATTTGTCGTGGCATCGGCCCTGGACGATGTGTCAAGATGGTACAGCATAGGCCCTCGACAAGTAGAAGCTGCTATTGCCATGTTTCGACCAAGCCACGCTCCACGGCCGGCAGCTGGCAGAGCGCGTTACTTTCGAACACCTCCGACCATATTAACATCGAGGCAACACTGGAAGATGAGAGGGGTCGGATCAGGGGGAGACATCTTAACATTGGGATGTCTGGATCTTCGATCACAATTGCCGACATGATATATATGCTGGAACGTTGGGCGGCTGGGCGCCTGCACATAGATTGGACTGATAAGGCTTACATCAATGGTATCGTGAGGCATGACGGGGGCTGTGCCAACAATAGCGATAGGATACTCACATAAGCCAAGGAACAGTGGTGTGGGCTATGATGGTCTTGGGCTTTGCAACGACTAGAAGGCGTAACAGAAGCAGCACCTCACACTGCCCACCTTTGACGCCTCCGGCTTTGCATCGAATGATCATTGCTGCTATGCTGGAACACGATGGCCCTCTCGTTTCGGTCGAGTGATTGCATTGCATAGGTGCTTGGCGGAGCGGTCCTCGTACTGGCATGCCGGGCATCTTCGTAGCCCCCGTCTAGAACCTTGCCCTTGGCTTCATGGGCTCGCAACATTCCCCTAGAGCTAACGCATTGCGGATGCGTCGCGAGTGTCTCTCCTAAAGCTCTCGACCTGGCCACGCTCAGAAGCAGCCCATCGAGGCTCACGCGTTTGTCTACTGGTGAAGCAGCAGATGCCGTCATCATCGATCTTCGTGCCATCGACTTCTCCCCAGCTGACTGGCAGCAGGGGTGTGTCAAGTTCGTCTCTAATGGCGTGACAAGCCGCGACGATCGCGAATGAGCAGGATATAAGGAGAAGCGGATGTCAAACGAAAGCTGAACAGCTTGTGTTCAAAGGCTGTACATTGGTAGGCGTAGTCCAGCTGGCGCAGTGCAGCTGCGGTGTAACACTCTTAGCCACGATTAGCACGAAGCTGTCTGTCCTACGTGAAACCTTGCGTCCTAAGTAGATGCGTGAGTTACAACAGCTGCTGACATGGTATGCCACGCCGAAGACGACTGCGTGTAAGTTTGCCCTTTGCCTGACGCATGCCACTTTGCATACCAGCGACGGGTTGCACCTACACCCACTTCAACCCCATCTTGTGCATCTCCACCGCCAACTGAAACAAATAATCCAAACTCTCACACTGCGTCTTCGCCTGCGCCACATCCTTCCCCCACACATACAGTCCATGTCTCCTAACCAACACCGCACACGTCTCCGGCCACTCCACCATAGCCTTCTCCAACGTATCCTTCAAATCCTCCTCATGCGCGGTATTCTCAATAATCGGAATCTTCATGGTATCAAAGTAGCTCAAATTGCCTGCCTTACGTCCGCCCTCGAGAATGACTTGAGATCCGACACCGCCGCGGGAGATTCCCTTGATCTGCTCGATTTCGCGGATTGCGAAGCAGTCTCTGCTAGAGCCGTCGGGGTGGTTCTGCAGGCCGGCTTCGCAGATTAGGGTGATGAGGACGGCCCATTGGGAATGGGTATGAATGCAGCATGTAGCGCCGCGTTGCGTAAAGGCGGAGAGGAAGAGGGGTGTGCAGGCGGAGGGTTTGAGAGCCTGTAATAGAAAGAAATCCTACCTTAGCAACTTACCTTCAAAGCCACCTCGCCCTCTACACTGTGTGTTGGGATTATTGTCTTACCTTCGGCCGCCGCAGATACTCCCCGCTCTCATGGTCCATGACAAACATATCTTCAGGCCTCATGAGCTCTTTCTGCACACCCGAGGGCGCGAGGTATACGTGCTTTCCATGTTTGATGGACAGGCCGCCGCCGGTGCCGGTGACCCAGCCGTGGGTGTAGAATTGGCGGCAGAGGGAGGAGATGTAATTTGCGGGATGGGAGGGGTCGGTGGAGGTGATGAGGGAGTCGTCGTTGTTGTTGGTGGGCTCTAAGCCGTTGGTGTGGTCTGCTTTCAGTTTCTTGTTGGGTGAGTTGGTGTCTGCCATGGTGGGGACTTGTGGCGGTTGTGGTGTTGGGAGGAGGAGGACAGGTTGTAGGGGGAGAAATGTTTCAACTCTGGAGCTGGGAAGTTGAACTTTGGAGTGAGCTTGGAGCTTGTGCTTGCAGAGATCCAGGTGACGAACGGTTGAAGCACGTGGGCATCATCACGATCGCGACTTTGACACGCGATGTACAGAGTGCTTCAAGTGGATAATGTACAGCGATGCAATTGATCGACATCTATTAGCTGCGAGCAAGGATCCTCGACAGAAAACATGATCGCCTGTGCAAGAACACAACGAGCTCTTATGTGCTACAAAAGCAGTACTGCACCACAGCGATCGATATATCGTCGAGGGGAGGCGTTGAAGCAACGAAGTCCAAGGTGCTCGAAGCGATCGACGCAAGTTGCAATTGCTGTTGCTATCTAGCAGTGCGGCGATCGACTCTTTTATTAAACGCCCTCAAGCTATGCTACGCGCTTTCTAGAGTGCTATGCTACACTCCTTATGCCATTTTGGCCATTTTGGTCGTTTCTTCGTTACAAGTACATGTCATCGATGACCATCCAGCCTCGATTAGCGGCCAGCCATCAAAGTGTAGCCTCCATCGACAGTGATGCTCTGGCCGTTCAGGAACTGGTTAGCAGCAACGAACAGGACCGACTGAGCCATGTCACGGTCGTGGCCAGGGCGAGCAGCAGGTGTCTTGCCTTCGTGCTGCTCCTTAGGGATGTGCGACTTCTGATTCTCGCCGCTCTCGCCTGCGGTCATCTCTGATGGGAAGACTCCTGGGGCGATGTCGTTGACACGGATTGTGAGGCCGTTGGTTTGGATCTCGTTGGCAAGCATGCGTGTGAGATGGATGGCAGCACACTTCGAAGCGTTGTATTGTGGGTGGTGCTGGGAGGTCTTGACTTGGCCTAGAAGATTGAGAAGTCAGTACATTGCATCAAATGAGTGACTGGACAGTCGCAGCAAAACCAACAGCCTCTCTCAGCACAACGTCATCGGGGTCTGCTGTGGTGTGCATCATCGTGTGTATGAGATGACGAAGCAGCTTGGAGACACTGCGAGCTCCACCACGATTGTATGCCCTGTTGGATCTTCTACTCACCAGAGATAGAGCTGATGTTGATCACAGATGCTGACCAGCCCTTGGTGCTCTCGGAAGCCTTCTGAAGTAGTGGTAGGAAGCAGGTGGTCATGAAGTAGATCTGAGAGACGTTGGTGCGGTATACAGCATCCCAGTCCTCGTAAGTCGCATCTTCGTTGTCGAATAGAGCCTTCTTGAGCTCCTCGGCGTTGCCAGCTTCGGTGTTGAAGGTCGATGTGGAGATGCCGGCGTCTATAATATTGTTAGCTCTCAATAGCTACCACAGCAGCACCGTAGCGACTTCTTAAGGTGGGGCATCGAAGCGCCCCTCGCTCCAATGCCATTGAAGAGGTGGCCAGATCTTTCGTCAAGAGGCCTAGGTGGTGGGCGACTTACTGTTGATGAGGATGTCAAGGTGCTTCTCCTTCTGCGAGATCTCCTGGTAGAGAGTCGCTACGTCGGCCTTCTTCGAGACGTCGGCAACGATAGGGATGATCTGGCCGGAGATGTCCTGGCTGAAGGTCTTCGCAACAGTGTCGAGCTTCTCTTGTGTACGGCCACAGATGTAAACCTTGGCACCGTTCACAGCCAAAGCCTGCACGGCCATAAGGCCAATGCCTGAACCACCGCCAGTGATGAGGGCGACCTTGTCCTCGACATTGAACAGGTTGGAGAGCTGGAACTCCTGGTTGTTGTGCTGGCGTGCGTCGTCGGATACCATGTTGGTGAAGTGGCGGGTGAGGTGTTGGAGTCTGTGCTGTGGTGAAGTCGTTGTGATGGTTTGGGGACGAAGTGAGGTTGATGTGCTCGAGTAGGAAAGAGCTTGAGGGAGAGTATGGGATGATATACAGCGTTTGGATGCTGTCGTCACAATGTGTTCTTGCTGCAGGACAAGACGGGCCGTTCTGGTGGAAAGTGGTCGAAAAGCAGACATGACGCTGTGATGAGGAGAGATCGAGTAAGTACTCACACGTTTTGTATCCTACGGGGCGTGAAAAGTGGTGCTGGCCATCACTGTTCGGTGCATCACAGCATTGCATGTGCATGTCATATCGATGCAAGAGCAGGTCAGTTCACGTCGCGTGTCGCACGCGCTACGAAAGACTGTTTGAGAGTCTGCGCCAAAATGCGGAGTGCAGTCCGCAGTAGAGCCAGAACTAGTGGCTGACTGACAAGAGCGATGTGCAGGGAGTACGAATGCCAGCCCTCGACCGTCTTCCGCCTTCGACATTCACATCCGGCCCGCCAATCATCGACAATGCAGAGTATGCCATAGCTGGAACCTGCGCATCTCGCATGCATTGAATACACCATTGTGTCTCACCAGCAGCCCGCCTGTGAAAGGTGACAGCAGACCGGCCGGCGTGCCCACGCGACCGAGTCCAACGAGCGCTGCCAAAATGCCCGTCTCGAGAAACAGCGTCGACTACAAGACCGCGCTGCTACGATTCCTCCTCAAGACTCACGAACAGTTCCCGGATCCTGACATCCGCAAGTTCTGGGACCATGTTGCAGACCAGTTCTCATATCCCGACCTGCCCACGCCCCAAGGCGACGAGCTCGAGGAGTTTTGTGACACCGAAGTCCAGCAATGGCAGATCGAGTGCGACAGCTTCACGAAGCGCCGACGGAAAGGCCATGAAAAGGGATCGCCATACGACATCTTGATGGACCAATGGGCCGAGACCTGGGATGCACGACTCTTGGACCATTGGCAGCACCTCGTCACCAACCCGGGCCAGAACCAAGGCAACTTCGACGCTGTCCCCTCAGAATTTCGTGCAAAAGTGAAAGAGAGGGTAGCAGCCAGTGAAAGGATCGACCAGAAGTCGGGCCAGGGCTCTGCCAAAAAGACACCTCCACGCAAAGCAAAGGACCAGCCGCGCACCAGCCAGACCGAGAGCAGAAACTTCGAGTATGATGGGGAGAAACTGAAGCGGGTGGTTGAGGCCGCCAAGCAGCGAGCATGTGATGTGGGCAAGCCTGATCTTGCTCAAGCCGTCAACCAGATCTACCTTGATGCATTGATAGACATGCGGCTTCGCGTTCTGCTGGAAGCTATCCTTACCCAGGAAGCAACTGCCAAGCAGAATGAAGAATTCCAAGAATATGTCAGGCGAGCCAAGAGGAAGCTACGAGACACAAAGGGAAAAGACGACAAGCAGGCAGACTCCAAGAAAAGCAGTCCGCAGGTTCAGATCGCCAACAAACAACAGAAGGTCAGCGCAGCCAAGAAGGACAAAGATAAGACTCCTGGTGTCGGTGCCACTCAAGGCTCCATCGACAGCGGCTACGGCAGTCAGAGAGACGACAAGGTTACGAACGACAGTGTATCTGGTAGCAGCTTCAGCCGTGGCAACAGCGAAGCCGTGGACGGTAACAAACGTAGACGGGCATCGATAACGTCGGCAGCCGCTGCTGAGCAGGCCGACCTGGAGGAAGCTGAGCGTGCTTCGAAGCGCAGAAAGCAAGCAGATGATCGTGACGACAGCGGCAGCTATGGGCAAAAGAAACCGAAGAGCTCTGCCCTCAAGCATCCGATGGCCAAGCGCGCACCGAATTCAGCAGAGAGCGGTTCCGAGCTATCAGAAGCTGGAGACACAGATATCGAGGCGGCTAAGGAAGCATATGTCGACGAGATGGTGCGCAAAAAGTCGGCCGAAGCATCAAAACAAGCCATCGAAGAGCAATATGGTCCAGTGTCTCCCACCGTGGCAGACCATCGATCACCGGCTGCAGAGTCATGGCGATCAATGCCTTCGCCGAACTTCCCAGCGTCAACCCCAGCCCGAGGAGCAGAAGCCCAAGCTACTGCTGGAGCTTCCAATACAGGACCTGGAGCAAGTACCGCGGTGATGAGAGTGCCTAGCCCACCTCCAGAGCAGCTCACCGAGGATGAAGGCAGCCATGCATTCAAGATCATTACCGGCGCAACCGTAGAAGCGATGGCACCAGCCATGGAGCGGCTTGAAGCCAAATTGGACTCGCTAATAAGCCAAAGACCGCAAGAAAATCCTCTACAAGACATGATTAATGCATCCAAGTCCAAGTCGAAAGGCAAGGATGCTGCTACTTCTGCCAGTCAGGATCTGGTGAACGTGGCCGATATGCTGCAATCTGGCGATCTGGATTTGAAGAATCCTGACACCACGAAGCTCATATCGCAGCTCGCTCGTAACGCAGCTGAAGCCTCAATTCACGCAGCAGAGGCAGCAAGGCGAGCTGGAGAGATGGCGAGGGACGTTAGCATGGTTCTCATGCATCTTGGCACAAAACAGACGGGCAAGCAGACGGCGAAAGGTGGTCAACGCAAGCAGGAATAGGGATTCTGTCTTGAGGTTGCGAACTCTGAGCGTTTCTGAAAGTCGAGAAGTTTGGTGTTATCGACAGGCTGTGATGTCGGGCATGAGGTTGGTACTGCAGTTTTAAGCGTGTGTGTAAGAAAGAGCTCGGCGATTCCTGCTGCAATAGTGGTAACAGTGTATGTATAATGGATTGGGCGACACCGCAAGCATTGGAAGAACAGTACACAGCATGCTTTGCCGTGATCTGTGAGAATGAAGACTCATGCTACCCGATCGTTGCTGTATACGTCTATGTCTGCACTTGTTGTCTTGATAGGGAAAGGCTTGCCGACTGGACGTTGCTGGGCAGATCCCCACCAGATCCTTGAACTCTCTCCATCTCGCCGCCGACCCTCGGGTAGAATGCATACCGTAGCCACGGCTTAGGGCAGCCTACAGCCGCCGCATTGACACTGCAGCTTTCGAATGTGAGACTCGTTCGGTCTTTGTACACTATTGCTCTCTTTCCGCCTTTCTCGCGTCTCTTTGGGTAGACGACTGCGAGCACATCAACAGGACTGGAGCAGACATACCGACTCGTCCTGAGCTACATTGCTTTCAGAAAGCTTCTGGAGAGTTATACCGCTCATATTGACGATGGCAGCTCGACGCGCGATCTCGAGCCGCACACTGCAGAGCTTGACCCTTCGACCGACTGTCACCAGAGCTTCACGAGTCGTCAGCAAGATGCCGCAGAACGGCAACGAGACTGCCAATGCCGTGCGAAGGCTCCATGCCACATCGCAGCAACTTGCGGCTACCACTACAGCAGCATCGTCTCCGCAGCAATACCCTACGACTCACGAGAAGGTTGACCAGCCATTGAACACCCAGAACTTCATCGACAACAAGTTCGTGGCCTCGGACGCTACGCAATGGATCGACCTCCACGACCCAGCGACCAACAACCTCGTCACTCGCGTCCCACAATCTACAGATGCCGAGCTGAAGGCTGCCGTGGACAGCGCCCAGAAGGCGTTTCCAGGATGGAAGGCAATGAGCGTGCTGGCAAGACAACAGATCATGTTCAAGTACACGGCACTCATTCGTGAGCACTGGGACCGTCTTGCGGCGAGCATTACACTGGAACAGGGCAAGACCTTTGCAGATGCCAAAGGTGATGTTCTGCGTGGTCTGCAAGTCGCAGAGACTGCTTGCGGTATTACGACTCAGATCACTGGCGAGGTGCTCGAGGTCGCAAAGGACATGGAGACCCGCTCGTACAGGGAGCCATTGGGTGTCGTTGCTGCCATCTGCCCATTCAACTTCCCGGCTATGATCCCACTCTGGACTATCCCAATTGCAACCATCACTGGTAACACCTGCATCATCAAGCCTTCCGAGCGTGACCCAGGAGCTTGCATGATCCTCGCCGAGCTTGCTGAGAAGGCTGGCTTCCCACCTGGCGTTGTCAACATCATCCACGGCTCAGCCAAGACCGTCGACTTCATCATCGACGAGCCACGCATCAAGGCCGTCTCCTTCGTCGGCTCCAACAAGGCTGGTGAGTACATCTACAGCCGCTGCAGCGCCAACGGCAAGCGTGTGCAAGCCAACCTGGGAGCCAAGAACCACTGCGCAGTCCTTCCAGATTGCAACAAGAACCAGGCTCTCAACGCCATTGCCGGTGCTGCGTTCGGTGCAGCAGGCCAGCGATGCATGGCTCTTTCCACCCTCGTCTTCGTTGGCGAGACCAAGGACTGGGCACCAGAGATCGCCGAGCGTGCAAAGGGTCTCAGCATGAACGGTGGTTTCGAAGAGGGCGCAGATCTCGGTCCAGTCATCTCACCACAAGCCAAGGAGAGAATCGAGAGCCTTATCGCCAGCGCCGAGAAGGAGGGCGCAACCATTGTCCTTGATGGACGAGGCCAGAAGCCAGAGAAGTACCCCAACGGCAACTGGGTAAGCACCTTAATCCACAGCCTCCCCTGTAGCACAATCCACTAACAATACTGACCAGGTCGGCCCCACCATCATCGCCAACGTAACCAAAGACATGACCTGCTACAAAGAAGAAATCTTCGGCCCCGTCCTCGTCTGCCTCAACGTCCAAACCCTCGACGAAGCCATCGAACTCATCAACGCCAACGAATACGGCAACGGAACCGCCATCTTCACCTCCAACGGCGCCACCGCCGGCAAGTTCCAGAAAGAGATCGAGGCCGGACAAGTTGGGATTAATGTCCCTATCCCAGTGCCGTTGCCAGTGTTCAGCTTCACGGGCAACAAGAAGAGTATCGCGGGTGGAGGTGCAAATACGTTTTATGGAAAGAGTGGGTTGCAGTTTTATACGCAGCAGAAGACGGTGACGAGTTTGTGGAGGAGTGAGGATGCGACGAATACGAGGGCTAGTGTTAATATGCCGACGCAGTCGTAGTGTTATACGGGATAAGGGGAGGGTCTTGAAAGTCATGTGTTCTCGTGGGGAATTTTTCATTTCTCTCGTAATGCTGGAGCGCTGAGCATGTCTCTCCAACGCACAGTATCGTGTCACATATTCGTATGTCTTCGAAGCGCGTCGTGCCAGTCCGCCGCAGGTTGAGCATCTCAACTCGTGGGCGCAGCAGTAGCAAAGATTTGCATCAGCAGCGCGGAGTGGCCTGGTACGAAGCGCTCTGCTGCTCCAGCACGGCGATGCGCGCGGCTCATCTCCAGTCTCGCAAACATCCACCAAGCTATCGGACAGCGTGCGGAGCAATTGAGAGATCCTTCAGCTTCCGTATGAACGATCACACCTCTTGTGTATGCCACTCATCTTATGGCAGCGGAGCAGTACCTGGCACTGCTGGAGCAGCCATTGCAGGAAGCGCTCCACCAAACCCTCCCGTCGAGCCGAAGCCACCAGCGCCTCGGACAGTGGTTTCGAGTTCCTGTACCTCTAGCACTTGGGGGGTGTAAATCTGATAGCTCTAGTCAGCGAATAGAGCTCTCACAATGGCAACCATAGTACCACGCGCAAGAAAGCGCCTCGTGGATAGGATCATCGCACTCACCCTCTCCACAATCAACTGCGCAACCCTCTCCCCCACCTTCACCTCAAAATCCACATCACTGAGGTTAAACAGCAACACTTTCACCGGCCCTCTGTAATCCGCATCAATCACACCCGCTCCCACATCAATACTAAACTTGCTCGCCAGCCCACTCCGTGGCGCAACACGTCCATACGTCCCCGCCGGCACCGCAATACTGATGTCTGTATCCACTAGCACCTTTCCACGGGCGGGCACCACAGCTTCCTTGGAGGCGTAGAGGTCGTAGCCGGCTGCGTACTCGGAGCCGCGCGTGGGGAGCTTTGCGGAGGGCGAGAGGCGTTTGATTTGCAGGGCTGGTGGAGGTGGTTCGAAGGACATGGGCGGCATGGCGGGGATTGAGGGCATGGAGGGGAGGGCGGTGGCGTTGTTGGTGGTTGTTGTGGACATTTCGGAGAGGGGGTTGGGGAGGGAGTCGGGTGTGGGTGTGGGGGGTTGGTCGTTGAGGATTGCTGAGCGCGTTAGTGGTTGTGGCTGTCGATGAGGTGGGAGGGGGAGGGGGAGGGGACGTACAGGCTACTGTTAAGCTTGGGGCTGCTTCTGTGTATTTGGTGCGCTTGGGGAGTGGTGAGTTGGGGACGGAGGGCGCTGCGTGGTCTGGTGCGGGTGTTTGGTCTGCCATTTTGTTGGGTGAAGGTCGTGTTGTTTGTTAGTGTGATGGTGGTGGACCTTGCGGAACGAGGGTGACGCGAAACGCGTAGAGTGCTCACTAAACCAGATTGGGGTGGCCATCAATGTTCGATGGGTGAACCATCAAGTTCTCATCAACATTGTACATCGTCCACATTGTCATCGTCGACATCGTTTTCGACAAACACACTAGGTCCCGATGCCCAGCGTACAGTCTCGCTGGTTCTTGGTCCCAAGAGTGGGCGGAAGTGGGTGAAGCGATGCTTACCATGACTCCTCTTCGGCATCATGGCACGGCCAACGTCGGGCAATGACAACATCACCACGTCCAGCTTGAAGAATATCGGATCTCAACCTGCTTCATTTCGAGACAAGCAGCAATGCAGACAAGAGAAGACCTTCTGATCTGCGCGGCTTGCGGGACACAGTTCGATGTGCCAGCCGATCCACCATTGAAAGCATGCCGCATTTGCGATGTGAGATCGCTTGACTGGCAAACGACATGTTCCAACACAGCCTGACTATAGACAGGACCCTCGCCAATTCGTCCCACCTACCGGTCAGTCATGGACAAGTCTCGCCCAGATGCGTGGCAAGTACCGGAACACATTCAAGCAGGACGATATCGAGCCACCGATGACTTCCATTTGCACCGAGCCCAAATTCGCCATTGGTCAAAGGTGTATACTTCTGAAGACATCGGCCGGCAACGTACTCTGGGACTGTCTCGCGTGTCTGGACCAGGAGACTGTGGACTTCATCATGTCGAAGGGAGGCTTGAAAGCCATTGTTATCTCGCATCCTCACTACTACATAACACATCTTGATTGGGTGAAGACGTTCGACCGTCCTGTATACTTTGCAAAGGATGATGAGGAGTGGGTCAATCAGCCAGATCCTGAGGGTAGACGGAAGCTGTTCACGGACGTTAGCAAGGAGATCGTGAACGATGTCGTTGCCATCAAGGTGAGTGTTCTGCTTTATTCATGTCACTATCAGGACTAAGTATTCTCACAGACCGGCGGTCACTTCCCCGGCAGCTTATGTCTACTCTGGGACAGGAAGTTGTTTGTTGCAGATACTCTAGTCACAGTCCCGGTAAGCTTCACCTCAACGACCCTCCATCAGTATTCGTCTGACCATGCAGTCCGCTTTATATCACGTCGACCGACCGCCAGGCACGACTTCGTATGCCTTCATGTGGTCCATGCCAAACATGATACCACTACCACCGAAAGAGATTCTCAAGATGTGGCAAGCCCTCAAGCCATTCCACTTCGAGAGCACCCACGGAGCATTCGTTGGGACGGAAGTCAGAGATAAGAATGCGAAAGGCCGAGTACTCGAGAGCATGAAAATCCAAGCGAGAAACGAGGGTTGGGATGATGTTGCCATTGTACACGAGTCGCTCTAGAGAGTACACAGACGTTCCCATCCTCCTAAAACCCACACAGGTATCGCTTACCGAGACAATAGAACGAGTTCAAACTAGGAACCTGTAATAGAACGTGGGGACTGAAGTGGGTGTAGGCTGCGGGCAAGGCATGGCGTTTCATGTTTTCCATATTGGCGTCGCGCATTACCCACAGGGACGACACACTAGGCGCAGTTCCTTTTCACGGGTCTTCTCTTCTTCTGCTATAGCTCGGCTCCCTCCTCCACCAACATTGCGCATGCCACCTTGGCAGTTGCCGAGGAGTTCTAGGGGTGAACGTTCAGTTGTACAGGGGAGGGGCATTTGACGGCGAAGGTAACACACACACACACACACACACACACACACACACACACACACACAAGTATGCGGTAAGTTCTGCATCGATGACCTAATCCTGCGCATCGCGCACAAAGCAGCAACTTGCTCCTTTACTCCAGCAAGAGCTACAGCTCCTCCAGTTTTGCCCCTGAGCTTTGGTACACTGCTTTGCGACTTCAGGCTTATAGACCATGCACACTAACCTCTCGCTCGCAGGACCGCCAGCTTTGTTTATGTTGGTGAGCGACATGTACCGGCAACGCCTGCAAGGTTCTGGAGCAAACATGCCGGCTTCGGTCTCCTGGATGTAGCCTACGTTTGAGAGATTGCGCTTCATTTGAGGAGTCAGCTTATTCCAGTTTTCCTCTGTTGAAGTCCGGTGGCTATACCATGCGTCCAGACGGGTAGGGCGACGAAGTGGAGCAGTGCTGGTGGAGGTCTTCTGCTGCTTTGGAGGTTTCGCTGGCTCTTGTGTTGTTACTGCCTCGAGACCGGAAGTGTCTGTGAGGTCCACGACCTCATCGGCTTTGCGCTTTCGACCACGTTGCGGTACGGACCCAGGTGCAAAGTAGAACTCGTCCTCCCCATAGGCTTCAGACTCTGATTGGGAACTTTCAGAAGACTCCATATGCTCGCGCATACGGGTAGTAATGCATTATGCAATAAGCTGCTCTTTGTCCTTGGCTTGCTGCGTCGTTGCGCCTCGAAGACTGTCCAACAATGATGCCGAATCGCTCCCAAGGCTGTGACGTGTTTGCATGGCTAAGGTCACGGACTTTTGGGAGACGCAGTCCATCAGGTCTGCCGCTCCCTGTCAGTCACGCAGTGGTGCAATGCTATGTGGCCGGCTCACCTTGGTCAGCAAGCTCCAGCAGCTTCAACGCGGACACAGCAGGCATTTTTGAAAGGCTGCTAAGCACACCTCGGAGGACTCGACGATTCACATCGGTATGATTCATTGACACGATTGCGGCCATCTCGATTTTGAACTTTCTCAGCGTCGTGCAATGAATGGAACGCGACTCAGAAAGCGGCGCGTGGCAAGACGCGTCAAGACGCGCCAATACTGTCGTGGCATCAGTGTCGAAGATGTCGTGATTCTTCGCACGAAGAACCCCGATGACGCCAAATCACTTCAGTCCTCGCACTCGCCCCAATACTCCCTCAGATCATCAGCACGCCACTTCGTCGCCCAGCCAGTCTCGCGCTCAATACGTTCGTATATGCTCAATATCGCTCGATGCTCGCTCGGGTGGCTCATATGTTGCCCTGCGATCCATAAAGGCTGGACACTGTTCGTCCAGCAGCCATGGTGACTGTTCGAGATCGAAATCGCGCATATCATGCGAGCATGCCACAGTATCGAATGAGGCTTCTTTGCAAACTGCACATGCGATGGCTTGAACTTGAGCATGAGCAAAGCCGCTGTATGGTACATCTGGTTCCCAGAGACACCGGGTCCATTCCCGTACAGCAGCGTCTGGAAGGGACTTGCAGCTCCGAGTGCACCGGAGGGAGAGTTGATCGTCAGTAGTGGCTTCATCTCTTCTGGTCGGTCCAGATACCATTGTTCCAGAACCTCGAACAGGCGGGACCACTGCTGCAGATAGTCGTTACCGTCCATAGCATGGGTCGTGTGATGATGTCGCTGCTCCCATTTCCCGGAAGAACAAAGCAGGTCCACAACTCGGCCACACAGGTATACCATTCGGTTGGCATACATGTCGAACATGCTGTTTCGATTCAGCAACAAGGTGTAGTCGGTCAGAAGCTCACCAGGCCCGATCCACTTGTCCATAGGGATTAGAGTCTTCTCAGAAGATATTAGACTCCCACAAATGTCCATGCGAGCAAAGCACCAGAATAGTGCCTCGTCTAGCCCACCGCTGCTGCCGTTCATGCCCAGTGCCTGGATAAGTGCAGCACAGCCATCCAGATGTCGTCTCCAAGCTTTTGGCGAGCAGCTCATCATCTCGAGAACACAAAGTACAACGCATGATGCCAACACGACTGATGTCCTCTGGTGCAGCAAAGGAGACAGCAGGTGGATGGCGTGCTGGTAGAGGGCCAGGCTGCGTGAGTTGTCGTTGATCTGTGACTTACGTTCTAGCTGTCGTGCAGACAATGCGAGGCAGGAGTATCGTAGATGCGGATGATGCTTCGCGAGCATGGGAAGGACCAGTTCAAAGTGCCGATTGATGTCGAACTTATCCATCCAGGGTGCAGCCTCATCGATGTAGTTCTGCCAGAGGAAGTACTCTTCTTCGGCACTCAAGTGAGCAAGAGCTCGAGATTCTTCGTCTTCGGTCTCCGCAGTGTCTGAGCGCTGCAAACTGGGCCTCTCGTCGGCAGGCTCTGGAGTTGCGAGCCTCGAGGGCGCAGTCGACCGGGCGGTATCAATGATGCGGCTCCGCAGAGCAGCATGTAACTGTTGGTATTCTGACCCAGGAAGGAAGATGCCGTCTTCGAATGCAGAATCACTGTATTGCGGCGACAAGAACAGATCCTCCGGGAGGAAGGGCGTCTGGGCAGCGTGCTCATTGTGATACTGTTCCGGCTCGATGACGACTGGTATGGGCTGATTGACGACATGAGCCTGCTTTGCCACAGGTGACTGAAATGTATGAGACGGCTGTGTAGACACAGATCCACGTGTCGATGGACGATGATGCCTCGAAGGAACATCAGACACCCGCATCTCATCCACTTCATCATGGGCGGTCTCTTCAAAGTAGTCTCGGATGACCTCCTTCGTCACGTTGATGATCTAGGACGTCCGTTAGGCTCAGCGGTCTTCTTGAAGCATCTTGATGAGGCCAACCTGGAAGCCTTGACCCCGGGCACATGCCAACGCCAGACGCATCGATGGATGTTCAGGTCCCATCGTTTGAGCATTTTCAGGACGAAATGTAACCCTGACGCCCCATTCGCAGGTCTCCTTCCGCGCCTGGCAGCCCTCGCAAGTCGGCTTTATTTCGTCACCTGGTTCATGGTTAGGCCCATACATGATGTAGAGAGAGAATAGTCCCCTCACATTTCCGTCGTTTTCGCCGACAGTTCAAGCAGCCTGTTCTGGTTCGTTTTTTGCCTGCTGTAGCCAATTTGCCGTCCGGATCACGAGCGGTGGTCTGGCTGTCGTCATCCCTGTTGGATACGTCTCCTGCTCGGGATGCAGCCATTGCTCAGCACGAGGAAGAACGACATGTTTCTGGAAGACGTCCCAGCCAAACTCACCCCGCATCATCTTGTCGTGGAGAGCGCGTGGGAGAGTAGAACTCCACCGGGAATCCGCAACGATCCTAGCACGTGTTTGATCCTTGCAAGCTCGGGCCACACCCGCCACGTGCTTTCCTTTCGCTTGGGACTTCTCGCGTCCACAGACTCTTTCTCGTTAGAACCACTACCTACGTATTTGCCAGCCAAAACATCACCACTCCTACGCCTCGCTACCTCACACTATGCGCATCATGGTCCACGGGTACCTAGCACGCAGCCGCATAGTGTGCTTCATTGAGCGAAGGCACCCGAAACGAACCCGCCGTCGTCCCGAAGCTTGCGGAGGGCCACGATAGGCGGGTGAGTGTAGGGGCTGCCGAGCGATAATTACATGCATTCGAATACCAATTGCGTCGCGGTCGGTGAATGTTGAAAGATTGCGCCCGTGCTGTATGTATCTCCGCCTTAGCGATGTAGATAGCGACACTTTTGATTGGTTAAAACTCGAACAGCGCAGCGCTGTGAGTAGCTAGGGCTTTGCGCTACGGGGTGGATATCTCTCCGAGCCGAACAACGACTTTAAGCAATACTATATATAGAACGCTAGCATAAACACCTAGTGCACTCGGCTTCCTCGATCGTCGCGTTAAACCGCTACGTTTTAAACAAAACAGTATATTAGGTAATAACGAAGCGCTTATATATAGTGATATATATAACGTACTTCACTACCGAGCGGGCTATACTACTGAGCGGGCCACTTTTACTAAGAACTATACCACTTGGTCACGGCCGCTCCGTAAGTGAAGGATTCGAATCTGATCACGTGACCCCGGGTCACGTGACCCCGATAACTAAGCTCGGCCCGATGCCGACGCCCGACACCTCGGCCTTTAAGTATAGGCCTCGTTCTTAGACTCTCTTCTCTCTTTAGCTATTGTTAGGGCGAGAGCCTAGCCTATAAGATATAAGAGTAAAAGTAAGAATATAGGTACGAAGTATAGATATAAAGGGTATAGTATAATTGCTATATAAAACGAAAGACGAAGAAAGTAAAAGAGGCCTAGAGAAGGCCGGATACTTATACGCGACCCTCGTAAGTACGTGTCCCCGTATTAATAGGGCTAACCCGTACGAAGCCGCGCTTAGTAGCTTTGCTCAAAACCTTATTCTAACCTACCCTACGTTCTAAGTCTTCTACGTACTTCTTCTAGGGTCTTATAGTAAATATTACGGGGTATATAATTCTTAGCGCTTATATACTAAGCTAGACTTTTACTTCTTAACGACTTCTAAGCACTATAAGGCTCTTCTATCCCTACCTTCTATATACTCTATAGGCAGACTATAATAGTAGCCCCCCCTAAATAAAGCTAAGTTCCTACGGAGCCGTAGTAGTTCTATATATCGAGGATATTTAGCTTTAGTACTAGGCTTAGGCCTGATATTATAGTCGATATACTATTAGTAAGCCCCGTCGAAGAGCTTAGATTCGAAAAGCCTATCGATATTGACCTCTAGGCCGTCTACGCGGGCGTAGTATTCTTCGATTACTTAATAATTAAAGATAATATATTAGATAGGTTCCTATAAGGTATCCTACTTAGGACAGCCTTACTATTCGACTTTATACTTAATCGGCGGTAGCCCTTTAATATCGTTAGGCTCTACGCGGATTCCCCGGATCTTACGGACGGTATAGTCGTTAGAAGGTAGGTTAACCGGCTCGTCGACTTCTACTTTATTAGGAGGACCTAGTATATCTCAGTTTTAGTTTAGGAATAGGTCCTTAGCCGACGGCCGAAGGCGTACGAGATAGAAGACGTCGTAGATCTTTATATTCGTAGGAAGAGCTAGACGGTAGGCGTATAAACTAATACGCTCGGTAATCTTAAAAGGACCTAGGTTCTTCTAGCTTAGCTTCTTAGAGGGGCGGTCCGTCTTAATATTCTTAGAGTTAAGGTATACTATATCGCCTACTTAGTAGTCGGGAGCTAGCTAGCGACGACGATTAGCTTAATCCTCGTAGATTACTTATATATATACTACCTCGTCGTAGACTTCTTTATAGATCTATAAGAGTATAGTAGCGAACTCGTCTACTACTTACTTATTTACGTCTTCGGTAGGCGGGAGAGGCTCTTCTAGTTCTATACCTATACGAGGGTAGTAACCTCTCGTAGTATAGAAGGGAGAGTAGCTAGTAGTCTCCGAGTCCTAGTTACGAGTAGCGAACTCTACCGTAGGGATATACTAAGGCCAATCCTTCTAGTAGTAGTCGACGAAGTAACGAAGGACCTATTCGAGGATAGCGTTCGTAATTTCGGTCTAGCCGTCGGTCTATAGCTAAAAACTAGTCGAGAGGTTATACTTAATACCTAGGATAGTATATAGACGCTTCTAGAAGTACGAGATAAACTAGGAGCCTCTATTAGAGGTGATACTATCCGGGAGGCCTTAAAAGCGCTAGACGAATTCGTAGAACAAGCGAGTAGTCTCCTTTATAGTTATACTCTAGTACGGGATTATATACCGGTCTTTAGAGTAACGGTCTATAATTACTAGAAGGGCCTTTACCTTTACGCCGCTAAAGGTCTTACCGTAAGGAAGATCGGGAATAAAGTCTTTAGTAATGTACTTCTACGGACGATTAGGAGCCGGGAGAGGGTATAAGAGACCGTAGGGGCGGTAGCGGTTAGCTTTAGCTCTTCGGTAAGTAGCGTAGTTTAGTACGTAGCGGCGGACGTCCTTCTAGGAATACGGCCACTAGTAATACCTAGCGAGGAGCTTATAGGTCTTAGCTACGCCTAGGTGACCCCTAGAGGCGGAGTCGTAGACAATTTGAAGAATCTTAGCTCGGATATTAGAGCCTTCGGGCTACGGTACGTAAAGCTTCTTAGGAAGTAGACGACACCTTCCTAGAGCTCGTACTTAGATAGCGAGAAGCCCGGGAATGTCCTCGCGCTAGATTTAAGGGCCTAAACTAACTCTTAGGCGTCTAGGTCGGTATCGTACGCTATTCGTACTCGTGCTATAATACCTTTAGGTTGCTCCTTATTATTAAACCCCTTAAAGTCTAATTTGGATAAGCCGTCGGTCGTTATTAAGCCCTCTTTATCGTCGTTTAAGTCCTTAGCGTCCGAGGCGTATTCTTTAGGCTCGGATTTATTATTACTCTCGTTAAGGTAGGTAGGAGCGAGTACGAGAGTAGTAAAGGAAGTAGCGAGCGTAGGCTAGCCGTTCGATAGGTACTCTCGAAGCTCGGATAAGAGGTTGTACTCTTTAATAACTTATTACTCTACGATTTACTAGCCCCCTCTTCGATTAACTAGAGAGTCGCTAGGGCGGCGGGTAAGGGCGTCGGCTATCGAGTTGGCCTTACCGGGCGTATACGAGATTATAAAGTTGAACCGGGAGAGGAACTCGCTCTAGCGGGCCTAGCGGCGATTAAGTAGCTTGCTCTTTATAAAGTAGACGAGGTTCTTATAGTCGGAGCTTACTTAGACGGGCATAGTAGAGCCTTCGAGCTCGGGGCGCTACTCTTCGAAAGCTTTAACGATAGCGAGAAGCTCCTTATCGTAGATCTCGTAGTTATACTCCGTAGCGGTCATCTTCTTAGAGAGGAAGGCGACAGGTAACTAGGGAGATTTAGGCGAGCGGCGTTATAGTAGGACACCGCCTACTACGCCGTCGGATACGTCGGTCTCTATACGGGTCTCTAGTTCGAAGTCGAAGTGCTATAGAAGTAGGTTCTTAATAAACTTCGCTTTAAGTAAGTCAAAAGCCTCCTAGTATTCGTCGGTCTAGGCAAACTTCTTACCCTTACGCGTAAGCTTCGTTAAAGGGCGTACTACGCCCGAGAATACGTAGATAAAGCGGCGGTAGAAGTTAGTAAAGCCTAGGAAACCCTAGACCTCCTTAACGTTCGTAGGGGTATCCTATTCGACGATAGCGTCGATCTTCTCTTAGTCTATCTTAATGCCGTCTACGGTAATGATTAAACTAAGGAACTTGACTTCGGTCTTCTTAAACTCGTACTTATCGATGTCGAGCTATAAGTCGGCGTCTACGAGCTTCTAAAGGACCTTATAGACGTGCTCGCGGTACTCCTCTTTAGTCTCGCTATAGACTAGGATGTCGTCGATGTAGGTAGTATAGAACTGATCGAGGAACTCCTAAAGGATATCGTTAATAAAGTTCTAGAAGGTACTAGGCCCGTTATAAACGCCGAAGGGTATAACGAGCGACTCGAATAGCCCGTAGTAAGTACGGAAGGCTATAAGATACTCGTGTCCTTCTACTATTTATAACTTGTTAAACGTAGCGATAATATCGAGCTTAGTGAAGTACTTGGCCTTAGAGAGGCGTTTAAGCGTCCCCTAAATTAACGGTATTAGGTAGCGGTTCTTCTTTATAATAGCGTTTAAGCCTCGGTAGTCTACGTAGAAGCGTAGGCTACCGCCGGGCTTCTTAACGAACATAACGGGACTACTAGCGCTAGAACGGCTCGCTCGAATAAACCCCTTCTTTAGGTTTTCTTTGAGGTATCTCTTAAGGACGATAAGCTCTTCTCGGGACATAGAATATAGCGGTCCGAACGGTGTCTCTATACCTTCTTCTAGCTTAATCTTATAGTCGTAAGGGCGATAAGGAGGCAGCTCGTCTACGGCTTTAGTATCGAATACGTAGAGGATGTAGTGTGCCTAAGGAGGGACCTTCGTAGTAGGGTCGGTATATATACGCTTCTTATCGAGCTTCTCGAGAGCGATGTCAATATCGCGGAGAGAGGCGGCGAAGACTTAAGCTTTAGGCTACTTAGTAGTAGTAGTAGTAAAGGTAGCGGCGTTTACCTAGAAGATCTTAGTATACTTAGGACCGCGCTAAGGCGGCGGAGAAGGCGGAGGTACCGGAGGAGCTTCTAGAGGGAAGCTAATAGTAAGGGAAGTCTAGTTAATAATAGGTTAGTATCGTCTAAACTAGAGGAGGCCGAGGATAAACTTCTAATACGGTAGGGACGTAAGGAAGCTAGTAATCGATATACGCTTACCTCCGAGAGTAATTGACGTATATACAACATAAGTAATCTTCCTATTAGTAGTCTCCGTACCGTTAAAGAGTTCAAGGGTACGAGGGTACTTTAGTTCCTAGGGTTCGAGGTTAAGAGAGGTCGCGAGTTTATAGTCTATAAAAGACTCGCCTAGTACGCTAGTGTCTATAAGAGTAAGATTAGAAGAAGAGAGTTTCTTTGAGCCGATATTTATATTTGTAACGAACGGTTTATAAGCGTAGTCCTTACCCGTCTCGTCGTATAGGTCTAGCTATACTATATTGATCCTTAACTTCTTTCCTCTCTTTACTTTCGGTAAACGTTATTCTTAGTCTTTACCGCGTCGATAAGGAAGACCTAGGCTTTTCCCTACTTAGCGGGAGTAGTAGGAGTAGGCTCGATAGCGCCGATAGCGCCGCGAACCGGGTTACGGGCGTTACGGGTAGCGAGCTATAGATAGTTAACTACGATATAGCCTAGACCGCCGTAGTAGGTATAGAGTCCGGCCTAGCGACGGCGAAGCTTCTCTTCGGGAGTAAGCTTACCGTTAACGAGGCCCTAGACTCGAGGGACGGCGGTACTAGCGCTAAGATCTATAGCGTTACCTATAGAGACGGGAGGGAGAGCCGTAGGAGCGGCGGCGCCTAGTAGAGTAGCGAAGTGGCTTCCGGGACTACGAGGCTAACGACCTTAAGAACGGGAAGCGAGGAGAGAGGCGGTATATTTTATGTTAGAGTCGAGGCGCTAGTAGGTCTCGACGAGCTTACGGAAGCTTATAGTACCGACGTCCTTGTCCTCGAGGGCTCGAAGAAGCTCTACTAACAAACCACGGCGGAGAGTGCTCTTCTTAGTCTCTTCGTTATAGCCGGTAAACCCGATGTCGCAGTTAAAGGCCGCGAGGTACTCGGCGAAGCTCTTATTCTTCTAGAGGAGATTATAGATAGCGTTCTAGGCGGTAGCTCTACGGTCTAGATTACTAAAGGTAGTACGGAGGTCCTATATTAAGGTAAGGACGTCCGGGCAGCCGATAGTCTACGTAGCGTTATTAATATAGTATTATACCTAAGCCGCGGCGTCTCCCCGAAGGAGGGAGAAGACGTACGTAACTTTGTCCTTCTCTTACGGAAAGTGGTCGGTATTAGCTAATAGCTTAACAGTAAGCTATGTCTTAAATGCCTTAAACTTGCTCTTATTACCGTCGAACTCGTCTAGGTCGTTAACCTTCTTAGAGAAGTACTAGCGGCGGTTATCGTCGGCGTACGGGGCGAGGTTCTAGAAGGTGTTTATAATACCTTAAAGGTATATTACTTAGTTGTTTACTTGCTCAACCTACTAGGCGGTCTCGCGGAAAGAGGAGACGGTACGGTTCATAAGAGCGTAGGCGGTATCGGGGTTAGTGTTTGCCTAGGTACCGAAGGTAGCGGCGTTCGAGAATAGGATATTAGCCTACTTACTAAAGTGGAATAGAGTGTCTTAGTTGTCGAGGTTAATATCTCTATCGGTAGCGTAGTTATCTATAAGGATGACTCGAGTAGTTAACGGTTTATTAGTCTTTCGTAATATTAGGGCGAGAGCCTAGCCTATAAGATATAAGAGTAAAAGCGAGAATATAGGTACGAAGTATAGATATAAAGGGTATGATATAATTACTACATAAAACGAAAGACGAAGAAAGTAAGAGAGGCCTAGGGAAGGCCGGATACTTATACGCGACCCTCGCGAGTACGTGTCCCCGTATTAACAGGGCTAACCCGTACGAAGCCGCGCTTAGTAGCTTTGCTCAAAACCTTATTCTAACCTGCCCTACGTTCCGAGTCTTCTACGTGCTTCTTCTAGGGTCCCGTAGTAAATATTCCGGGGCATATAATTCTTAGCGCTTATATACTAAGCTAGACTTTCACTTCTTAACGACTTCTAAGTACTCTAGGGCTCTTCTGTCCCTACCTTCTATACACTCTATAGGGAGACTATAATAGCTATCGACTTCGCTAATACTACACCCTTATACTCTCGTACTATAGTCTCGTAATACACTTCTATAGATATAGCTATATAACTACTATTATAGTATATATTGTCTTTCAACGAGGCTAAACTAACCTTAGCTATCTAGGCTACAAAACGCGACGCGATAATTACGAATCGACTCGCTATAAAGGTATACGACGCGTCTCGAACTATACTAGGGTATTAATTAAATAGACGACCTCCTCGGGGTGACTACGAGCCTAATTCGAAGAAGCTTATAGAGCTAGAAGAGAGGGTAATACTTAAGTATATACTCGAGCTAGATCTTAGAGGTTTCCCGCTATAAAAGGCTAGTATACGAGTAATAGCCGATTTATTACTATAAGAGAAGGGTCTTAAGCCCGCTAGTCTTAATTAGATAGACAGGTTTATTAGGCGGTATCGTAAGCTAAAGGTTCGTATAATACGTAGATACGATCGTTAGCGAGCCCTAATAGAAGATCTAGACGTTATATTACGGGCGAGAGTACTATAATAGGGTCGGGCAAAGATATATATAGTTACGCGAGCTGTCTAAGAGAGCGCGAGAAGCGCGAGAAGATAAAGTCGCGCGAATCGAGCTAGCGGGTACTAGCGGCCGCTAGCGCGCGGGCGTACGGCCGATAATACTATATTACGAGGCAGTTCGTAAAAAGGGCTATCTCGTAATAGTACCCTCCCTCCTCGAATACGGAGCTCCTACGACGTTTCTACGTTTAATACTCGGAGCGTATAGAGGGCTATCGCTAGTACTAATACCGGTACTAGTTTCGAGAGCTTTGTTAAGGAAGCTATAGTTATACCGCGTTTATATATACGGTCCGAGGGTTAGCGCTAGCCCGTATTAAGTTACCGGCTAATCGAGTGCGTCGAAGATAGGCTTAGGTTTGTCTAGGTATCGCTAGTAGAACGCGATCGCGAGTTCTTTATATCTAGGTAGTATAGCTAACTACTTAGCCTAGCTCCGCGTACGATCCTTCGAACTAACTATATAGATAGATAGATATTTCATTAAGCTGTTGTAGTGCCCTTTGGCCTATATAGCTATACTATCTTGTTTTTGTATATATAGAGGGGAAACCGTGTTAGTGAAAACCCCTCCTCCTTCCCGCCTATCTTTTCCTCCTAGTTATCGTCTTAAATTTCCCTTATTAGGGGTACGCTAGTATTATAGGCCTACCCTAATAACTACCCTATCTATAACCCCCCTCGCTTCCGCCTCTTATCTATCTACTCCTACGTCTCGCTCGCGAGGCTAAACTACTAGAGGTATCCCTACTATAGTATCTATCGAGAGATTTGGCGAATATTGCCTTTGTCCCTAACGATTGACTTGTAGTCTCTCCTTCCCGCTCGGTGCCTCCAATTTCCCCTGCCTCTCGCCTACTACGGGCATCGTAGTAGTATATGTTCTAGGTTTTACGATAGGTAGCTATACTAGTAGGCTAGGCTATAGATGTCTAGTACGCGTCTCCTAAATAGGTAGGCCCTTAATCTAATATGTTCGGACCTAATTTAGATCGCTATACTTGCTTCGGCCCTTACTAGGTCCCTATATAGCTAGTAATTATGTCTCTAGAAGGCTCGGAGCGCTATCGGGCCTATTATCTTAGGGGGCTTCCTTTTCTAGTCCTGCTCCTATACGTAGCTCGCTATCTATTCCGCTAGGCTTTAGGTCTTAGCCTTACTCCCGCCGGCCTAGCAAGTCCTATGCTCCTCCTCCTTTCGTGCTAGCCATTCGGTGCTTGTCTATACGGCCGTAAAGGTAGTAAGGTCATCCTGTTTTTGGCTTGTCCTATGTCCTGCCCCTCTCCGGTAGCGGCTTTCTATCTTATTCTTTGCCTCCTAGATCGTGGTTTGTACTAGGTAACCTGTCGTCTTTACCGCGTATTAAATTCTCATTCCCTAGATATACTAGCCGATTAGTAGTATTCCTGTCTCTATTTCTACCGTGCTTATTAACGTTGTCTTATATACGCCTAGTACCCTACGTAGGTTACCTACCTATATCCTGTTTAGGGGTTGCTCTATCCGTTTCGAGATCGGCTTGCCTACGCCCCCTATTCCCTAAATCTATGCCCCGTATAATATAGCTAGTCTGACGATCGCCTTATACATTACTCTTACCTTATCGAATATTGCTCCCTATATAGATACCGTAAGCCTCTTTATCGAGGCTTTATTGACTTGCGCTCGACTCTAGGCTTTCTTAATCTGTATATTCTAGCTTAGCTTTAGGTCGAGCTAGATCCCTAGTACTCGTAGCTCCGCTAATAGCTTGGTCTCGTAGCCTTAGATTCTTACTACCACCTTAATATTATAGTATGTTCTCGCTTTACTAAAGTGTATAAGCTAGTACTTTTTAGGGGCGAACCGGGCACTATAGTTCTTTATCTACTCCTCGCATTTCTTATACCTATCTTTAAGGAGACGACAGTTCTACTCTATCGAGTCTAACTAGGCTAGAATGTTTATATCGTCTACGAATCCTAATACTAAAGTTTACGGAGAGGTGAGTAGGGGAATTAGATTAGACATAAATATTAGAAATAGGATAGGGGAGAGAGTAGATCCCTAAGATATTCTAGCCTCTACCTTTACCGGGTCGGACGTATACCTCCCTAGGACTAGGTATATCGTCCGTTCCTAGAGAAAGGAGTAGACGAACTCTATTACCTACTAGGTGATGTCTTTCTATTATAGAATATATATTAGCCTTTAGTATAAGACGTTATCGAAGGCCCCTACAATGTCGAGGGATAGTAAGGACGCCGCTCGGTTCCTACCGTAGTGCTAGAGGGTCTGAATTTCCTCCGTAATTAGCTCTATTGCTATTAGTATCGATCGCTAGCTTCTTCCCCCTATCTATGTTACTAGGAGTACGTAGTTGTCCTCGGTAAGCTACGTAAGTCTCTAGGCTACTATCTTTTCTAGGACCTTCCCTATCGTATTTAGAAGTGCTATTAGTCTATACGACTTGGGCTAAGTATAGTCTTCCTTCTATAGCTTACGTAGCACTACTGTTATAGACTCTCTATACGGCTTCGGGTGATACCCTAGCCGTAGGTACGCGGTAAATAGGTTTATAAGGCTCGGCGCGATCTCTTCTCTATACTCTTTTAGTAGTACGTTTAGTATCCTGTCTAGGCCTAGGGCTTTTCGTCCTTTTAGCTTACTTATAACTCCTGCTACTATATTAGAGCTAACCGTCTAATCTATGTCTAGGGGTTCCGGATATATACTCGGGTCGATGTCCGTAAGGTCTACCTCTACTTACGTCGAAAAGAAATGGTCGGCTAACGCTTTTGCCTTACCCCGGGGCGTAGCCTAGGCAATCCCTTCGCGGTCTACGATTAGGGGGAAGTGAGGGGCTTATTACTCTTCCGGTAGTCGTGCCTATTTAGTAAGTCTCTATATCTGTTCCGGGTTTTCTATAACGAGCCCGATCGTCGCTCTCTAGTCCTATAGCTTATCGCGTCTTATCTGTGCCTTCTTCTCTTATATCGCGTAACAGTATTGCTCCTACGTCTCTTAGGTATACTCCTTCGTCTACTGTCGCCTTGCCCTTCTAGCCTCCCTTACCTTCGTAGAGCATTTAGGGGTCTAGAAGGCCTTCTACTACGTTAAGGGCCGGAGTAACGGCGTGTATTGTTCCGCTACTTACTATATGACCGAGGTAATCTGTTCCGCTACTTGATCTAGCTAAGCTGTCGTCTCGAGTTCTCTATACTATAGTAGGTTCGCTATTAGGAAGCCTCTTATATCGTCCTAGTATGTCTTCTTCTAGTTACGGCGTGGTTCGTTTACTAGCTCCTCTGTCGCCTTCACCCCTAGCGTCGTTTAGATAGGGATATAGTCTAAGGAGGCTTCTAGCGCGTAGTTCGGTCGGTATTAGACTAGTCTCTCTTTAAGTTCTCGTAATAGAAAGTATAGGTCGATCGTACTTATACTAGTACGGGCCTTCTACGTCTCTATTCCCTTTAGTGTTACTAAGGCTATTCCGTAGCGTACGGTTATGTCTAGTAGCTTCCCCCCTAGAAACGCGTACGGGGGAGTGAATTCGAGTCCCTACTATAGGTAGTAGAGGTTAAAGTCGCCGAGGAGTACTTGCTTTATGTCTTAGCTTAGGGTCCGCTCTAGGTAGGCGAGGGTTCCTAGTTCCCTACTCGTCCGACCCCGCGGTAGCGGGTTATAAACGTTATAGATCTAGATAGAGCCTTATATCGTGTCGATCTAGATTAATGTTATGTCTCCTAGGTTACCCTACTACGGTAGTATAACCTTCTACGACTCAAGGTCTATAGTCTTACTTACGTATATATATGTCCTCGGGATAACGCCTCGTTAGCCCGCGATTACGGTATAGTATCTCCGGTTATTATAAGTAGCTAGGAGTCCTACGTAGGGATTGATCTATAGTTCCTATACCGTAATAACGTAGTACCGTAGCGGGTCTAGCTCTTATAGAAAGTGGCGCTAGACCTTGTCCCTACTTTTGTTTACGTTATACTATACGATAGTAATGTCGTCGTATAGTATTATTCGTTATCCGTAAGGTCTATTTCCGTACTAACCTACTATGTCTCCTAAGCCTATATCTCGCTGTCCGGCTAGCCCTAGGGCCGCTAGGGCGCCCTAAAGATTCGCATTTGGCCTAGTTCGTTAGTAGCCCGGTTAAGGTGTCGAGGCCTACCGGGAGGTAGATACGTTTACGGTTAGGTTCCCTTATTCGTCTCTTCTACCGTCTTCCTTTTGCTCGGCTCGAAGCCCTTATATACGGTAGGTCCCTCCTACTATCGTTAGGGGTACCTAGCTAGTATAGAGGTCCTTACTTGTCTCGCTCGTTCTTATGCTACTATTCTAGCTAGGCATTAGCTTAAATACGCTAGGTGCCTTCTACCGTAGTATACGTACCTACTCTCCTTTTTTGGGCACTCCCTTCCCTAGTATAGGCCTACGTAGTAAGGACACCTTAGGGTCTTCTCCCCGTATTTTAGGGCTATATAACCGTACTATTGGTATTAGAAGTATTGTGGTACCCTATAGCTACTCTAATAGATCTCCGTGTCTATTCTCTCGTAGTTCTAGAATAGCCTATTATCTAGTATCTAGTTAGCTTGTTCCGCTGTCTCTACCTAAATAATAAGCGATAAATACGTCTTTTCTCGGTCTACTGTCTTGTATAGCTATGCCGCCTTCGTTAATCGTACTCCTAGGGAGGTGTTCTAGTTCTATACTTAGAGGTAGGGAAGGTCTTCGACCTTGAATGTCCTAGGGACCCCGTAGGCGATGACGGTATACTATTGGTAGGAGACTCGTATAGACTTCGCGACTTTAGTAGTCTACTCCTTATAGGTCTCTAGCTTTCGTCTATTAGACTCTTATACGGTAAAGAGTCTTACTACGCCTATTGCCTCTACCCTCGCCCTAACTACCTCCTTTTAGCCGATTCTATTAACAATCTCCTTGCTTATTAGGGCTACGATTTCTGGTTTCTCCGCCGGATTAGTAATATATAGGCGTACCGCCTTACTTGCCTTCGGAGGGGGTTAATTCTTGCCTACTACTACTATTGCCTATATAGTTAGTTTCTAGGCTACCTTCTGTGTTACTTATTAGATTGTCTTCGGGATTTGGTATAATAGCGCTTTTAGCGCTCCTAGTAGCTATACTATAGTGTTCTTATATACCCGGGCTAGGTGTTCGTTATCCCCTAGTAAGTTTTCCGCCTCCGTATATAGGATCGTCTACGCTATATTGTTTGTCGTTAGCCTCTGCTTTCTATATAGTAGGCCTTAGCTTGTGTCCTAGGTTTTTTCTTAGTTTATTCCCCGGTTTGACTCTTAGTATAGAATGTTCGTAAGGCTATAGCTCTCGTTAGTTACTATCCTTCGCTACTGTTCGGGGTCGCGCTTCCTAATTAGGCAGTTGTCCTCCGTAACTCCGCAATTCTAGGGTCTGCCTTCAGGGGAAAGGGACCTCGGGTTTAGGGTTTTTTGTACTACGATTACGCCGCCGCTAGCGTAGGCGGGTCGCTACTACTTAAGTAGATTACTCGTCTTAATAAGGGCTATCGATTGAATAGTCCTCTATCCGCGTAATCTAACTAACTATATACTATATATTGTTATACCTAATCTTAGAATCTACTAGATCCTCTACTTTATATTCCTCCGATACCTAGTCTTCGCGTTCGACGATTATAGGCGCTAGTAGTATTAACGAGCTAAGGGCCCCCTTTAGACCCTGAAATTTACGCGTCGAATCTCGTTAACCTTTAACGGTTAATTAAGTAGTAGGGATATATAGAGATACTACTAAGATATATATAGTTAGGAGGCGACCTTAGTAGGAAGCTAGGATTTACGAAGAATCTCTCTATAAGGCGAAAATACGGGAATCTAAAAATTTTCAGATTTATTATCTTTTAAGATCACTATATATATTTCACGGCCCGTAGACCGTTAAGTATATACACCTACGCGCAAGCTATCCTAAGGTCACTAGGCGCGCCCTTACTTACTAGGGTAGTTAGTCGTCTATAATTTAGTAGTTAATAAGGGGGGGTTTAAGTATTTACTCGGTAGTATTATTAGTACATTTTAGCTAAATCAAGGTTAAGGTCGACTCGAAGTCGAAATCTTAAGGTATTAAGGTACCTAAGGTTAAGGTTCTTAGTATTAAGTAAAGTAAGTATAACGTTACGAGTAAGGTTACGGTTACGAATAAGGTTATAAGTTTTAGTTATATCTTTATCGAGGTTCGAGTCGTTTACTAGTATTAGAGCTAGCTAAGAGTTACTAGAAAGTCTGACGAAGGCCTTTAGGCCTTATAGAGAGGCTATAATCCTAGAAGGGATAGAAGACTTAGATAGTAACGAAGATAATACCCCGGAGGCTTTAGACTCTAATAAGGGTAAGGAAAGAGCACGACGAAGTGACTAAGAAGAGGATGACTTAAATAAGGGCACTATAACGTTAGGAATGCTCTATAGTCTAGATACGATAGTAGCCTTATTTAGCCGTCTTACTATTACTATAGAAAATGTAGGACCTCGCTACCCTACTCTAGGGAGTCCGGAAAGCCCCCTCTCTAATAGTAGGAACGCTACTAAATTCTAGGAGAGGTTTAATAGTCTTATAGACTAGTATCTACTAAGGCTATTAATTAAGAAAGACAACTTCTAGGGTCGTTTCGAGCGTAGCTACGAGACCACTATCCGACGTTTAGTAATAAGGTTAGAGGGATAGTAAGTAAGGCGGAGCACCTTTAGGAGGTCCTTCTTAGCTGAATTTTCGAGATTCGATACCTATTTAATATTAGGAAGTCGAGAATATCTTAAAGAGATAGTCCGGGCCGAGAAAGGGAAAAGCCCTAAGGAACAGGATATAAAGGAGTTTATCCGTCTCTTCGTAGCCTCTAGTAACCTAATTGATCCCGAAGACCTCGATAATAGCTCCCGTAGCCGTCTTCTACTTTAGGGGCTCCTAGAGTTAGTTACTAAGGTAGTTTATAAGAAATATAGGCTCTATCCGAAGTAGCCTAAGAAGTTTCGGCGCTTTTAAAAGATACTAGACGAGGCGATAAGTATCGCTAATAGTAAAGAAGGATAGAAGGCCGTATATACGAACTTTCTACTTACTTTACCGTAGCTTTATTAGTCAGTTATAAAGTAGATACCGCGCTTAATCCCTAAGATTAGTATACTTAATATACTAGCTAGTTCCGCTACTATCGACGATAACCTTATTTAGAAAATAGTAGAAATAGATAGATAGATTTGTTATTCCCCTATTCTAGGACCCTATTCGGCCTATATAGGTATATATCTATTATTATATATAAAGGGAAACCCGAATAGGTAAAAACCCTTCCCGCCCCCGACTACTCCTTATCTAGATTAGCTTTCCCTCTAAACGTACGTAGTCTATATTACTACCTCGTTAGCCCCCGCTCCTAGCCGGTCTAGTCGCGCTACGCCGTATCCTCTCTTTCTATACTACTCCTACTAGGCGGTACTATTCTAGCTAGCCCTTCTCTAGTATCTAGTTCGTAATACGCCGTAGGTCCCTAACGTTATTAAGAAGTGCCCTAATCGTCCGGTTCCTCGCCTATACTATCTACTCCCCCCTTCCTAGCGACTACCTCGGATAGACGAGGAGTACGTACCGTACGTTCTAGGAGTAATAGCCGTAGGGATAGCTAGTATTTGTATATCCTACAACCTTCCTCTATAATAGGTACTCCTAGAGGCCAATATGTTCGCTTCGTAGTTAGGTTGCTATACTACTCTATACCCTCGTAAGGCGGTAGTAGATAAGCTTTAGGGGGTACTTTACCGCGGATTTTATAGCTAACTATTCCTTAGGTTGTCCTGCTAGCTAAGGGCGTCTACTATGCCCTACACCCTAGCTGTTCTACCTCTCTTTCTATAGTTACTCTATAAACGATTTCTTACCTTCCTATCGTATTACTAGCTATTCGTCCCTTACCCGGTAGTTCGGCTCGTTTCCGGGTCGAATGCCCTTATACGCTAGTACTAATTCGCGGGCCCTTACGACTATACTAGCGATGACCTTCTATACTAGGTACTATACCGACTTACCTAAGTAGGAGGTCCGTAGTCCCTAGATATATAGGTCGATCGGCGGTATAGCGCTCTCGTACTTAAGTATCCTTATTAGTATCGACTTATATACCCCGGTAACCTTCCTTAGGCATTGATTTTAGATCTTCGCTAGTAGCGCGACGAGTCCCTTTAATAGGTAGGCCCTCTCGCCTAAGGACTACACTTAGCTACTATAGGTAAGGACTAGCCGTATAATAGCCGTATATAGAAGTCGTAACTACCGGAAGTGCGCCCTCTATATAGACGTAGTAAGCCTCTAGTATAATGCTATATTCTGTTTAGCTTTCCGTAATATTACCTATACGTACTTCCTCTACCGTAGCGCCGGGTCTACCTATAGTCCGAGGATCCTAAGCTAATTTGCCGGGTTAGTCGTATATCCCTATATCTAGATAGAAGCTTATATATTATAGAACCGTAGCCGGCGCGTAAAGTGTATTAGATTATACTTTTCTAGGGCAAACCGAGCCCTATACCTCCTAGCCTAGTCCTTATAGATCTTGTACTTCTCTTCTAGTAGCCTATAGTTTAGGAGCGTAATTAGGCGGTACGACTTTTAAGGAGCGTAATTAGGCGGTACGACTTTACCTACGTATAGTCTTCCTTTTACGGCTTACGTAGGACTACTATCGCCGATTGTTTAAATACTATCGGGTAGTATCCGGTCTATAGGTAGGCGTTAAAGATCGCTACGACTACTAGGGCTAGTTGATCTCTACACTTCTTTAGTAGCTCGTTTAGGATCCTACGGCCCCGGGGCTTTCTTCGCCGGTAACTTCCTAAGTATAGCGGTAACTTCTCCCTCGTATATATCCTATTAGACCGCGATACTAGGGGCTAGGGGAGTAGAGCTATTTATATTACTTAGATTAGCCTCGACTAGGAGCAGGAAGAACTTACTAGCTAGTAGACGCGCCTTAGCCTCGGGGTTACTAACCGGGCTACTAGGCGATTATAGCGCTAGGATAGAGAAGGAGGGGCCCTATATAGGGTCCTATCGGGCCTATTTCGCTAGCTTCTATATCCTCGCTAGCTTGCCGGCGATTTCTTCTACTATAGCCCTCTAGCCGACTGCTTTCTCCCTCCGTATTATAGCTTTCTTCTATTAGTATACCTCCCTATATACGTTCTAGGCCTCCTCGCTATAGCTACTCGTCTATACCCGGCGGGCTCTCCTTACTTCTCTTACTACCGTAGTATACTTCGGCGTCTAGTATAGTTTAGACTATATCGTTAGTTAGGTAAGCGGAACGTAAAGTAAGGTCGCTTTTCTTATTTCGTCTATTAACCCTTAGACTACCTCGTCTATCTCGTCTTTACTATTGTATTACTACTACGCGATCTAGACTAGCCTCTCGGAGTTATCGAGGTACGCCTAGATATTAGCCTAGTAGGCCTTTCCCTAGTTTAGCTTAGGGGTTCTCGCTAGTATACGTTATATCTATATCGTAATAGAGGTCCTAACTAGTATATAGTCTAACGACGCCTCGAGTTTATGTTCGATCCTATAGTAGATTACTATATAGTAGTAGCTATCTAAGATCTAGGAGAGGTCGATCGTGCCTTAGAGTCCCCCTCTCTTCTAGGTACCTAGGTCCTTTAGGGTATTAAGGGCAATTACGTTGCTTACTATCAAGTCGATTACTTTGTCGGCTATAGGGTACGGCTATATAAGGCTTTCCTAGGAAGGGTAGTATATATTAAAGTCTCCTACTACGATGTAGTACCCTTGTCTCTTAAGCGTACTATCTAGGTGTCTATAGACCCCTAGGTCGCGGCTAGACCTCGAGGCTAGCGGTTATATATATAGGTTATATATCTAGGTACTACCTACGTAAAGGGAGGTAATATCGCCCCCGCCTTGTTTGTCTACGTAGTATACTACCTCCTAGTCGGATTCTAGTATATCCTTACTAATATAGAAGTACGTACGGGGTCTACCGTCGCCTCGTAGGTATATCGTATAGCCTAGTAACTTATAGGTCGTTAGTCTCTTATAGTACGGGTTAATCTATAGCTCCTAGATTATAAGGACGTAGTAGACGCGCGGGTCCGCCTCGTATAGGAAATGGTTCTAGACTATATCCTTACTATAGTTAACGTTATACTAGATAATACTAAGCGTATCGAGGCTAGTTATCGGTATCGACAATCATTTCCTCTATAGCGTCCTATGTCCTACTACCCTATACGTCCTAGTTTACGCCTATTAGCTATATACTAAAGGGGAGCCAGGCCTAGTTAGATTCCCTCGCCGTAGCTAGTAGAGTACGTAGCCTCCCGTACGCCCTAGGTTACGTATCCTTTATATTGTTCTCGGCCCTAGGGCGCTTATACTCGACCGCCGCTAGCTAGTTCCGGTAAGGGCTAGCCTTACGGTCGCCGTAGAATCTTAGGGCGACGGTTCTGTTTGTAATTGCCTTGTTTTTCGCTAGTTTCCGCTATAGGCGTTCCGTACTATACGATAGGTAGTACCCCGGACAGTTCGCGTACCGTCTCGTAGTCGATGTACAGTCCCTAGACATATAGTCTCCTAGATAGTTCGAGTAGGCCTACTTGTTTATATACGTGTAGGTTTGGTGTCTATACTGTTAGTATTTGAAGTATTAGAGGACACGAAAGGATAAGGAGTGCTTTTCTACTGTCTTAAGGCTATATTACTAGACTAGGCCTTATTCTATCGCTAGATCCGCCGCTTTCGCGTCTTATAGCTATACTATTAGCGCCGAGGCCTTCTTACCTTCTAGCTATTTCCTATAGAGCCAAGTCGCCTTCTGGATTGGAGAGTTAAGAGTGACCGGGTTGTCCTCTTAGAGAGCGCGTAGGTGACCCTAGTTAGTTGGGTCAAACTCCTTAGGCATGTCGTGGACTAGGATCGTAAATTGTTTCGTTAAGACCTTCGCTAATACCGCAACCTTAGATGCCTACTGTGGCTATGCCTCTAGGTACCTCCTAGTAGTAGCAGAGCTAGTATAGATCTATAGAGTGCCGTTAGACTGTTAGTTCACTACGACTACCCCTAGTTGGTTGATTCGTTAGGCGAGCTCCTTGTTCGATAGCTTCGCAACTTCGGCCTAGTCTTCCTTTACTACAATGCGGATCGTAACTGTATCGTGCGTTAGGCGGGGGCCTAGTATCGATGCCGCGACCGATGCCTAGCTATAGGGGTGTTGATTCCGGGTGGCCTTACTAATCGCCTAGGACGTCGTCCTTATTTCTTGTTGCCCTCGGTGATACGATAGTACAAGCGCCGTGCGTAGCTAAGTGATCATTACCTGTAGAGACCGGTAAGGGAGCTGATCGTTAGTTTCTATACTTTTTGCGTCCTCTATAAGTTGCTACTAGTTGTCTTAGGGGAGCTTCGCCTATAGAGCCGTAGGCGCCGTTAGTACCGTAGCCTAGGCTACTATTACTAAGGAGCTGCCTAATGTAGCTAGGCACCTCCGCGGCGTTTAGAGCTAAAGAAATAGGGTGAAGAGAACTTCAAGCTGTCTAGATTAAATAAGGTAGAATTCCCTTACTTCTAGGGGCAGTGGCCTGCTTTATATATCGTTAGAATAGCCTTAATAGGAGCTTTCGAATGTATCGTGTTTTTCGGTCTCGGTACCTAGAATATATACTACTACGATCAAGTAAGGATTATAATATTAAGTTTATATAAGAGACAATTACTAAGTATAGCGTATATAACGAGGATATCTATAACTTCGATAAGACGGGCTTTTAAATAGGCGTAATTAGCTCTATAAAAGTCGTTACTAGCTTAGAACAACGCTCTCGCCCTACGGCTACTTAGCCTAGTAATAGAGAGTAGGTTATAATTATTTAGAGTATCTATACCGCTAGCTACTCGACCCCGCCCTTTATCATCTATAAAGGGCGCGTCTACATTTTAGTATAGTACGAAGAGGTAGATATACCGCGGAATTAGAAGCTTATGGTCTCTAAGAATAGATAGACAAATAACGTACTTAGCCTCGAGTAGTTAAAGCACTTTAACGCGTATATAGAGGCGCGTTCTATAGGTAGCTATAGGTTACCTATTTTAGACGGCTATAAGAGCTATTTAAACTAGGGTTTTAAGGACTACTATCTAGACTATAAGATCCTTACGCTCTATATACCGGCGTATTTGTTATATATCCTATAGCCTCTTAACGTAGTTTGTTTTACGCCGTTAAAGCTAAAGTACTTATAACGCGTATAGGACCTAGCGCGTTAGCGCGTCTTCTATATTAATAAAGAAACCTTCCTTCCGGTATTTAAAGACGCATTTTTCGACGTATTTACTACGTTAAACTATAAGAAGGCCTTTAAGGCTATAGGATTAGTTCCTATTAACGCGTAAGTAGTACTTAATTGCCTTAATATATACCTACGAACCCCGCTAGGACTACCCTCGCCTTAGACGACATTATAGTAGTCTTAAACTCCGAGTAATTCAAAGGAGTTTACGTTATAATCTAAGCTTATATACGACGCTATACTAAGCAACTCTAAAACAGCTTATAATAGCTTCTCTTAGCTTATAAAAGGCGGCAAAGTAATACTATAAGAGAATACGCTTCTTAGAGCTCGTAACTCTAAGCTTAAACAATAAGTTAAGACTCTTATAAAGCGCTAATCTCGTAAACAAAAGCGTCTCTAGTACGGCGGGGTCTTAGAGTTCAGAGTTGGCTCGTTATAGGTAGTTATCGAGTCGTTAAAGGCTATAGAATAGTCAAAGAAGAGTCGTAGGTCAGAGGGTATAAAAGAGGGCTAGCTAAGTAGACGGCGGTATAGTAACTACGGTCGGACTAGCTATAATATATAAATATACTAGGAAGACAAAGAGAACAATTCTAAACCGGATAAGAGTATTGAGTTTACTAGTTCTCTATTTTATAGTAGTAAAAACGATTAATAAAGACTATAAGTTAGTCGTACTAAGACAAAATTCCTAGCTTACTAGTACTCCTAGCTTACTAGTGCTTTACGTTATACTAAGAGTCTATTTTCCCGAGAGTAAAGAATAGTAAAGTCTTAGCGCTTATCGACGTCGATAATTTACGATAAACTTTTATATATATAGATAGATAGATATTTCATTAAGCTGTTATAGTGCCCTTTGGCCTATATAGCTATACTATCTTGTTTTTGTATCTATAGAGGGGAAACCGTGTTAGTGAAAACCCCTCCTCCTTCCCGCCTGTCTTTTCCTCCTAGTTATCGTCTTAAATTTCCCTTATTAGGGGTACGCTAGTATTATAGGCCTGCCCTAATGACTACCCTATCTGCCACCCCCCTCGCTTCCGCCTCTTATCTATCTACTCCTCCGTCTCGCTAGCGAGGCTAAACTACTAGAGGTATCCCTACTATAGTATCTACCGAGAGATTCGTCGAATGTTGCCTTTGTCCCTAACGATTGACTTGTAGTCTCTCCTTCCCGCTTAGTGCCTCTAATTTCCCCTGCCTCTCGCCTACTACGGGCATCGTAGTAGTATATGTTCTAGGTTTTACGATAGGTAGCTATACTAGTAGGCTAGGCTATAGATGTCTAGTACGCGTCTCCTAAATAGGTAGGCCCTTAATCTAATATGTTCGGACCTAATTTAGATCGCTATACTTGCTTCGGCCCTTACTAGGTCCCTATATAGCTAGTAATTATGTCTCTAGAAGGCTCGGAGCGCTATCGGGCCTATTATCTTAGGGGGCTTCCTTTTCTAGTCCTACTCCTATACGTAGCTCGCTATCTATTCCGCTAGGCTTTAGGTCTTAGCCTTGCTCCCGCCGGCCTAGCGAGTCCTACGCTCCTCCTCTTTTCGTGCTAGCTATTCGGTGCTTGTCTATACGGCCGTAAAGGTAGTAAGGTTATCCTCTTTTTAGCTTGTCCTGTGTCCGGCCCCTCTCTAGTAGCGGCTTTCTATCTTATTCTTTACCTCCTAGATCGTAGTTTATACTAGGTAATCTGTCGTCTTTACCGCGTATTAAATTCTTATTCCCCGGATATACTAGCCGATTAGTAGTATTCCTATCTCTATTTCTACCGTACTTATTAACGTTGTCTTATATACGCCTAGTATCCTACGTAGGTTACCTACCTATATCCTATTTAGAGGTTACTCTATTCGTTTCGGGATCGGTTTGCCTACGCCTCCTGTTCCCTAAATCTATGCCCCGTATAATATAGCTAGTCTAACGATCGCCTTATATATTACTCTTACCTTATCGAATGTTGCTCTCTATATAGACGCCGTAAGCCTCTTTATCGAGGCTTCGTTAACTTACGCTCGACTCTAGGCTTTCTTAATCTATATATTCTAGATCCCTAGTACTCGTAGCTCCGCTAATAGCTTAGTCTCGTAGCCTTAGATTCTTACCGCCGCCTTTATATTATAGTGTATTCTCGCTTTACTAAAGTGTATAAGTTAGTACTTTTTAGGGGCGAACCGGGTACTATACTTCTTTGCCTACTCCTCCTATTTCTTGTGCCTATCTTTAAGAAGGCGACAGTTCTCTTCTATCGAGTCTAACTAGGCTAGGATGTTTATATCGTCTACGAACCCCGATACTAAGGTTTACGGAGAGGTAAGTAGGGGGATCAGATTAGACATAAATATTAGAAACAGGATAGGGGAGAGAGTAGATCCCTAAGGTATTCTAGCCTCTACCTTTACCGGGTCGGACGTATACCTTCCTAGGACTAGGTATGTCGTCCGTTCCTATAAAAAGGAGTAGACGAACGTTATTACCTACTAAGAGATGCCTTTCTACTATAGGATATATATTAGCCTTTAGTATAAGACGTTATTAAAGGCTCCTACGATATCGAGGGATAGTAAGGACGCCGCTCGGTTCCTACCGTAGTACTAGAGGTAAAGAAGGAATCGTATTTAGTAAGCTAGCTACGAGATAAGGTAACAAGTCTTAACCGCGCTTTCCTACTTATCTAGTACTACCGTATAGCCTCGTTTCGAGAGGTTAGTCCGGAGTAAAAGCTTCCCTCTACGCCCTCCCTCCCTATTTACTCCTTAAGCTAATATCTACCTCTATAGGCCTAAGCCCTTTAGTGCTCTCTATTGACTAATATACGTATCCGTCCTCTCGGGCTATATAGACAGTATTAGCCGTCGCTACTAGTATATACTACGCCCTAGGTTTTGACGCCCTTCGCGTTACCGTAGCCTATCTCTAGAAAGCGGCCGTCTATACCTCGTAGGTTTGCTCGGGGCATACACTACGCCGGGTAGCGTACTCCTTACGTTTCTACCTACTAACTAATATAAAGTTCCTTATTACCCTACCCTCGATCCTCCCCGATTATAGAACTAATCTACTTATATTATACGTCTTTTCCCCGTCCTAAAAGCCGTCTTTTCCTTACTTAGGCTATCGTCTTTTCCTCGTCGTAATATACTATATTAGACTAGGTACGTTATATAGCGGGATAGGTAGTGCCTTAGGTAAAACCCTCGTTCCTATACCGGGTGTTTAATAGGCCCTTATAGGCTTCGTCGCGTGTCTACCTACCTACCGTATTACCCGCTAGTAAATACTAGATTGTTTCGTAGTCCGCTCGACGCCGTCGTATAGTCCGCTTAGTTGTTGTTCTATAGTCCGTTCGTCTAATATTCGTCGCTTAGCCCGCTTAGTTTACAGTCTCCGGAGGTGAAAATTCTATACTTATACTAGAGGTGTCCTATCGAGCGTATAGGCTATAGTTCCGCGCCCTTCTTATACGTAGAAAGAAGAGGGACTCGCTCCCGACACGAGTACACGCTCGTCGGATAGTTTTTATACCCGTTTTACTAGTAGTCCTCTGTTCGCCGTGGCTTCGCCTACGTTACGCGCCCGTCGCGCCTACGACGCTCTAGCGTAAGATTACTTAGCTCTCTCGTAGTAAGACGAGAGGTTTGTAGCCGATACTACGTATAGGTAATTCTCGTCGTCGACCTTTTTGTATATATAGCTATAACTCCTACTACAGTATATTTAATATTACGAAACTCAAATTATCGATAGATCTATATTAGGTCTATATTTCTAGAAATTTATATTCTCGTATCTAGCTATACTACGAAGTTATATCTTATTTTCTGATTTTTTTTTAAAAAAAACTCGCGATTCAGCGGACCGGGAAAGCCGAGTGCACCAGGTGTTTATGCTAGCGTTCTAATCAGCGCTAGCTTTCCGGTGCAGCTCGCCCATTGGCTGCTTCCATGGGGTGTGGAGACTGCGCTCCGAGCTTGCGAGGACTGCAGTTGCCATACTATATAGGAGCAGCCATCCACCGCGCAGCACTATAGCGACGTGTAAGCCTGCGAACCCTCGAGCGGAGATCGCTAAGCCCAGCGGAGCGGCATAAACACGTCGCGCCGCCCGCCCGGCAAGGGCAAAGGGGGGTCTAGGGGGTCTCCCCCGGAAACAAAGACACGGATATAAACAACAGCGATAGAGGTAGTCGGTACTAGCAACAGGAAACAGATAGCGCTCGAGCCGGATAGACGAGTACAACCTCTAGCAGTAGAACACGAACCAGATAGCTTTTTGTATATAACATAGCCGTTAACGACATGTAGATTGAAGAGATTCGGCGCTTACGAGGACTGGCTCCGCCGCCTCGCAACACATTTTTCAATTAGGAAGCACTGCACATAGCGGTGCAAAGAGAGCGATCGCAACTTATCAGACAGCACATGATGCCGATAGTGGAGAGCTCGGCACTATACTGACAGCAAGCGCGACAGGCGACACTGCTCGAAGCAGGTCCATCGCCAGAGCTCTGCAGGTATACATACATGTACCTATTGCGCCGTCTATCCGGTGTGCTCATCTTAAGCCCGAGGCGAGCGCCGTCATCGCCGAGGGATCGGCATCGACCACATGCCATGCCTCCTGCAGTGGTAATACATGATCACTTTCGCGGCTTGGGGATTGGGTAGATCGAGATGTAGGGTGATATGAGGCAGAGGAGGACGTCCAGAAGAGAAGCAGGGAGACCATGCCAAATCAGTGAGACGCTCAGTAAATCTGTCATCAAAGGCCAACTGGCAGGTCTAGCCGAGCACACATGTACATGATGTTGCTCTCCATGATGCAATCTGTCTATACACAACTTGCACCTGAAATTGTTCTCAGTGCAATGCAATACACACAATAATGACAGACATAACGTCAGACTTCAGCATATGTCTGAAGGAGAAGGGCGCTCAGCCTATCCTCAAGAAGGCATACGATTTGAACGCCATCAACACTTTCCTTCAAGAAGCCTACAGCATAGTAAGATGTAACGCTCCCCGCTGATGTATCCTTCCTGACCAACCATACCAGAATGCCCGCATCACCGAACTCACTCGCGAACTCCGCTCCATACGCCCCTCATACCTCTCCACCACTCAACCCTCCCGCCGCCGCCAACTCGACTCCTCCACTCATGACCGAGCACGACCTCTAACCGACAACGAACGAGACGCCATAGACGCCCACTCTAAAACCCTACTCCGCCAACTCAACCACGCCATCACCGGCCTCAAACAAGCCGAAGATGTTCGGAACCAGACTGCCGATTCAGTCGCTCTCTCGAAACGCGCCAAGGGAGGCCTAGGAGGCCTATCAAGATGGGCAGCCGGCGGTGCAATAACAGCAAAGTCACCAGAGGAGGAGATGGAAGATGCTGCGAGGAAGACCGTGAGCGCTGTGAGGGAGAGCATTATCCTTTACCTGCAGCAGAAGTTAGAAGAGGCAGGAAGGGTGCAGAGCGAGATGATGGATGTGAGGTTGAGGAGGGAGGTGGAGAAGTCGAAGAGTATATTGGCGAAGAGTGCGGCGAGCGGTACGATTCCCTACGTAAAAGACGAGGGTACAGGGTCAGGCAGTGCAGGGAACCACAATCGTCCGAACGGGTCGAAGGGATCATGGGATGAAGCGCAAGAAGACGGAATGCGGCAACAGCTTACGCAGGAGCAGCTCCAAGTCTTTGCTGAGGAAAACAATGAGCTGTTGAAGCATTACGAGGATCAGCTGGACCAGGTCAGGACGGCGGAGAAGAGCATTCTCGAAATCAGCGAGCTGCATAGTACGCTACATGCGAACTTGCAGCAGCAGAGCGAGCATATCGATCAACTGGTCCAGGATTCATACCTTACGACTGAGAATGTGGGCCGAGGCAACAAGGAGCTCAAGAAAGCGAGTGAACGGCGAAGTACCGCACAGATGCTATTCTGGTCGACCGCTGGATTTTGCACATTTCTCGTGGCTTGGGACTTCTTTATTTGAACGGCAGAATTCCTTCTATGCTATACATGCAAGACTTCGACTTATACTTTGCGCCATGAAAGCAGGACTCTGTTCTATGCTAAGGGTCATATCCAGATGCTCGAGCGATGCTCAAAGTTGAGGGCCGGGATCTGGTTCTTGGTGGCCGTTCTCGTGTAGAACTTGATCAAAGTAAGCCCAGTCGATGCCAGTCTGGTCCATCACCACGTCCGAAGTGGCATCCCATGGCATAGCCGACGCCACAGGCGCCCGTCGACTAACCGGTATGGGTCGTGGTTCAACGCCGGTCTGCAACGAGGACGGTGCGAAGAGGTGTCCTTGAGTCAGGAGAGGCCGACGAGAGTCCGCTTCTGCTTGGTATTCTGGCTCTGACTCTGCTTCCGTGGGCGATGTTTGCTCCAAGTCCAGCAAGTACCTGGCTTGGTTACTAAGCGCCTCGCCAAGCTCTGCAACCTCATCACACAGGGATGTCAAGAAAGCCAGGTCCACGTAGCTAGTGTAGCTAGTGTCAGAGCTCGACTCAGCGGATTCTGAAGTCGATTCGCTGGACAGAGTCGACTCCTGGGTGCTGGATATCGGCCTCTGCGGTCCGGGGTGGCGACTCCCAGCAAGCCATTGCGCTCGTAGAGCCTGAATCATCTCGTTCAGGTTGTCGATATGTGTCTCGATGGTGTGCAGTCTGTCGGATGGCATTGGCACCGTGGCACTCTGGCTATTTATTCCCGTGTCAAATGCTTCACGAAGTGCATTGCCTGGTGTCTCAGCTGCAGTCTGTCAGCCTCTTTCGCTCACGCTGGACGTCACGGCCTCAGCGCGTACTCACGAACTGATATCTCCTGGACTGCCGTGGTATCATGTCCTCGTAGATGCACTGCGAACGACTCTGTCAGCCTTTCTAGCGCCATATTTGGAGCCTCAAATGTGGACCAGAAGCTCGACTGCCGGTTTGCACCGTCTTATCGAGACTCCAAGATTATCACTATGCGAATGCGGCTCCGACCAATCTCATTCTGGGGTCTGGTAGTTACCGGAACGCCACTCTCTCTGCATCTGCTGCATCTCGGACGCTCACGGGTGCAGCGTATCTTTCGCCTTCTAATCAACCCCAAATTAGCCACCATGCGCGCTGTCTCTAAGCGAGCATTGTACGCGGTCGTACCTGCAATTGCGGCATGTTGTAATGCTCCTATCGGCTGTGCGGGGCGGCATGGTCGATGCTCGGCCTTGACTGATGTTCCAATTCGCAGGGGTGCGGCGAGAGCTGTATTAATGGTATGGGGTATGGGCAACAAGGATACGATGCGATACAGTTGAATGAGGACGATCGACGTAAGAGACACTGCGTGCTCGTGCATCGTGTGTGCTTGGACACGCAAGGCTGTCGCTGATATACCAAATGTTGCAGTGCTATTACCTTTAGCTAGGCGTGAGGACTACGCTCGAAAGGGCAGGCTCAGTCGACGTTAGAACATGATGCATCATGTCAACAAAGTCGGGAACGGCCCATCATGATCAGAAGATGGCCAGGCACAGCATAAAGCTGGTAATGATCTCGAAGGCTGTGTGCCATAGCGGAGAGAACAGGACGAATAACTTCCAGACATAGCTGGTACATGGCGTTAAGACAGGCCCTCGCCGCTGCTGCATTAGTGTGATTTGGTATTGTCCGCGAAAACATTGCTGCTCAGGCCGTTGTACCCGTATACACTGGCATTTCCATAACTCGCTCGCTGATTCCGGCCGACATTGCGATGACGTCCGGAGTCGGTGCAGTCGGGTGTGAAGTATGGAAAACGCACCGAGGGGTCGCAATGCCGATCATGTACGCGAAGGAGCACCTATAGCCGCGACATTTTTTCACGCACGATGCCGTAGAGCGGCGCAGGAAGACGGAAATTAGCGTTGACGGCATATCTAGACTTCGTGTCAGGGACTTCATCACGAATTATGAAGAAAATGTGGAAGCAGCCACGGAGTCGGCGAGCTGAGGATGTTTGTTCCGGCTGAGCAATGCTGCGACGACGACATATGGCCAGAGTTGGGGTCGATGAGGTTTGTTCATTGCTGGGATGCGGCAGCGATCAAAGATGATCGATTTCTTGCTTGCATAGAGGGCATCATGTCGTTTAGGTAGCGATAACACTACTAACTGTCAGCCGGGACGGAGCCATAGGATGCTGCTCTTCAACACGAATGCCACCTATTCTCTCCCCGAAGACCACATGGCGTCCAACGGCGTCGCTTTCGCGTTCGGCGCCAGCAACGCCAGCGACACCTCCCTCCATGAGCCATGAGGCATCAAAACATAGACCAAAATCCACTATCGCTCAGCCCATCTCCCCCAAACCGACAGCCCAGCGCACCACAGTAGCACACCCACCACCCCACCATGTCCTCCCTCGCCACAGCCCTCGGCCTCAGTGCCACTGGCCTACACTCCCATCAACCCCCCTCCTACGGCGCCCACTACATGATCTTCCACTTCATCTGGGCCTACGTGGTCCTCTCCTCGCGCGCGTGGAAAATCCACTACAAACTCGACCACAATGTCTCGCCCCGTGACGATTTAATCAAGTATGGACCTATCGCTGTGCAGTACGTTTCCCGACCAAACCTCTTTCAACAAAGAAAATACTGTAGCCTTCTCACCTCGGCGAGGATCTAAGTTGATGATTTCTCTCGTAGGAAGGGCAAGATAACGCAACCGCTACTCGACCAGATTAGACGTGTCGAGAACTGCCATGCGAACTCCGTGGAGCATTACACTGTCTTCGTTGCTGCGATAATTTTCGCTCATGTGGCGGGGGTGGATAATGCGGCGATTAATCGGGTAGGGTTAAGTTACACTGTTGCGAGAGTGTTGTACTCGGCTTCGTACATTTTCAATGGCAATGAGAGGCTGGCGCTGGCTAGGGGCGTGTTTTGGTGGGCTTCGAACATTATCTGTATTCGTGCTTTCTGGTTGGCTGGGAAGGTGATGAATGCGAAACTGGTTTGATAGGCAAGGAGCAGGGAAGGAGCGAAGGTAAAGGGTTTCTGGATAAATTGACGGTTTCTCCCATCATAATCTCATTGTGTGTGCAGCAAAGGTGTGCATCAGTCTCGGTCATCGAGAAGCCATATCTTTCATTAGCAAAGTCACTCCATATAAGCCATCCCAGAACGCCTCGCCAGAGTGGTATTCCTCCTTTTGAATGCATACACGCTAAAATGCTCATCGAACGCATGGGTTCCGTGGTATCTTGCGATCATCGCTTTCGTTACGCCTTGAAAACAGTCCAGGTCTCGATGATAGCCGCATCATCAGCGACCAACGCAAAGTTTGACATCCTGGTTGACCAGGTTTGCATGTGAGTGTCGATATCGGGGTCACTCCATGCCAAAGTCCATGACAGAGCCGTCCGTCTCAGCCAGGTCACACTCAGCGAGGGCCAGTATATGGAGTGCCATTGGAGCTATGGTTGGCGCTGTTGGTGCCGCTACCCACACCAAGGCTGCTGTGGTTACTGTTCCTCCCAAGCCCAGGGTCGCCGAAGATGTGAGGTCCTGCTGAGCGGCCATCGATCTTGTTCGGCTCAGGTAAGTCTGAGCCGCTGCGATAGTCACTGCTGCCACGATCACTATCGCTTGCGTAGCGTGGATCACTAGCCCACACGGGCAGGCCATCGTGAGGCAACGATTCGCCAGATGGTCGACCTTGTCCGTACTCGGCGAGTGAACCATTGATGCCGGTCAGCGCCCAGGCGAAAATGGCTTGCTCGCGGATCGCGTTCATGAAGTCGGACTGCTCGGGAGCTTTGCCGTTACCATGCGCAGTGGCCACATTGCTGCTGCGACGCGCGCCGTGTGGCCCAAGCGAGGGTGCGAAAGATGATCCAAAGCCAGCGGCACCTCTAGTTTCCAGAGGTGGCAGGACTGGCTCTGATGCCCAAGGTGCTGCGAACAGACCACGCTCGTAGACGGGACGCGCTGGACGTTGCGTTGGGTGTGGAATCATCGGTCGTGCCTTCCTCAAGCAAACTACCAGGCCATCTGATGTGCACGAAATGACTGCCTCGAGCTCGATGTGGTCCTCCTGTGCCCTCGTCGGCGAGTTTCTTCCGCGTTCTGGCGACGCTGCTAGAGACGAAGTCGATGATTCAGCACGCCTAGCTTCACCAAAGATGGCCTCGTGTGTGTCAGGTCCGCGTGTCGAGTCCCCCGACGAATGCCTAGAGCCGTATTTGGACTCGTCGCTATCGATGTCCATCGCAGCACCAGGTGATGTGGGCTCGCCTCCGAGGTTGACACCTCCATCCACACTCGTGTCTGTGGTCATCTCCTCATCGCTGTCCTCAGACTCGGTCACCGCTGGATCATCGTCGTCAATGCGCGGGTCACGGAACCAGAAGCGAAGATAGGCTATTGAGTCGTTGCCTTTGGCGTTCTCCAAGCATTTGACGGCATCTGGCAAACAGTTCTCGGAGATGCAGTAATAGAAGCTTCGTCCACGCATCGTCTCAGCGGGGATGCCAATGACATCCTGCAAACCACTGGTGGCGTACATGATGGTCAGTGTCCGAGTGAATCGATTCAGGAACAGAGCTGCGCGAGGTTCGTGATCCTGGTTCTTCGATGCTTGGGAGAACTTGGTGGATAGATGTGACAACATGTGGTATCGTGGATCTTTGGGTGACGATGAGAACATGCGTCGCACCACCGGGGCTTCGGCGGCTCGCTCTGGTTGATGTCAGTACAGGCATCGACCATGCTGGTGGTAAGCTTACTGTCGGCTTGTAGTCCTCGTCGGTAGATACTGGTACACACGACCATGACATCGTACACGATGGTGAAACAGCACTCGCAGCCAACGTAATTGCCATGGCTATCCTTGACACGGCAGTAGCCCAGGACAGCAGCTTTGTCGGTGGCTACGCGCTTCTGGTAGAAGTCTTTGGCGAAGGGCAGCTCATCTAGTGAGAAGAATTCCCAAGCTGAGCGGTTGACAATCTCATCTGGGGTGTAGCCCAGGATGTCGACCACAGAATCTGAAGAGTACAGTATGGTGGCATTGTCGGTAAGGTCTGGTCACATATTGGTAAGCTGCGAGCATCACTGCGTCGAAGAGCAAGACATACCGTGGATCGAGATGAATGTCGTCTCCATCGTGAACAGCGGTGGCGGCAGTGCCGCTCAAAGATGTCGGGAGAAATGGAAGTTTCGTTCAGTCCTGATCACGCATCGCCAACTCAAACAACGACAGCGCTGCCGTCCAGGAACGCGTGCACGACCGGTGTTGGGGTGCGCGCGGGAAATCGGGGCGATGTATGCCTTTGGCAAGGACTCCTCAGTCACCTGGCGGCGAGTGAGTGTCTGCTGTTGCTCGATGCAGGGAGGTGTTGGCTCGACGAAGGGTCCTGAAGGTGAGGTGTGGCGGCCAGGACAGTGCGAGTGGCAAGTGGAGTTATATACGGGCCTGTAGCTGGTCCGAACAGCGAACAGCAGTAGGGTGAACTGTTGCTTAAGTCGTCAAGTTAGCGGGTGGAGGGTGAGCACGCACGCCGGCTCGTGTCGTGGGTACAGTACTGGGCTGTTTCGCGGTGGTGTTGAGGCCAGTATTGCCGCAGGGGACCCTCGAAGCACAAGCAGCTGCGCAAGGGGTCAAAATGTGAAATGTGTACGGTATTGCGGTATGGACAGGGTGCGTTGATTGTGGATGGCACGATGTTTTCTTCAACTCGTGCTTTGCCAACCAATCGAGCGCGGCCAGAGACGTTCAAGGACCCTTGTCGTTACAATTGCGCTGCAGTGCTGCACGGTGACGCCAGAAGAGCAAGGGTAAGAGCAATGGGTGCACCGTTCTTCTCGCGTGGAATATCATAACGCCTTCCTTCCTGTTATCCTTGTGCAGCTTCTAACAATACCTGCACCTAGAGATATAAAAACAACGACAAATTAACTATTATAAACAGTATATTATAATGTTTTAACGCTACTAAGAATCTAATAGTCTTATTAGCTAGAAAAGTACCCTAGCTATATTTAGATATTATATAATTAAAAATGGTACTTTAGCTACTATATATGTTATAAGAGATTTCCCTACCTTTATTAATAATATACTTTATTAAGCGTAACGACCGACGAGCGCTAGCTACTACCGTAGCAACGTATAAGCTTATAAATACTTAAGTATAGGTAGTAGCGTTAGCGAGGAGGGAGTAGAGCTCTATTACTAGCCCTCAGAACTCCTTAGTGCGCTATAATTAGCTAAATTTAAGTTTTAGGAATAACTAGTTTAAGTTACTAGAAATACGTAACCTATCGAGCTATACCTATTAGTAAACTTGTATTTAAGACTATACTAGTATATCGTAGAGTATACTATTAGCTAAACTTAGATAGTAAGCCGGGCGTATATTTTACGCCCTCCTTAAAGGCCGGGCTAGTTAATAGAGCTTTATACTACTACGCTTACCCCTAGAGGTTTATAACCGCTAATAGTATATTTTTACCTATCTATACCCCTCTCTATCTAATAGTAGCGCTATAGCGGCCGCTAATCTAATAAGGATATTAAGGAATACTCTACTTAACGTGCTTTACTACCGAGCGGGCTATACTACTAAGCGCGCCACTTTTACTAAGAACTGTACCACTTCTATAGATACAGCTATATAACCACTATTATAGCGTATATTGTCTTCAAACGAGGCCAAACTGACCTTAGCTGTCTAGGCTACGAAACGCGACGCGATAATTACAAATCGACTTACTACAAAGGTATACGACGCGTCTCGAACTATACTAGGGTATCGATTGAATAGACGACCTCCTCGGGGTGACTACGAGCTTAATTCGAAGAAGCTTATAGAGCTAGAAGAGAGGGTGATACTTGAGTATATACTCGAGCTAGATCTTAGAGGTTTCCCGCTATTAAAGGCTAGTGTACGAGTAATAGCCGATTTATTACTATAAGAGAAGGGTCTTAAGCCTACTAGTCTTAATTAGACAGACAGGTTTATTAGGCGGTATCGTAAGCTAAAGGTTCACATAACACGTAGATACGATCGTTAGCGAGCCCTAATAGAAGATCTAGACGTTATCGAGAGGTAGTTCTTGCTTATACATAATATAAAGGAGAAGTATAGCATCCTTAACTAGGACACCTACAACTTCGACGAGACAGGGTTTATAATAGGTGTTATTACGTCTTAGAGCGTCGTTACGGGTTTAGAAAGGCGTAGTAGAAAGAGGAAGGTCGTTCAATAGGGTAATAGAGAGGGAGTAGAGAGATAGCGTATTAGATAGCTCTTATACAAAGCGAGATTAGTAAGCTACGTAAGTCTAACGAGGCCCTTATATAGCGGAAAGCACGAAAGCGTAAGTACATTCAGTCTAGAGGGTCTCTAACCTTCAATAAGGCGTCGTAATTAATACCTCTAGAGGATACTAGGAGGTAGGAAGTAAGTAGAGAGTCGCTAGATACTGTTCGGCTAGTACTAAGGCTACGACGCTATAAGCGATATAGCGAGTCGGGGTATAACGTACGTACCTATTAAGTAGACTTACTAGATAGCAAAGAATCTAAAGAGGAATTGTCCTCCTAGTAACGATTCTATAGGATGTCGTCGTATTAAGATACCGTCGTAATTAAAGTAGAAGTAGTATAGTTCTTATTAAAAGTGGCCCGCTCGGTAGTATAGCCCGCTCGGTAGTAAAGTACGTTAGTATTTATAGGCGCTAGTTATAATACTACTTATTATATATAATTACTATAACTAGAGCTATAAGTTAGTAAGTATACTATACTATAAGTAGCTTACCTTATTATATATACGTACTATCACGACTTCCTTATAGATACTTAGTACGTACTAGTAACTATTAATAGTAGTAGTTATTAAGTATAGATACGAATTACGTAGCTCTAGAAGTCGGAGAATTATATAATAAAGAAGGACCTAATAGGATAGCGTATATCAAAGTATAGTATCGCCGGTTATAGTATAGATCCGCTTTAAGAGAAGGAAAGGTATTCTAGGACTTCCTAGTCTAGGGACCGGTAATCTAATAGAGTCTTAAGATATATTATATATATATTCCTTATAAGTATCTATCTAAAGCTACGAAGTATATACCTATACTATACCGTACTTACTACCGTATTAAAATCCCCCGGCCGAGAGTAAAAGACTACGCTATCGTAGTTATAGTATATCTAAGAGTATAGAAATTGAGTAAGTATAAGTATAGTAGTAATAGACGTAGAGTCTATCGCGGTATAAGTGTTATACTCTTAATTATATAGTTAGAAATAGCTATATATTAGCCGCCTTAATTTATCCTATATACTTATACTAAGACGGTACTATAAACCTTATTATAACTCGTCTAGAGTATCGTCGCGAGTTTCTTTCTTTATAGCTATAGCCTTATTACAGGCCTTTACGTCTTCTATATTACGCTTATGGCCTTCTTCGTAGAGGCTAATAAAGTCCTATATCTCGCCTAGCGACTACTAAGGTCCTATAAGCTATAGCTTAACCTCCTCGTATAGAACAGGGTCTAGAGATAACTTCTTTAAATCGAGAGTATTCTTTAGGGTCTAATTAGTCTAGATAAACCTACTACGATTTAGAACTATCTCCGGCGTCTAGTATCCGTTATTAAGAGCTTTATAGACTAGTATTACTACTATTACGATCAAGTAGCGCTTCTTATATAGTAGAGGGTTATTAAGGACTTTGAATACCTCCGTAGCGTAGTCCTTAAGCTCCTAAATATGTCTATTACGGAGCTAGTTAGTATTAGCGAGCTTATACTTAGTAGCGTTATAGAAGGACTCCTTTACGTTAATAATAGACGTAGAGTCTCGAGTACTAGTACTAGGGTTAGTAATTATATCCTATATAGCTATCTCGCCGTCTATAATACGTAGCTAAAGCTTTAATATCTCGAGACCCCTTATATTAGTAGCTATACTAGGACTAGATTTATATAGGTTAATATAGTTAGTTAGGCCCGGCTACTCCTTATCTATACCCTAAATAAGGTCCTTTAGCTTAGCTATAGTAAAGCCTAATACGTAGAAATACTTAAGGTTAACGCGTACGATACTCTCTTTAATCTAGACTCTCTTTATAGCGCGGATCTTACCTAGAGTATAGAATACGTATCTGTAGTCCTAGCTCTAGCGTAGGTCTAGACGGTAGGTTAGGTCGAGTAGTACTATAGACGTAATATAGCGAATTATTTTTTTGCTACCGATATAGCTAAGGTTATCTTAGTATAGGTAATCTTTTCGATACTATTCTATACCGTAGTAACTTCGAGACCGGTAATAGAGAGGTCTTCGTCTTTAGTATATATATAGCTATAGGCCTCTCGCTACTCCTATTAGGTAAATATAACGTCGTCGTTATACTAATATTACTATAAACCGAATATATAGATTTAGGAGGGACTCTTCTAGCGGATTATTAGTTCGTATATAAAGTATCTATTCGAAAGCCCTTATTAAGGCTATTCTAACGATCTATAAAGTAGGCTACTACCTCTAGAATTAAGGGAGTTCTACCTTATTTAATTTAGATAGCTTAAAGTTGTCTTTACTATATTTCTTTAGCTCTAAACGCCGCGGAGGTACCTAGCTATATTAGGCAACTCCTAGGTAATAGTAGCCTAGGCTACGGTACTACCGACGCCTACGGCTCTATAGGCGAAGCTCCTCTAAGACAACTAGTAGCAACTTATAGAGGACGTAAAAAGTATAGAAAGTAACGATCAGCTCCCTTACCGGTCTCTATAGGTAATAATCACTTAGCTACGTACGGCGCTAGTACTATCGTATTACCGAGGGCAATAAGAAATAAGGACGACGTCCTAGGCGATTAGTAAGGCTATCCGGAATCAACACCCCTATAGCTAGGCATCGGTCGCGGCATCGATACTAGGCCCCCGCCTAACGTACGACGTAGTTACGATCCGTATTATAGTAAAGGAAGACTAGGCCGAAGTTACGAAGCTATTAAATAAGGAGTTCGCCTAGCGAATTAGTCAACTAGGGGTAGTTATAGTAAACTAATAGTCTAACGGTACTCTATAGATCTATACTAGCTCTACTACTACTAGGAGGTACCTAGAGGTATAGCTATATTAGGTATCTAAGGTTACAGTATTAGCGAAGGTCTTAATAAAGTAATTTACGATCCTAGTCTACGATATGCCTAAAGAGTTCGACCTAACTAACTAAGGTCACCTACGTACTCTCTAAGAGGACAACCCGGTTACTCTTAACTCTCTAATCTAGAAGGCGACTTGGCTCTATAGAAAACGGCCTAAAGGTAAGAAGGCCTCGATACTAATCGTATAGCTATAAGACGCGAAAGCGGCGGATCTAGTTATAAAACAAGGCCTAATCTAGTAATATAGCCTTAAGATAGTCGAAAAGTACTCCTTATCCTTTTGTATCCTCTAATACTTCAAATGCTAATAGTATAGACACTAAACCTATACGTATATAAACAAGTAGGCCTACTCGAACTATATAGGAGACTATATATCTAGGGACTATATATCGGCTACGAGGCGCTACGCGAACTATCCGGGGTACTACCTATTATATAGCGCGGAATACCTATAGCGGGAGCTAGCAAAAAACAAGGTAATTATAAATAGAACCGTCGCCCTAAGATTCTACGGCGACCGTAAGGCTAGTCTATACCGGAACTAGCTAGCGGCGGTCGGGTATAAGCGCCCTAGGGCCGAGAATAATATAAAGGATACAAAACCTAGGGCGTACGGGAGGCTACGTACTCTACTAGCTGAAGTATACTACGGTAGTAAGAGAAGTAAGGAGAGCCCGCCGGGTATAGACGAGCAGCTATAGCGAGGAGGCCTAGAATATATATAGGGAGGTATACTAATAGAAGAAAGCTATAATACGGAGGGAGAAAGCAGTCGGCTAGAGGGCTATAGTAGAAGAAATCGCCGGCAAGCTAGCGAGGATATAGAAGCTAGCAAAATAGGCCCGATAGGACCCTATATAGGGCCCCTCCTTCTCTATCCTAGCGCTATAATCGCCTAGTAGCCCGGTTAGTAACCCCGAGGCTAAGGCGCGTCTACTAGCTAGTAAGTTCTTCCCGCTCCTAGTCGAGGCTAATCTAAGTAATATAAATAGCTCTACTCCCCTAGCCCCTAGTATCGCGGTCTAATAGGATATATACGAGGGAGAAGTTACCGCTATACTTAGGAAGTTACCGGCGAAGAAAGCCCCGGGGCCGTAGGATCCTAAACAAGCTACTAAAGAAGTATAGAGATTAACTAGCCCTAGTAGTCGTAGTAATGTTTAACGCCTACCTATAGACCGGATACTACCTAACGGTATTTAAATAATCGACGATAGTAGCCCTACGTAAGCCGTAAAAGGAAGACTATACGTAGGTAAAGTCGTACCGCCTAATTACGCTCCTAAACTATAGGCTACTAGAAGAGAAGTACAAGATCTATAAGGACTAGGCTAGGAGGTATAGGGCTCGGTTTGCCCTAGAAAAGTATAATCTAATACACTTTACGCGCCGGCTACGGTTCTATAATATATAAGCTTCTATCTAGATATAGGGGTATATAACTAATCCGGTAAATTAGCTTAGGATCCTTAGACTATAGGTAGACCCGGCGCTACGGTAGAGGAAGTACGTAGAGGTAATATTACGGAAAGCTAAACAGAATATAGCATTATACTAGAGGCTTACTACATCTATATAGATAGATAATTCATTTACCCGTTATAGTGCCCTCCGGTCTATACGGGTTTATGTCTATATATGTTACTGTATAAGGTAGGAAACCTGTTCCTAGGTAAAAACCTCCTCTCCTTCTCTAATAGCTTCCTTGCCATGAGTTCTCAGTTTTCCTTCTATTAGGGTGCACTAGTGTCATAGTGGTTAGCCTCTGACTACCTTGTCTACAACCCTAGAGTTGTCCCCCTCTTCCTGCTCTCCTCCTCCTTCTTTCTCTCCTCAATCCATCTCTCTGTTTCCCTAGTAAGAGAGAACTGCTCCAAAATCTTTGGCGGATGATCCACCTTATAATTCTCTAGAGGTCTCCCTTATTGCTGATCATGGCTTAGAAGTTTCTGTTCCTTGCCCTTGCCCTCTATTCACCTCTCCCTGTACTCTATTCTTTGCAAACCAGAAGTCTATGTTCGACATTCTAGGACAGGTAGCCGCATAGGCAACTCTTGTCTTCGATACCTAGGACTTTTCTCTAATGCAGGTATGCCCTAACTCCGATGTGTTCAGAGCGGATTTGTATTACTATGCTTGCTTCTGACCTGGTCAGGTCTGAGTACAGTAGGTAGTTGTGGCTACCAAACTGTTAGAGTGCCTTTAGGGTTCCTGGCCTCTGTGGGGTTCTTGTCCATTCAGTCTTCTAGAGGAGTCCTGCCATCCTTTTAGCTAGAGACTGTTGCTTCTTCCCTTGGCTGGCTGCTGATCCTCTCCCTTGAGCCCTTCTGTCCTGTTCCTGCTGGGCTAGGTGCAGCTGTTCTGTTAGTTCTTTGAACTTCTGCAGGTCCTGCTGCTTCTGTGGGGCTGGATTGGGTCTTGCTTGTCTGTGCCTTCTTGTGCACTGGCTCCTGATTTTGTTGACTGCCTTCTGGCAAGGAGGGAATCGTATTTAGCAAGCTAGCTACGAGATAAGGTGACAAGTCTTAACCGCGCTTTCCTACTCATCTAGCACCACCGTGTAGCCTCGTTTCGAGAGGTTAGCCCGGAGCAAAAGCTTCCCTCTACGCCCTCCCTCCCTGTTTGCTCCTTGAGCCAATATCCACCTCTATAGGCCTGAGCCCTTTAGTGCTCTCTATTGACCGACATGCGCATCCGTCCTCTCGGGCTATATAGACAGTATTAGCCGTCGCTACTAGTATATACTACGCCCTAGGTTTTGACGCCCTTCGCGTTACCGTAGCCTATCTCTAGAAAGCGGCCGTCTATACCTCGTAGGCTTGCTCGGGGCACACACTACGCCGGGTAGCGTACTCCTTACGTTTCTACCTACTAACTAATATAAAGTTCCTTATTACCCTACCCTCGATCCTCCTCGATTATAGAACTAATCTACTTATATTATACGTCTTTTCCCCGTCCTAAAAGCCGTCTTTTCCTTACTTAGGCTATCGTCTTTTCCTCGTCGTAATCTACTATATTAGACTAGGTACGTTATGTAGCGGGATAGGTAGTGCCTTAGGTAAAACCCTCGTTCCTATACCGGGTGTTTAATAGGCCCTTATAGGCTCCGTCGCGTGTCTACCTACCTACCGTATTACCCGCTAGTAAATACTAGATTGTTTCGTAGTCCGCTCGACGCCGTCGTATAGTCCGCTTAGTTGTTGTTCTATAGTCCGTTCGTCTAATATTCGTCGCTTAGCCCGCTCGGTTTACGGTCTCCGGAGGTGAAAATTCTATACTTATACTAGAGGTGTCCTATCGAGCGTATAGGCTATAGTTCCGCGCCCTTCTTATACGTAGAAAGAAGAGGGACTCGCTCCCGACACGAGTACACGCTCGTCGGATAGTTTTTATACCCGTTTTACTAGTAGTCCTCTATTCGCCGCGGCTTCGCCTACGTTACGCGCCCGTCGCGCCTACGACGCTCTAGCGTAAGAATAATTAGCTCTCTCGTAGTAAGACGAGAGGTTCGTAGCCGACACTACGTATAGGTGATTCTCGTCGTCGACCGCGCCGGATATATAGTATAAAGTACTTACTTATAGCGGCTTAGAATAGGTACTACGAGTAAGTATATTATAGATATAGCCCCGTAGCCGTATCCTCGTACTTATAGTTAGTCGTACCTTATATAATAGCTAGTATCGCTCCGAGTAAGTACCTCGTATAATACGGCTAGTATTACTCCGAGTAAGTACTTTATATAGGACTATAGCTAGGCTCCCTCCGCGAGATTAAGGCTAGGTCTAATATAAATACGCTCCTAGGGGTTTAGTATAAAGTACTTACTCGTAGCGCCTAATATAAGCGGCTACAAGTAAGTACTTTATAATACTATTCTAGGAAAGGAGGGCCTTAATAGATAGATAATTACGTACCTACTAATAAAACAATTCTTTCTAGGTAAGTAGTTTATAATAGTACAATAACCTCTATTATATATTATAAGTTATTCGGAGTAATTATAACCTCTAGAACTTTGTAGATAGTCTACTTAATCTCTTCCTCGTTCTTAGGTAGTATACGCCTTATAAGTTCTATTAACTTTCGTATATATCGATACTAATTTAACGATAGCTTATATCTATCTCGCTTTAATATCTTAACTATCCGCTTATTATCTAATACGGAACATTACTAAAAGTTATACTCGATCTTACTCTATAGATACTACTCTTACCGTTTATCGAACTTTATACGGATATTAACCTTAGATAGCCCCTATTTATCGAGCCTCCGCTTAAAGCTTAGTACGGTAATATAGACTCTATAGTTAACGTACTTTACTACCGAGCGGGCTATACTACTGAGCGGGCTACTTTTGCTAAGAACTATACTACTTCTACTTTGATTACGACGGTATCTTAATACGACGACATCCTATAGAATCGTTACTAGGAGGACAATTCCTCTTCAGATTCTTTGCTATCTAGTAAGTCTACTTAATAGGTGCGTACGTTATACCCCGACTCGCTATATTGCTTATAGTATCGTAGCCTTAGTACTAGCCAAACACTATCTAGCGACCCTCTACTCATTTCCTACCTCCTAGTATCCTCTAGAGGTATTAATTACGACGCCTTATTGAAGGTTAGAGACCCTCTAGACTGAATGTACTTACGCTTTCGTGCTTTCCGCTATATAAGGGCCTCGTTAGACTTACGTAGCTTACTAATCTCGCTTTGTATAAGAGCTATCTAATACGCTATCTCTCTACTCCCTCTCTATTACCCTATTGAACGACCTTCCTCTTTCTACTACGCCTTCCTAAACCCGTAACGACGCTCTAAGACGTAATAACACCTATTATAAACCCTGTCTCGTCGAAGTTGTAGGTGTCCTAGTTAAGGATGCTATACTTCTCCTTTATATTACGTATAAGCAAGAACTACCTCTCGATAACGTCTAGATCTTCTATTAGGGCTCGCTAACGATCGTATCTACGTGTTATGTGAACCTTTAGCTTACGATACCGCCTAATAAACCTGTCTGTCTAATTAAGACGAGCAGGCTTAAGACCCTTCTCTTATAGTAATAAATCGGCTATTACTTGTACACTAGCCTTTAATAGCGGGAAACCTCTAAGATCTAGCTCGAGTATATACTCAAGTATCACCCTCTCTTCTAGCTCTATAAGCTTCTTCAAATTGAGCTCGTAGTCACCCCGAAGAGGTCGTCTATTCAATCGATACCCTAGTATAGTTCGAGACGCGTCGTATACCTTTGTAGTAAGTCGATTTGTAATTATCGCGTCGCGTTTCGTAGCCTAGACAGCTAAGGTCAGTTTGGCCTCGTTTGAAGACAATATACGCTATAATAGTGGTTATATAGCTGTATCTATAGAAGTAGTATAGTTCTTAGTAAAAGTGGCCCGCTCGGTAGTATAGTCTGCCTAGTAGTAAAGCACGTTATAGCTTAAACCCTATAAAATCTCGCGGTATAGTATATTACTTACGATAAGTTCCGTATTCTACTTATAATATAGATCGAGGTCGATAGGTAGCCTACTACGGCTATATATAACGATGGGTATTAAGACGTTTATTATATTGTTATTAGTAACTATAGTACTAGGACGCTATATTATTAAGGCATCGCTAAATACGACACATTCGAAAGCCTTTATTAAGGCTATTCTAACGATCTATAAAGTAGGCTACTACCTCTAGAATTAAGGGAGTTCTACCTTATTTAATTTAGATAGCTTAAAGTTGTCTTTACTATATTTCTTTAGCTCTAAACGCCGCGGAGGTACCTAGCTATATTAGGCAACTCCTAGGTAATAGTAGCCTAGGCTACGGTACTACCGACGCCTACGGCTCTATAGGTAAAGCTCCCCTAAGACAACTAGTAGTAACTTATAGAGGACGTAAAAAGTATAGAAACTAACGATTAGCTCCTATACCGGTCTCTCTAGGTAATAATCACTTAGCTACGTACGGCGCTAGTACTATCGTATTACCTATAGCAATAAGAAATAAGGACGACGTCTTAGGCGATTAATAAGGCCACCCGGAATCAACACCTCTATAGCTAGGTATCGGTCGCGGTATCGATACTAGGCCCCCGCCTAATATATAATATAGTTACGATCCGTATTATAGTAAAGGAAGACTAGGCCGAAGTTACGAAGCTATTAAATAAGGAGATTTCTACCGTACTTATTAACGTTTTCTTATATATCCCTAGTAAAAACTTAGAGCAGAACATTAACGAGGACTATCTATTCGACAGCCCTTATTAAGACGAGTAATCTACTTAAGTAGTAGCGACCCGCCTACGCTAGCGGCGACGTAATCGTAGTATAAAGAACCCTAGAACTAAGGTTCCGTTCCCCTAACGGTAGACCCTAGAGTTACGGGATTATAGAGGATAACTACCGAATTAGGAAGCGCGACCTCACTCCGAATAGTAGCGAAGAAGAGTAACTAACGAGAGCTATAGCCTTACGAACATTCTATACTAAGAGCTAAACCGGGGAATAAACTAAGGAAAACCCTAGGATATAAGCTAAGGCCTACTATATAGAAAGTAGAGGCTAACGACAAATAATATAGCGTAGACAACCCTATATAGGGAGGCGGAAAACTTACTAGGGGATAACGAACACCTAGCCCGGGTATATAAGAATACTATAGTATAGCTACTAGGAGCGCTGAAAGCGCTATTATACTAAATCCCGAAGACAATCTAATAAGTAATATAGAAGGTAGCCTAGAGACTAACTATATAGGTCCTAGTAGTAGTAGACAAGAATTAACCCTCTACGAAGGCAAGTAATACGGTACGCCTATATATTACTAATCCGGCGGAGAAACAAGAAATCGTAGCACTAATAAGTAAGGAGATTGTCGATAGAATCGGCTAAAAGGAGGTACTTAGAGCGAAGGTAGAGATAATAGGCGTAGTAAGACTCTTTACCGTATAAGAGTCTAATAGACGAAAGCTAGAGACCTATAAGGAGTAGACTACTAAAGTCGCGAAGTCTATACGAGTCTCCTACTAATAGTATACCGTCATCGCCTACGGGGTCCCTAGGACATTCAAGGTCGAAGACCTTCCCTACCTCTAAGTATAGAACTAGAACACCTCCCTAGGAGTACGATTAACGAAGGCGGCATAGCTATATAAGACCGTAGACCGAGAAAAGACGTATTTATCGCTTATTATTTAGGTAGAGACAGCGGAACAAGCTAACTAGATACTAGACAATAGGCTATTCTAGAACTACGAGAGAATAGACACGGAGATCTATTAGAGTAGCTATAGGGTACTACAATACTTCTAATACTAACAGTACGGTTATATAGCCCTAAAATACGGGGAGAAGACCCTAAGGTACCCTTACTACGTAGGCCTATACTAGGGAAGGGAATGCCTAAAAAAGGAGAGTAGGTATATATACTACGGTAGAAGGTACCTAGCGTATTTAAACTAATGCCTAGCTAGAATAGTAGTATAAGAACGAGTAAGATAAGTAAGGATCTCTATACTAGCTAGGTGCCCCTAACGATAGTAGGAGGGACCTACCGTATATAAGGGCTTTAAGCCGAGTACGAGGAAGAGGGTAGAAGAGATAATTAAGGGAACCTAACCTTAAACGTATCTACCTCTCGGTAGTCCTCGACACCTTAACTAGGCTACTAACGAACTAGGCGAAATACAAATCTTTAGGGCGCCCTAGCGGTCCTATAGCTAGCCGGATAGCGGGATGTAGGCTTAGGAGATATAGTAGGTTAGTACGGAAATAGACCTTACGGATAACGAATAATACTATACGACGACATTACTATCGTATAGTATAACGTAAACAAAAGTAGGGATAAGGTCTAGCGCTACTTTCTATAAGAGCTAGACCCGCTACGGTACTACGTTATTACGGTATAGGAACTATAGATCGACCCCTACGTAGGACTCCTAGCTACTTATAATAACCGGAAATACTATACCGTAATCGCGGGTAAACGAGGCGTTATCCTAAGGACATATATATACGTAAGTAAGACTATAGACCTTAAGTCGTAGAAGGTTATACTACCGTAGTAGGGTAACCTAGGAGACGTAACATTAATCTAGATCGACACGATATAAGGCTCTATCTAGATCTATAACGTTTATAACCCGCTACCGCGGGGTCGGACGAGTAGGGAACTAGGAACCCTTGCCTACCTAGAGCGGACCCTAAGCTAAGACACGAAGTAAGTACTCCTCGGCGACTTTAACCTCTACTACCTATAGTAGGGATTCGACTTCACTCCCGCGTACACGTTTTTAGGGGGAAAGCTACTAGACATAATCGTACGCTACGGAATGGCCTTAGTAATACTAAAGGGAATAGAGACGTAGAAGGCCCGTATAAGTATAAGTATAATCGACCTATACTTTCTATTACGAGAACTTAAAGAGACACTAGTCTAATATAGACCGAACTACGCGCTAGAGGCCTCCTTAGACTATATCCCTATTTAAATAACGCTAGGGGTGAAGGCGATAGAGGAGCTAGTAAGCGAACTACGCCGTAACTAGGAGAAGGTACGCTAGGACGATATAAGAGACTTCCTAATAGTAAACCTACCGTAGTATAGGGAACTCGAGACGATAGCTTAGCTAGATCAAGTAGCGGAACAGATTACCTCGGTTATATAGTAAGTAGCGGAACAATATACGCTATTACTCCGGCCCTTAACGTAGTAGAAGGCCTTCTAGACCCCTAAATACTCTACGAAGGTAAAAGAGGCTAGAAGGGCAAGGCGACAGTAGACGAAGGAGCATACCTAAGAGACGTAGGAGTAATACTATCGTGTAATATAAGAGAAGAAGGTATAGATAAGACGCGATAAGCTATAGGACTAGAGAGCGACGATCGGGCTCGTTATAGAAAACCCGGAATAGATATAAAGACTAGCTAAATAGGCACGACTACCTAAAGAGTAACGAACCCCTTACTTCCCTCTAATCGTAGACCGCGAAGGGATTGCCTAGACTACGCCCCTAGGTAAGGCAAAAGCGTTAGCCGACCATTTCCTTTCGACGTAAGTAGAGGTAGACCTTACGGATATCGACCCGAGTATATACCCGGAACCCCTAGACATAGATTAGGCGGTTAGCTCTAATATAGTAATAGGAGTTATAAGTAAGCTAAAAGGACGAAAAGTCCTAGGCCTAGATAGGATACTAAATATACTACTAAAAGAGTATAGAGAAGAGATCGCCCGAGCCTTATAAACCTATTTACCGCGTACCTACGGCTAGGGTATCACCCGAAGCCGTATAGAGAGTCTATAACAGTAGTGCTACGTAAGCTATAGAAGGAGGACTATACTTAGCCCAAATCGTATAGACTAATTGTACTTCTAAATACGATAGGGAAGGTTCTAGAGAAGATAGTAGCCTAGAGACTTACGTAGCTAGCCGAGGACAACTACGTACTCCTAGTAATATAGATAGGGGGAAGAAGCTAGCGATCGACACTAATAGTAATAGAGCTAATTACGGGGCAAATTTAGACCCTCTAGTACTACGGTAGGAACCGAGCGGCGTCCTTACTATCCCTCGACATTGTAGGGGCCTTCGATAACGTCTTATACTAAAGGCTAATATATATTCTATAATAGAAAGACATCCCCTAGTAGGTAACAAAGTTCGTCTACTCCTTTCTCTAGGAACGGACGATATACCTAGTCCTAGGGAGGTATACGTCCGACCCGGTAAAGGTAGAGGCTAGAATATCTTAGGGATCTACTCTCTCCCCTATCCTATTTCTAATAATTATGTCCAATCTAATTCCCCTACTCACCTCTCCGTAAACCTTAGTATTAGGATTCGTAGACGATATAAACATTCTAGCCTAGTTAGACTCGATAGAGGAGAACTGTCGCCTCCTTAAAGATAGGTATAAGAAATGCGAGGAGTAGATAAAGAACTATAGTGCCCGGTTCGCCCCTAAAAAGTACTAGCTTATACACTTTAGTAAAGCGAGAACATACTATAATATCAAGGCGGTAGTAAGAATCTAAGGCTACGAGACTAAGCTATTAGCGGAGCTACGAGTACTAGGGATCTAGCTCGACCCGAAGCTAAGCTAGAACGTATAGATTAAGAAAGCCTAGAGTCGAGCGTAAGTTAACGAAGCCTCGATAAAGAGGCTTACGGCGTCTGTATAGGGAGTAATATTCGAAAAGGTAAGGGTAATATATAAGGCGATCGTTAGACTAGCTATATTATATAGGGCATAGATTTAGGGTATAGGAGGCGTAGGTAAGCCGATCCTAAAACGGATAGAGTAACCCCTAAATAGGACTTAGGTAGGTAACCTATATAGAATACTAGGCGTATATAAGATAACGTTAATAAGCACGGTAGAAATAGAGACGGGAATACTACTAATCGGCTAATATATCCGGGGAATAAGAATTGAATACGCGGCAAAGACGATAGATTACCTAGTATAAACTACGATCTAGGAGGTAAGGAATAAGATAGAAAGCCGCTACTAGAGAGGGGCCGGATATAGGACAAGCTAAAAAGAAGATAACCTTACTACCTATATAGCCGTATAGATAAGCACCGAATAGCTCGTACGAAAAGAGGAGGAGGGTAGGACCCGCTAGCCTAGCGGGAGTAAGGCTAAGACCTAAAGTCTAGCGGAATAGATAGCGAGCTACCTGTAGGAGTAGGACTAGAAAAGAAAGCTCCCTAAGACAATAGGCCCGATAGTACTCCGAGCTTTCTAGAGACATAATTACTAGCTATATAGAGACCTTATAAGGGCCGAGGTAAGTATAGCGATCTAAATTAGGTCCGAACATATTAGACTAAGGGCCTACCTAGTTAGGAGACGCGTACTAGACATCTAAAGCCTAGCCTACTAGTATAGCTACCTATCGTAAAACCTAGAATATATACTACTACGATACCCGTAGTAGGCGAGTAGTAGGGGAAATTAGAGGTACTAAGCGGGAAGGAGAAACTATAAGTCAATTATTAGGGACAAAGGTAACATTCGCCGAATCGCTCGGTAGATACTATACTAGGGATACCTTTAGTAGTTTAGCCTCGCTAGTAAGACGGGGGGTTAGATAGATAAGAGGCGGAAGCTAGGGAGGTTATAGATAGGATAGTTATTAGGGTAGGCCTATAATACTAGCGTACCCCTAATAAGGGAAATCTAAGGCGATAATAAGGGGGAAAAGATAGGCGAGAAGGAGGAGGGGTTTTTACTAAAACGGTTTCTCCTCTATATATACGAAAATAAGATAGTATAGCTATATAGGCCAAAGGGCACTACAATAGCTTAAATGAGATATCTATCTATCTATATAGGCTTATATAGAGTAATTTAAAAGTAGAGTATATATTATATATATCTATCTAGAATAGATTAGTATTACTCTTAAAGAGGCTATTAGTAACTAGTTAGTTACCTAATTCTTAGTATATATTGCCTTAAGTTTTAATAATAGGCTATTACCTATAACGTGCTTTACTACTAAGCGGGCTATACTACCGAGCGGGCTACTTTTACTAAGAACTATACTACTTCTACTTCAATTACGACGGTATCTTAATACGACGACATCCTATAGAATCGTTACTAGGAGGACAATTCCTCTTTTGATTCTTCGCTATCTAGTATGTCTACTTAATAGGTACGTACGTTATACCCCGACTCGCTATATCGCTTATAGCGTCGTAGCCTTAGTACTAGCCGAACACTATCTAGCGACTCTCTACTTACTTCCTACCTCCTAGTATCCTCTAGAGATATTAATTACGACGCCTTATCGAAGGTTAGAGACCCTCTAGACTAAATATACTTGCGCTTTCGTACTTTCCGCTATATAAGGGCCTCGTTAGACTTGCGTAGCTTACTAATCTCGGTTCGTATAAGAGCTATCTAATACGCTATCTCTCTACTCCCTTTTATAAGCTAATACATCCCTTCCTATAACGAGTTTAGCAATAAACCTACCCGGGCACGTACTTTGTTCGTTACTAGTGTCGATTAAGAGTCGAATTCTTTTATAGTTCGTAGTGTCTTCGACTCCTAAGAGGTAGAGTCCGGAGCTAGAGGGGTTAGCGTACGTAGCTTAATATTAAGCTTATCTATCACTACCTATAGATTGAATAGAACTAAACTAGCGCCTCTAAAGCTCGATAGGATGTTCTCCTGTCTAAATATAGCGTTAAAGGCTACCCGGAAGGCGCGTAGGAACTCTACTTTATTGATATAAGTAATATACTAGCGTACTAAGCCCGAGAGCTAAGTACCGTATACCTTCTTTAAAGGCGAATAGTAACTTATCTAATAGCTAGAGTAAGTACGACGCGTACGATAGTATATATAGGGCTAAGATCTTGTATTCCTTATATAGATTCTAGAATGCCTTCGAGTTATAGCTCTCGTAGCTATTAATAATAAGTAGTCCCTATATCCTAGTCGTACGAGCTATAGTATACTTCTAGAAATACTCTAGCTACCGTATACCAAACTTATTGTTAGTCCAGCCGTGCTCTATTAGTCCGATTGTATAGTCTAGACCTAAGTTACCGTCTTAGTACTAGGTACTAATATACTGTTTACCTATAAGAATAACGTAAGGTAGGAGCGCTATTCCGTCTATATAGATAGTCTTAATCACTATTACCTATTCTTTATTGCCCTATTAAACGACCTTCCTCTTTCTACTACGCCTTTCTAAACCCGTAACGACGCTCTAAGACGTAATAACACCTATTATAAATCCTATCTCGTTGAAGTTATAGGTGTCCTAGTTAAGAATACTATACTTCTCCTTTATATTACGTATAAGTAAGAACTACTTCTCGATAACGTCTAGATCTTCTATTAAGGCTCGCTAACGATCGTATCTATATATTATACGAATCTTTAGCTTACGATACCGCCTAATCAACCTGTCTATCTAATTAGGACTAGCGGGCTTAAGATCCTTCTCTTATAGTAATAAATCGGCTATTACTTGTATACTAGCCTTTAATAGCGGGAAGCCTCTAAGATCTAGCTCGAATATATACTTAAGTATTACCCTCTCTTCTAGCTCTATAAGCTTCTTCGAATTGGGCTCGTAGTTACTCCGAGAAGGTCGTCTATTCAATCGATACCCTAGTATAGTTCGAGACGCGTCGTATACCTTAATAGCAAGTCGATTCGTAATTATTACGTCGCGTTTCGTAGCCTAGATAGCTAAGGTCAGTTTAGCCTCGTTTAAAGATAATATACGCTATAATAGTAGTTATCTAGCTGTATCTATAGAAGTGGTACAGTTCTTAGTAAAAGTGGCCCGCTTAGTAGTATAGCCCGCTTGGTAGTAAAGTATATTATATACTCTTAGATTGCTATATATATAATAAGTTAGATAACTTATATCATTACTACTCTACTTTACTTCTATAGTAAAGAGCGCTAATTAAATAGTAAATATTCTTATTAATTTACCTAAATGGTTTTCATATTTAATAGAAGAGTATTATTAAGTACATTAATAGATAGTAACTTATATATAAGCTTTTACTTTAATATTATATATTGTTAGAGTCTACTTCAATCTTGAATAGCCTATAAGTTGTGTTTAGTGTAAAGTGAAAATAATATCACTTCAGCGATAAATACTGATGTCACACTAAGCCTAATCGGGTCAGGCAAAGTGAGATATCATTTTCCCTCTCGATCCCTACCTGTACCTGCACCTGCACCTGCCTTGCTCGCCTTGGATGTCAGGCCACTGCTTAAAGACGACGTCGGGCGTACGTTGAGGCGAGGCGATCACAGCAGCAGCAACAGCATCCTCCGTCTCACCGCGTCCGCGTCCCACGCCATCACTTCAGTGTGCATGCTCGTCGTTCCTCGCCAACTAGCCGCTGCTCTAATGTATGTCCCACTTTCTTGAACGGCTCGCGCCTATTTTCTCCAATAGCCTGAAACAGCCAGAAGCCGCCATTGATTGTTGAACGAGCACGCGCGTTGTAACTCGCGCTCAAGCAATTCCACAGAGTGGACTCGCAGTCTCACCACAACGCTCGCCTGGAAGCACACATAAGTGACACGTTACAACCCGGGCGAGTGTCTTGTGGACCAGCTGCCGGGACTTGGAGGAGGAAAGCGCCTTGCCCGGGAGTCGCTTTACCTGCAGCTTCCCACGCTCGGAATGTCTTAAAGATTACGTCTGCGCCGGAGAGTTGCTGATGCTGTTGGGCTTCTTCAGGAGCCACCACTCGACTACTCACAAGGGAAGAAAAGAGCCTTGCAAAGTGGCGCTTTCGGTGTGAGTGCAACGCCACTTGAGAACCAGACACAAAGACTAGAGGCTTGCTGCAGGACCCGCCAGGCCAAACCACCAAACCATAGCCGCGGACCGCAGACGACAGCCTGCATCAACATCGTCGATGACAGCCGAACGGCGTCACCCTCGTCCTTCATTCCACCGGCTCCTCAGCGGCCGCTCAGCACACGTTCGTCGTGCCTGGTTTTCGTCGCGAACCCGAGCAATTCCGAAGACAGTGTTGTCGAAGGCCTAAAGCTTCTGCATATTGAGACTGGGTGGCCGGCAGTGTTGCTGTATACATATCTTGGCATAGAGCACTTGTTCGGCAGTGGTCCGCGAGCCCTAGCTTTGGATGGTCCAGGTATTCTCACACAGTCGGCACATTCGGCGGTTCCGGGCCCGATACCGACAACATGCCAATCGACGATGTCTTTCCTGCGCTTCTGACTAGCTCGAGGTTGACAGCGGTATCAACAGGTATGTACATCGTGTCACATCACTACGCTGCAAGCTGATTCTCGAGCGAGACAAGGGTCCTCAAATAAGAACCATCTACGACGTCAAGTTTTACCCGTACAACACCATCGACGATGACCAGGTTTTTGCCTTGGTTGCTGAAGAATGTGTGAGTAAGTGCTGCGCGGTGTAACAACATGCACAAGGCTAATTTGGGCAAAGGTGGCCGTGTGCCGCACGAAGTTGGGCTCAGAACCGCATTTTGAGGTGTTGAGCTGGATCGTGGACGAAGAGGTAATTGACTATCCCGCCCCATGACCTGCTTCGACGGCTGACGGACCCACAAAGGAATCAATCGCGTCTTACAACAGTCTTGTATGGACCAAACACCCCACAACGCGGAAGCCGCTGCTTTGCATCGCGGGTCACAAACCGAAGCATATCAAGATCCTGGACGTGGAAACTGGCAGACCAGTTCGGAATCTTGTTGGGCATGGAAAAGGCATCAATGACCTTGCGGTATCCCCACTCTCCACCAGCCTCCTGTTTTCAGCTGCAGAAGATAACACGATCCGCCTATGGAACCTCGAGCCTGAGTACGAGAAGCAACCATGTGTGGCGCTCTTCGGCGGCGAGGGTCACAAGTCGCCTGTATTAGCCATGCACCTACATCCGAACGGCAAGTGGATGCTCACCGGTGGCATCGATACCGCGGTGTGCTTGTGGGCTGTGCCAGATCTCGAAGAGTTGCGAAGAGAAGATGGCAGCCCGCCTGACCAGGAGCCGATGGTTGTCTATCACCCACATTTCTTCTCCAAGGAGGTACATTCCAACTACGTTGACAGCTTTGCCTTCTACGACGATCTAATCATCTCTCGTGCGGCACGAGATCCGAAATACCAGGACAGAAATGAGATCTTAATTTGGAGAATCGAAGGTTTCGACCCTGAAGCTACGCGACCTTCTCAGCCGCCTATACCTGAAGGCCTCCGGCGAACGCGCACATCATTCACCTCTGATGAAGGCCTTGCATTCAAGCGGCTGCTGACGTTGGACATGCCACATACCGACCGATTCTACCAACGATTCGGTTTCCTTCACGCCCCTGTGATGAGACCTATCTTGGCCATGGGTGATCAAAAGTCGAAATTCTGTTTTTGGGACCTGCAGAGATTGGATGAAGGACTTGATCCCAAGTATGCTGCCAAGCTGAAGAAATCAAGGGGCCGGAAAACCAAGACAGTCTCCGCGACAAACAACCTACAGAGACTCGGAGATATTAGGCGGAGTGAAAGTGTCGCAGAGGTCACACCGAGCACCACTCGTACGTAACATGCTGCATTTGTTACTTCGTTGCTGATATGACTACAGCAGATGCGTCGTCCACCGTGACCGCCGAGCGAGAGTATGCTCTTGCAGATCCTTATCTACTGATCAAGCCTCATCACACCGAAGAGTCAAAGACAGAGCTATCGAAAGTCGAAGGAACTCTGCGCCACTTCGCGACTTCGCAGATTGCTTGGAGCCCGGATGGAACTTGGATGATTGCTGTCGGTGATCTAGGCATGATTACCATTTTCCATCGGGACAAAGCTGTGGTCAACCTGCAAGACGAGACCCTGAGTGGCACCTAAGGCCCTTGTGGTAAAGATCTCACCACTACGACCTTCTGACCGGCACCTAGAAGTAAGATCATATCTGGGACAGCTGAATCACACTTATCAGCTCGCCTGCAGCGGACCGTTGGTGAAATTGCGGAAGACCAAGCCCAAATGTCTCGGTCTCACAGCAGCAAACAAGTGCGCTGCTCTTATTTGAGCTCGGTCGAGCAGAACAGAGTGAGGTCAACCGGGTATTCACCATCCGACAAGCATCCATGACAACAATACAGAGTGTCACGCGCATTGCACTGCTCGCAGTACTCCTGTACTATGCTAGCGCACCTTCAAGGAAGACGACCAGGACTTTACTGAGCCTTCCGGCAGATCTGCGCATGAACATTTGGTATTTCGCGGCAGCAGACGATCGGCCGACAGCATACGAACCGAAGTCAGACCAGGAGGAACACGACACACTGGGCAGAGTCGTGGTAGCATCGACCGGATGTCTAGTGCACTCTTTGCTTCAGATCAATCGCCAAATTCGCCACGAAGCACTTGACGCTGTGTTCTGTGCAAATCGTCTTATGATGCGATACGGTTCAATGGAACATTCTGGCGCCTTCAACGGCTGCATGGTCTTAATTGTCTGGTCAAGGATCATGAGCTTCGCTTGATGTGCATCGCAGACTCGGGGCGTGACTTTCGCGGTCGGATACGCTGGTACCGTGATCACATCCGCTTTGTGAGGAGCTGGGCCGACATTCGACAGTGTAGATCACACTTCGGTGGCGATGTTTACTGCAAGTTTTCTCGATATCGAGCTGACGCGCCGCTGCAGAACTCCATACTCGGCCGTGCGCAGTTTCTACTGAGGAAAATCCTGAGGATAGCATGGGATAGCATGGGATACGCTTGCTGCAATGATACCATGACAGACGAGACCTAAACATCCTCCCCAGCCGCCCTCCGTATCACATCCACCATAACCTCAGGCTTCGAATAAAACGGACTATGGCTCACCTCCGCCGTCTCCGTCCTGATCCCAAACCCCTTCGCTCCCTCCTCCACCATCATTTTCTGCACCTCATACGGAATCGCCTGATCCGCCGTACAGTAAAGACACGTACTCGGCACATGCTTCCACGCCGCATACGTCACCTTCGAAAACGTTATCTGAAACGCATGCGGCCTTAACATCGCCACTGCAGCTTTCGCCTCCTCCTCGGGCAAGTCGTTGTAGAACATCTCGATGGGAGTCTTGCACTTGTACAACATCTTATCCGCGGAAACGTCATACCAGGGTATCACAGCGCTAGCGAAGGCCGAGTCGAGAGATTGCCCTTCGGACAGGACGAAGGAGCAGCAGTAGAACAAGTGCGTAACGCCGCCGGGCAGGTTTGCGGATGTTTGAGAGGCGAGGTCTAGAACGGCGATTGCTTCGCTGCTGGGGAGGCCGCCGTAGGAGTGGCCTACGACGAGGACGTTGTGGCCAGAGTTGGCGGCTTCTTCGATGGCTGATCGGATCCGGGAGATGTCTTCGGACCAGTCGTGGATGGGGTGGGAAGGGTCGATGGAGGCTAGATGCACGCGGACGGTATTGTAGCCGTGGTGTTGGAGGGGCGTGTAGACTTTGACGTAGCATTCGGGGTTGTGCTATGCTCCTGGCTACGGGACGTTGTGTTAATGTCTAAGGCTAGTTGATACCTGTAACAGCAGTGCAGTGCTTTGCACGACTTACCACGGAGACGATGGTCGTCGGAGCCATTTCGAGCGATGTGAACTAGGGTAAAGTGAAAGGAATGGATGCACAAGTGATCATCGTAAGCTTCAACCCTCCCTTGAGCTGGCTTTTATATCAATTAGATAAGGCGTCCAGCACATCTTAGCCCCAGGGCCTTTGAGTGAACTCTAAAGGGACCGCGTCTAGGGTTGCCATATCTTAAAGCTTCGAAGGAAGCTTGGCTTTGGTGCGGCCGCTCTTGTCCGCTTCGTCAAGAGAAGAAGAGAACAAGTTCTACTTCGCGTTATTTCGCTCTTCTGCTGAGCTCCTTAGTCAGTTGTTGTGAAGCTGAATGGAACTTGTGTTCTACCGCGTATGCCAACGAAGAGCCGTGATGGGCGAATGACTCCTCCCCTTCAAGCGGGGAGCGGACGCGGTGATAGCGTGCTGACTCTTCGAGACGCTGTATAGGATTACCAGGTGACCATATCTGGACTTCGATCTTGCGATATCTCAGCACTGTTGCCGCGGCCATCTTTCCCAATAATCGCTCCCACTCCTCACCTGTTCCATCAAGCCCACCTCAGGCCTGAAGATGCCTTTATATGGAAATCCAGCCATGTTATGCATCTGCGTAGAAGTCGCGACACCACTTCGTGCATCCACGGCGACTTGCACGTCTTTCGTGTGTTCAAGCAATGTGAGCAGGCAACGGTAATTCTCCGATACCTCGGCGACATCGCTGGGGCGCTCTCAACGTACGTCAACGAAGTAACCGTTGTGCTGAGCCCTGGGGGAGCCTGGTACGAGGTCCTTGCCCCGAAGTTTCTTAGAAACGTCGCGATTGCTGGACGTGGGGTTCATCACACGGAAGGCGGTGGTCATTCGACAGCTTGTTGGGTCTGGCATAGTTGCAGTCCTCGTCGATCAGTAATCACTACATATGTATCTCACGGTCAAAATTGCGTCACTCTCAAGAGGATAGTGCCCTTTGTTCCTGCCTCATCACCTTTCATCGCCAGAAGTCGCTGTGCGAAGAAATTCGCACTGTCCTGGGAGTGACTCCGGACGGAAAACCGACCCGACTCCTTCTAGTCATCTTCGAAGCAGCGCCTCACTGACCGCGGCGTTGGCATTTGCGTTGAGTCACTTTGTAAGTGATGCAGTGGGACGATTTCTAGACCTTAGGTTTTCATCGTTGTAGTGGGAAGGAGTTGCAATGCTTCGTGTGTGACTTCCGAGAAGAACGGCAGCGGGGAGACTTTTCAATTTGGAAAGAGCTTTGAGCGTCGATGCCTCGTGAGCCACACTGTTTCGTGTTCAATGTTATTGATTACATTGCACCAGTCTCAATGCTTCTTGTGTTCTTGGGCTTGGTCTGAAGTCATGTCCTGCCGTTTCAGCTCCAGCACATAATTTTGGGACAATATATACAGCTTTAAGGACTCTTCGTCCATCCAATTAGCTCTTAAGCTGCCCTGGTGTAGTTGGTTATCACGTCAGTCTAACAACCTGGCCTCGCCGCCTATTGTGTCCACTGAAGGGTAAGCGTTGCTCTGACCACATACCATCGAGATTCATCTAACCAATATCACAGTCGCCGGTTCAAGTCCGGCGGGCAGTACAATGCTTCTTAGGAAGTGGTTGTGACAATATGTCCGCATACGTCCTTTCCTTTTTGCCTCTTTCCGTCTCGCCATGCAAGGTTTAAACCACTCAGGCGATCAGGCGGGACCTGCATCGATTCTCGGAAATGCATACAGACCATAGGTGAAGTACCGAGAACATTCTATTGTTAGTCGAAAGGACTTTGGTATCTGTTGTTCGCGACGCTTGTGCAATGGTTCACAAGAGCAGCTCCTTGAGCTCAGAATCACGGACTGCGTCGCATTGCCATGCTGGCACCAGAAGGCTATGACCATGAGCCTCAGTCGTGCACAGATAGATTCTTGAGAGTAGTGGCAGAAAGAGAGGAACATAAGCTAGAGCATGGACTTTTGTTGCATTGATCACACACATCTATGTGCTCTGTCGTATAACGAGGCAGCAACCAGGCTAACGCTACTATACAGATCTTTTCACAGCTCGATTGGAGCCAGACGTGACTTTTTGCCATGATGCTTTTTGGATGATGCAACAGCGACCTCTCTAGGCGCTCACGACGGCGTTGACCGACTTGGCGAAGTAGTCGATGTTCTTCATGTTCAGACCAGCCATGCTGATGCGACCGTTTTGAGTCATGTAGATGTGGTACTCCTCACGGAGCTTGGTGACATGATCGGGAGCCAGACCAGTGAAGGAGAACATGCCAATCTGATCTGTGATGTGGTTCCAGGTACCTGGAGTCTTGAGCTCCTCCAGCTTGCTCCGAAGAGCCTTACGCATCTCCTTGATACGGCCAGACATGGTGCGGAGGTCCTCTTCCCACTGTGCGAAGAGCTTGTCGTCGTTAAGCACGAGCGATGCGATGCGTGCGCCGTAGGCAGGTGGGTTGGAGATCTCAGAGCGCTGCAGGATCGCAAGCTGACTGCCGACACGAGTGACAGTCTCGGTGGCGTGAGAGCCTGGTGATGTGACGAAGTGGAAGCAGCCTGCACGCTCGCCGTACAGACCAAAGTTCTTGGCGTACGACTGAGCAATCAGGAGCTCGAAGCCCTGCTCAACGAAGTAGTTGATAGCCCAGCCGTCCTGCTCAAGCGATCCAGAGGCGAAGCCCTGGTATGCGGTATCGAAGAATGGGAAGAGGTGTCTCTGCTGCATCACCTCGGCGATCTGCTTCCACTGCTCTTGTGTTGGGTCGACACCAGTCGGGTTGTGTGCGCAGGCGTGAAGGAGGATGATGCTGCCCTCTGGAGCAGACTTGAGAGTGCTGAGCATGCCGTCGAAGTCGAGACCCTTGGTCTTCTTCGAGAAGTATGGGTACTTTTGGATCTTTAGATTGACATTGCTGAAAATCTGGTTGTGGTTGGCCCTATGTATATCAGTCATGCTGTCTGGTGGAGTAGGTTTTACAACGACGGCTCACCATGTTGGATCGCTGACGTAGACTGCCTTTGCCTCTGGTGTCTTGGGGTTGTAGAATCTGGAGAGGAAGAGTGCTCCCAAGTGGACAGCACCAGTTCCTGAGATGGTCTGTAATGAGACTGCTCGCTTGTCTTGGATGGCGGGCGATTTCTTGCCGAGGATGAGCTTCTGTGAGGCGGAAGTGAAGTCTGGGAGACCAGCAATGGGGAGGTATTCGTGGTTCAGGTCTGGATCGCTGCGTAGACGCTCATCTGCCTGTGGGTGGTGTCAGTCGCTGGCACTTGACCTCTCTCACCGCGGATATCTCACCTGCTTGACGACTGGCAAGACCCATGGCTTGGCGTTGTCATCACGGTATGCTCCAATGCCCAAGTCCACCTTCTTCGAGTCGGTGTCTCTGCGGTATGCTGCCATCAGCCCAAAGAGCGGGTCCTCGGGTGCCTGAGGAACGACATCCTGGGTGAAGGAGGTGGCGTTGCTGATTGATCCCATCTGGCCTGCGAGCTGTGCTAGTCGGTCTTGAGGGTTCTGTGTGTTTTGGAGAGCTTTGTTTGTCGGTGTTTGTGACATGTTTAAACTCGAACCTAGAGCTTGTGGTCGGTGACTGCAGGGTCCAGCTCAGGTGGGGTAGGGGATGTGGAGTGAGTGACGGTGTGATAAACGGACGGATGCCACTGTCCAGAAGGATGGAGAAAGACGAGTAACCACAGTATACGGACACAAGGTGAGACGCGATGAGGCTCTTAAGCCGGTCCGAGATATTATCGACTCCATGTGATGGATGCATGACCTATCGAGTACTTAGCCAGGTACAACGAAGCTAGACTAGAACCTAGCCGACGGCGGAAGCCTAGTTAGTCAAGTTTATCAAAAATAGCGGTATAGAGTCTGTTTGTCCGTTTATCTATTAGTCGATATATCGATGTCTCGTTTAGTTAGTTTATAGAATAGTTAGTGTCTCGTTTAGTAGACGTATCTACTATATATTAAGTACTTACGTAAATCGTATTATAAGGTATTGTCACGGCCGCTCCGCAAGTGAAGGATCGGCAAAGGGGCACGTGACCTCAGATCACGTGACGCTCGGCCCGAAGCCGACCCGTAACACCTCGGCCCTTAAGTATAGGCCTCGACCTTAGAACCTACTTCTCTCTTTAGCTATCGACTTTATTAATATTACACCCCTATACTCTCGTACTATAGCCTCGTAACACTTCGATAGCTTATTAATAAGGACGCTACTATATTTAGCGCCGCTTAGCTCAAAAATCGCGATAGCGCGACTCCTCGAAATTCCCGACCCGTACTAGCGTAGAAGCGTAGTGCTCTCTCTCTCTCCCTTCTAGTAAAGACGCTAGAAGGGCGTACTATACTTATAGTATAGCGAGACCGTAGGGCACCGGCCCTAGCGGCGGCGCAAACACTTAACGTATCGTACGCTATACGCGACTAACTCGAAAGTTAGAACTCTTTACGCGAGCCGATTAGTATACCTAGTCCGATAACTCCGTCCTACTAGATTCCTATACTAAGTACGCTAATACGGAGCGCGAGATTCTCGACTAGCTTCTAGAAGAGGAGGAAGGTAACGAGATATAGCTCGAAATCCCCGATACTCTTAACCTTACTACGTTATTATACGAGGGCGACATTATTAAGTATAAGAACGACTATAGGTCCTACGATAATACTCGAAAAGACTTCGCCGTTGACTTTATAGACGCCTAGGGTCGCGGTAGTACCTAGCGTATCCTACTCGAGTAGCTACGTATACTCGACTCGACCTAGCTTTACGATTACGTTAAGAATTAACTAAAAGCTATCTTATACGTACTTCGTAAGCTCGAAGCCGATTATTGCCAAGCTATCCTAGATAGGGCGGCGTTATATAAGGCTAACGAGCTGAATAAGAAGAAGTTTAAGGATATATATACCGAGTTATAATATACTACGAAGTATAAGTAGGAATATAAGTAAGACCTCGAACAAGTAAACGAGGACTTAAGTAAGGTAAAGTAGGACGTAACTAAGTATAGGAAGTAGGCTAACGAATAGTATAATTATACTAAGTCCACTAAGAACGAAGTTAGTATACTTAAGGCTAAGGTAGCCGGACTCGATAGCCTCGTACCTAATAAGACCGTACCTACTACTATAGATATAGTAGGGCTATAATAGAAGATTTAGACGCTCTAGTAGGAACTCGAGGAGGCTAAGCGTAGCCGTACTACCGAGAAACTAAAGGAACGTAGTGCTCGTTCCCTCTCCGAGTCACGACGCCGCCGCGGTAATAAGCCTACTAATACGCCCGCCGGTAAGCCTATTAATAAGGGGACTAAGGAGTAGCCTACCGCCCGTAAGTACCGTAAGTAGCGCGTCTACGACTTATCTAATCTAGATTTATCCGACTTATCCTCCGACTCCGATTCCGACGTCGATCTACCTCTACGTAAGAGTAAGGGTAAGAAGAAGGATAAGAAGAAGAGTAAGGAACTAGTTATTATTAAGGAGGACTACGAGATAGTAGATACTAGCGTCGACGTAGTCCGCTATAATCCTACTATATCTAAGGACTTTAAGACTAGTAGCTACGTCGATATACCGAAGCCTAAGTTCTCTAGTAAGAACTATAGTAAGGACTCCCTAAGCCTTGATAAGTAGACTATATAACTTAGTAACAAGTTCGCCGTCTCGACTTTTAAGGACGTACTATCCGCCCTTTGCTTTGTTTAAGAATATACTACCGGATTAGTATAGTAGATACTTCGAAACCACATTCTATAGAAGATCCTTATCGGAAAGTATATAGTTAGTAAGCCCTTTAAGTCCGTATAGAAAGCCCTTAAGTTCCTTAACCGTAACTTCGGCGACTATAACTCCGAAGGTACGGTACGTAATAATATAGACGCTCTAAAGATAGGAGAATTAGACAAGTTCTCTCTATTCTACGCTAAGTACTAGAAGGAACGCGCTCGCCTACTACTAGCTTTAAGCCGTAGGTAGGAAACTCTTAAGCTAAAGAAGAAGCTTAGCTTTAAGTACCGTACCCGTCTTATAGGACTTACGGAATTCAAGATAGTCGAGGGCCTAGCTTCGTAATACTATCGCCTAGAGAGCGAGATAGCTTAGCTCGATATCGACCTACCTCGAAAGGTTAACGATAATAAGGATAACAAGAAGCTATCTAGCGGCAAGCCTCCGGGCGCGACGCTAGGTATAACTACGCCTACTATCGGCTAGGTAATACCGCTAGCGATTCCCGCTAATACTAGTACACCGCTTAGTCGCTTACCGTATACTAACTAGGCCTTACTTCTATAGAAGGACCGGCCTAAGCAATATAAGAACCTCGTACTACTTACCTAAGATTAGCGTACCTAGATTATTATAAGCGGTAGCTACCTACGGTACCGCGGCACCGGACACGCCTTAGGAGTAGCTAGCTATCTACTCGACCCCTACGAGCGCCTAAAGCGAAAGACCGCTAATAATAGTCTAACCGCTATAGTAGTAGTACTACCGGCGGAAAACGCCTAGACTATTATCTAAGCGTAATAGATAATAGTCCGACATAGGAAGTGTTATATTAGTATAAGCACTATTACTTACCTTACGAACACGAACACGAACATAAACATTACGGTATAAGAACAGTATAGGCATTTCCATTATAAGCCCGTCCGAACACACCCTCTATAGAAGTAGATAAAGGACCCGAAGTCTCGTATTACTTTATAGTAGAGGGTAGGGCAGATAGACATTATATATATACCTTTCTCAATAACGGTACTAACTCTAAACTCGTAAATACTACCTACGCGCAAAAACACAACTTCTACTTATATAATATTAAACCTTTTACTCTCGGACTAGGGGACGGCTCGTAAGCCCCTACTATTATTTCAAAAGTAATAAATATCGAGCTTAACCTATAGGGCTATACCGAAATCGTGAAGTGTCTAGTTACCGACACTTACTACGACATCGTATTAGGCTTAGGTTAGTACGTAAAACACAGCCCTTATAAGGACTAGAAGCGACACAGAATTATATTTAATGATACTAGCTACCGTAGCTACTCCCTTTACTAGGATATTATACTACCTATAGTCTTACCTCCTATCGAAACACTAGCAATCCCTCCGCTAGACTATAATAGCCTTAAACGACTAGACATCTCCGCTATACCGGTCTATTAACCTATCGAAGGAGTTAGCGTAGAGCGTATTAGGTACTATACGAGTAAAGGCGATATTAAGTAAATCAGCCTCTACGGACTCCGTAAGCTATCTCGTATAAAGGGGGCTAAAGTCTATACGATATAGATTAACCCGCGCGAGACTTACGCTAGTAAGAGCGTAGCTAACCCCGTAATTACATAAGCATTAGGCCTATATACTATAACAGCACGAAAAGTTATAGGTAGTAAAGCTACCTTCGCCTACGCTATATACGTCGAAGATTCCTATTACCGTATACTACGACACCGCTAAGAGTACTAGGCGGAAGTGTACGCTATAAGTGTAGTAGATTACAATGTCTTTATAGAGAAGTTATATAGGAAGGAGAAGGAAGCCGATATGGCGAAGTTGCTAGTCTACTACTAGTATAGAAAGGACCTCTTCTTAAAAGTAGAATCAAGTAAGCTACCTCCGTATCGGCTAGGCTTAGATCACGAGATCAAGCTGAAGCAGGATACTAGACCACCTTTTAAACGCCTATATCTAATATCTAACAAAGAGTCTAAGGTAGTAAAAGCTTAGGTCGACGACTAGCTCGAGAAAGGCAATATCTAGCGTAGTAATTTACCGGCCGCTTCGCTAGTTATTATTATACGCAAACCGGGCGGCGGTCTACGAGTATATATTGACTACCGAGCTTTAAATACTATTATAGTCAAGTCTAGGTACCCTATTCCGCTTATCTAAGACACCCTAAACCGGATTAGTAGGAAGAAGTACTTTACTAAGCTCGACGTTATCGCCGTATTTAATCGCCTACGTATTATAGAAGGCGATAAATAGAAGACTGCCTTTATAACACGGTATAGGCAGTTCGAATGCTTAGTTATACCATTTGGATTATATAATGCCCCTAGTACGTTCTAGTTATATATTAACGATGCCCTACGAGAGTACCTCGATGACTTTACCTCCGCGTACCTTAATAACGCTCTGATCTTTAGCGATACTCTCGAGGAGCACATCGAGTATATATACAAGGTAATAGCTAAGCTTTAGGAGGCCGGCCTCTAGCTTAACATCGACAAGTACGAGTTCTACGTCTAGGAGACTAAGTACCTAGGCCTTATTATTAGTGCTAATAAGATCAAGATAGATAAGGAGAAGATCGCTACGATTTAGGAATAGGAGACCCCTCGCAACCTAACGGACATCTTGTTATTCCTAGGATTCTATAACTTCTATTGTAGGTTTATTCGTAACTACTTAGGTATCGCGTATCCTATAACACAACTCACTAAGAAGGACGTACCTTAGCTATAGGATGATACCTATTAGTAAGCCTTCGACCGTATAAAGCTAGCCTTTATAGAAGATGATATCGTACTCGCGCATTTCGTAGCTAGTAGAGAGACTAAACTTAAAACGGACGTATCGGATTTCGTTACGGCTACTATTATGTCGTAAAAGGGTAATAATAGCATTTGGCGCCCGGTTGCATTTATATTAAAGAAGATGTTACTATAAGAATGTAACTATAACATCTATAATAAGGAGTTACTTACTATCGTTAAGGCGTTTAAGGAATAGAAACCGGAGCTTATATCTAGGGATATCGACGGCGATAAGACCGACTTCGAGTACCTTACTAACGAGAGCGGCAAGCCTATCCTCGTATACTCTAATTATAAGAACCTAGAATAGTTTATAAGCACGAAGGTACTAAACCGCCGGTAGGTACGCTAGTCTAAATTCTTGTTATAGTTCTACTTTAAGATCGTGTACATCCCTAGCAAAAGTAATATTAAGCCCGACACGCTTACTCGTCGTCCGTAAGACATTCTAGCTAGTAATAACGACCTACGGCGACAGTACTAAGAACAAACGCTACTGCCTAAACATCGCTTCCTTAATATCTTACCTATAGAAATTCACCCCGGGCGACAAGTTAATAACCTAATAACAGAATTACGTATAGCCTACGGTAAACTAGAGATATAGTAAGCGTTACGGTAGCTAGATACTAGAGAACTATATTAGCTCCTAAGGCGACACCGTATAGACGGGGCTAATACCGTAGCCGTAGGCGGATTAATATATATTAAGAATAGATACGGCGGCTATAACGTTTTTGTTCCGGATGTACCTAATCTACGCTTTAAGGTGTTCTAGGCTTACTATAGTATACCTTCCGCTAGCTACCCGGGACGAGCGAAGACCTACGAGCTTATTACTAGAGACTTCGTCTAGCTTAGTCTATCGTAATACGTCCGTAACAAGATTTTTAAGTGCTATAAATACCGCTTATCGAAACCCTCGTAGACGTAATACCCTAGGCTACTAAAACTACTACTAATTCCCTTTAAGCTCTAGGATAAGATCGTAATAGACTTCGTAGTTAGCTTACTAGAAAGTACGAGTAGCTACGACGGTGTAATATATACGGATGTTTTAACTATTACTAACCGTACGGGTAAGGGCTCTTATATAATTCTAGTAAAGGAGATGACCGTAGAATATATTACGTATATCTTCGTACGGGACTACTACCGTCTCTACGGCCTACCTCTATCGATTGTGACTAATAGGGGCAGCTAATAGCTTTCTACTTTCTAGCGTAGGCTCTACGAGCTCGTTAGCGTAGATCACAAACTGTCTACCGCCTTTTATCCTAAAACGGACGGCTAATCGGAGAATACGAATAAGGAGATAGAAAAGTACCTCCGTGCCTTTACTAACTACGCTTAGAACAATTAGGTAGATTGGCTACTACTTACTAAATTCGTAAAGAACAACTATATCACCGAAGCTATAGGTGTTCCGCTATTCTTCGCCGAGCGTAGCCGTAATCCGCGTACTAGTAACTTTAATAGTAACTTGCCGAGGCGCCTTATACCTACTAAGTAACGTATTAGTACTAAGAAAGCGGAGCGCTTCGTATAGTAGATAAAGGACTTCTACGAGTACCTATACGAGTGCCTCCGTTATAATTAAGCCCTATAAGCTAAAAATACAAATATATACCGTACCGTACCGCCTAGATACTAGGAAGGCGACCGCGTCTATATTAATACTAAGAACTAGAAGTTATCGCGACTATCTAAGAAGCTTAACGTAAAGTAGTACGGACCGGTCACTATTACCGCTATACTAGGACAGAACGTATATAGAGTCAACCTCGACGAGACCCGTATACGAGTATATAACTCGTTCTATACGAATTTTCTACGACCGGCGGATCCCGAGGATAATGTACGTCCCCCGCTAATTAAGGTTATAGATAATATAGGTAATACGTTCAAAACGTAGGAGATTGAGCGTATTCTAGATTCAAAGCCGAAGGGTAGAGGTATTACTATACTAGTGAAGTAGTAGGGATATTTAGATAGTAAGTCTACTTAGGAGCCCGCGGGCGTAGTATATAAAGATATACCGAAGGTAGTTATAGACTTCTAGTATAATAACCTAGCAAAGTCTATACCGGTCAACTTTTATCCGCTACCTAGTTAGATCCCGAATAAAACATTACGCGATATAAGACCTAAAGTAGATATATATAGTATTGATCTAGTACCTTAGGTAACTATAGTCGCACGACCTCCCTTTAACGGCACTAGTGCTATAGCTCTTCCTATTAGTAACTATACGCCTTCTAATATTACTATAGGTAATATTAAAGGGGTTTCGGTACCTACTTCTAGTATATTATTAAGCGAGAGTACTAGCTCGACTATACCTTTATACGCTCGTATAGGCTAAGTTGACTACCCGCCGGTATAGTAGGAGGGCGTAAGCGACATAAGGGCTTACGGTAAGCTAATAGATATAACGAGGGATATAACGATAGAGGATATAATTAAAACGGCCTAGATAGAGCTACTCGATAAGACGGACGGTATAGAAGATAACGAAGCCTTCGTATATATACTAAGGAGGGAAAACGCTTATCGATCTCTACGCCAAAACAAGACATATTCGAAAGCTCTTATTAAGGGCATTCTAACGATATATAAAGCAGGCCACTAGCCCTAGGACTAAGGGAGTTCTACCTTATTCAATCTAGATAGCTTAAAGCTCTCTTCACCCTATTTCTTCAGCTCCAAACGCCGCGGAGGTGCCTAGCTACATTAGGTAACTCCTAGGTAATAGTAGCCTAGGCTACGGCACTAACGGCGCCTACGGCCCTATAGGCGAAGCCCCCCTAAGACAACTAGTAGCAACTTATAGAGGACGTAAAAAGTATAGAAACTAACGATTAGCTCCCTTACCGGTCTCTATAGGTAATGATCACTTAGCTACGTACGGCGCTTGTACTATCGTATTACCGAGGGCAATAAGAAATAAGGACGACGTCCTAGGCGATTAGTAAGGCCACCCGGAATCAACACCCCTATAGCTAGGCATCGGTCGCGGTATCGATACTAGGCCCCCGCCTAACGTACGATATAGTTACGATCCGTATTATAGTAAAGGAAGACTAGGCCGAAGTTACGAAGCTATCGAATAAGGAGCTCGCCTAACGAATTAACTAACTAGGGGTGGTCGTAGTGAACTAATAGTCTAACGGCACTCTATAGATCTATACTAGCTCTACTACTACTAGGAGGCACCTAGAGGCATAGCTATAGTAGGCATCTAAGGTTACGGCATTAGCGAAGGTCTTAACGAAACAATTCACGATCCTAGTCTACGACATACCTAAGGAGTTTGACCTAACTAACTAGGGTCACCTACGCGCTCTCTAAGAGGACAACCCGGTCACTCTTAACTCTCTAATCCAGAAGGCGACTTGGCTCTATAGGAAATGGCTAGAAGGCAAGAAGGCCTCGGCGCTAATAGTATAGCTATAAGACGCGAAAGCGGCGGATCTAGCGATAGAACAAGGCCTAGTCTAGCAATATAGCCTTAAGATAGTAGAAAAGCACTCCTTATCCTTTCGTGTCCTCTAATGCTTCAAATGCTAATAGTATAGACACTAAACCTACACGTGTATAAACAAGTAGGCCTACTCGAACTGTATAGGAGACTATATATCTAGGGACTATATATCGACTACGAGACGGTACGTAAACTGTCCGGGGCACTACCTATCGTATAGTACGGAATGCCTATAGCGGAAACTAGCGAAAAACAAGGCAATCACAAACAGAACCGTCGCCCTAAGATTCTACGGCGACCGTAAGGCTAGCCTACACCGGAACTAACTAGCGGCGGTCGGGTATAAGCGCCCTAGGGCCGAGAACGATATAAAGGATACGTAGCCTAGGGCGTACGGGAGGCCACGTGCTCTACTAGCTACGTCGAGGGAATCTAACTAGGCCCGGCTCCCCTTTAGTATATAGCCGATAGGCGTAGACTAGGACGTATAGGGCAGTAGGACATAGGACGATATAGAGGAAATGATTGTCGATGCCGATAACTAGCCTCGACACGCTTAGTATTATCTAGTATAACGTTAACTATAGCAAGGATATAGTCTAGAACTATTTCCTATACGAGGCGGACCCGCGCGTCTACTACGTCCTTATAATCTAGGAGCTATAGATTAACCCGTACTATAAGAGACTAACGACCTATAAGTTACTAGGCTATACGGCATACCTACGAGGCGACGGCAGACCCCGTACGTGCTTCTATATTAGTAAGGACATACTAGAATCCGACTGGGAGGTAGTGTACTACGTAGACAAAGAAGGCGGGGGCGATATTACCTCCCTCTACGTAGGTAGTACCTAGATACACAACCTATATAAACAACCGCTAGCCTCGAGGTCTAGCCGCGACCTAGGGGTCTATAGACACCTAGACAGTGCGCTTAAGAGACAAGGGTGCCACATTGTAGTAGGAGACTTCAATATACACTACCCTTCCTAGGAAAGCCTTATATAGCCGCACCCTATAGCCGACGAAGTACTCGACTTAATAGCGAGTAACGTAATTGCCCTTAATACCCCGAAGGACCTAGGCACCTAGAAGAGAGGGGGACTCTAAGGCACGATCGACCTCTCCTAGATCTTAGATAGCTACTACTACACGGTAACCTACTATAGGATTGAACATAAACTCGAGGCGTCGTTAGACTATATACTAGTTAGGACCTCTATTACGATACAGATACAACGTATACTAGCGAGAACCCCTAAGCCAAACTAGGGAAAGGCCTACTAGGCCAACATCTAGTCGTACCTCGATGACTCTAAGAGGCTAGTCCAGATCGCGTAGTAGCAATACAACAGTAAAGACGAGATAGACGAAGCAGTCTAGGGGTTAATAGACGAAATAAGAAAAGCGACCTTACTTCACGTTCCGCTTACCTAACTAACGATATAGTCTAAACTATACTAGACGCCGGAGTACACTACGGTAGTAAGAGAAGCAAGGAGAGCCCGCCGGGTGTAGACGAGCAGCTATAGCGAGGAGGCCTAGAACGTATATAGGGAGGCATACTAACAGGAGAAAGCTATAATACGAAGGGAGAAAGCAGTCGGCTAGAGGGCTATAGTAGAAGAAATCGCCGGCAAGCTAGAGAGGATGTAGAAGCTAGCGAAATGGGCCCGATAGGACCCTATATAGGGCCCCTCCTTCTCTATCCTAGCGCTATAATCGCCTAGTAGCCCGGTTAGCGACCCCGAGGCCAAGGCGCGTCTACTAGCTAGCAAGTTCTTCCCGCCCCTAGTCGAGGCTAATCTAAGCGACATAAACAGCTCTACTCCCCTAGCCCCTAGCATCGCGGTCTAATAGGAGGTGTCCGAGGGAGAAGTTGCCGCTATACTAAGGAAGTTGCCGGCGAAGAAAGCCCCGGGGCCGGATAGGATCCTAAACGAGCTACTAAAGAAGTGTAGAGATCAACTAGCCCTAGCAGTTATAGCGATCTTTAACGCCTACCTACAGACCGGGTACCACCCGATAGCTTTTAAACAATCGACGATAGTGGTCCTACGCAAGCCGTAGAAGGAAGACTATACGTAGGTGAAGTCGTACCGCCCAATTACGCTCCTTAACACTCTTAGGAAGGCGCTTAAGAAGCTAGTTATAACGAGACTCTCCGAGGCGGTAGAGGAACACTCCCTACTCCCGGACACCTAGATAGGTGCGCGCCTATAGCGATCGACGCTATCCGCGATAGAACTTATCACCTCTTAGGTAAAGGCTATCTAGTATAAGAATAGGGACAAGGTGGCTTCCTTACTTAGCCTAGACATATCGGGAGCCTTTGACTACGTGTTATACCCGCGGCTACTCTATATCCTAAGGTCGAAAGGACTCCCTAAGTAGCTTATTAACTTCGTACGGTCCTACCTCTAAAACCGTAGTACGTCGATCCTAGTCGGCTAGTATAGAAGCCTATTTTAAGCAGTCTATACTAGAATCCCGTAAGGCTTAACGCTAGTACCTATTCTGTTCCTCTTCTTTATAGCGACGCTACTCCTAGCCCTAGAATCCTAGAACACCGCTACGAGCGGCTTCGTAGACGACACGAACATCCTAGCGTAGTCTTCCTCGACTAAGGAGAACTATAGGCTATTAGAAGAGAAGCATAAGATCTACGAGGACTAGGCTAGGAGGCACGGGGCTCGGTTTGCCCTAGAAAAGTACAATCTAATACACTTTACGCGCCGGCCACGGTTCTATAATATATAAGCTTCTATCTAGATATAGGGGCACACGACTAACCCGGTAAATTAGCTTAGGATCCTCGGACTATAGGTGGACCCGGCGCTACGGTAGAGGAAGTACGTATAGGTAATATTACGGAAAGCTAAACAGAATATAGTATTATACTAGAGGCTCACTACGTCTATATAGAGGGCGGACTTCCGGTAGTCACGACTTCTATATACGGCTATTATACGGCCAGTCCTTACCTATAGTAGCTAAGTGTAGTCCTTAGGCGAGAGGGCCTACCTATCGAAGGGACTCGTCGCGCCGCTAGCGAAGATCTAAAACTAATGCCTAAGGAAGGTCACCGGGGTATATAAGTCGATACTAACGAGGATGCTTAAGCACGAGACCGCTATACCGCCGATCGACCTATATATCTAGGTACTACGGACCTCCTACTTAGGTAAGTCGGCACAGTACCTAGTATAGAAGGTCATCGCTAGTATAGTCGTAAGGGCCCGCGAATTAGTACTAGCGTATAGGGGTATTGGACCCGGAAACGAGCCGAACTACCGGGTAAGGGACGAATAGCTAGTAATATAATAGGAAGGTAAGAAATCGTTTATAGAGCAACTATAGAAAGAGAGGTAGAAGAACTAGGTTATAGGGTATAGTAGACGCCCTTAGCTAGCGGGACAACCTAAGGAATAGTTAGCTACGAAATCTACGGTTAAGTACCCCCCGAAGCTTATCTACTACCGCCTTACGAGGGTATAGAGTAGTATAGTAACCTAACTATAAAGCGAACACATCGGCCTCTAGGGGTACCTATTATAGAGGAAGGTTCTAGGATATACGAATACTAGCTACCCCTACGGCTATTGCTCCTAGAACGTACGGCACGTACTCCTCGTCTATCCGAGGTAGTCGCTAGGAAGGGAGGAGTAGATAGTATAGGCGAGGAACCGGACGATTAGGGCACTTCTTAATAACGTTAGGGACCTACGGCGTATTACGAACTAGATACTAGAGAAGGGCTTGCAAGAACAGTACCGCCTAGTAGGAGTAGTATAGGAAGAGAGGATACGACGTAGCGCGACGAGACCGGCTAGGAGCGGGGGCTAACGGGGTAGTAATATAGACTACGTACGTTTAGAGGGAAAGCTAAACTAGATAAGGAGTAGTCGGGGGCGGGAAGGGTTTTCACCTATTCGGGTTTCCCTTTATATATAACAATAGATATATACCTATATAGGCCGGATAGGGTCCTAGAGTAGGGGAATGACAAATCTATCTATCTATCTATATACTAAGGAAGATTTAAGGATATACGCTTCGAGACAAAGGTGTTTTAAGGGGGGGTAGTGTTACGGCCGCTCCGTAAGTAAAGGATCGGCAAAGGAGCACGTGACCTCAGATCACGTGACGCTCGGCCCGAAGCCGACCCGTAACACCTCGGCCCTTAAGTATAGGTCTCGACCTTAGAACCTACTTCTCTCTTTAGCTATTATTATAGTCTCCCTATAGAGTATATAGAAGGTAGGGACAGAAGAGCCTTAGAGTGCTTAGAAGTCGTTAAGGAATAATAGTCTAGCTTAGTATATAAGCGCTAAGAATGATATACCCCGTAAAATCTACTACGGGACCTAGCCCTCTAAATTCACCCCTCTACTAAACCTTAATAGATTCACTTCGGCTCGTGACTATATAACTTACGGCACTCCCGCGAGCACCCGCGACTACGCTAGACCCTAGAAGAAGCACGTAGAAGACTCGGAACGTAGGGTAGGTTAGAATAAGGTTTTAAGTAAAGCTACTAAGCGCGGCTTTATACGGGTTAGCCCTATTAATACGGGGACACGTACTCGCGAGGGTCGCGTATAAATATCTAGCCTTCCCTAGGCCTCTCTTACTTTCTTCGTCTTTCGTTTTGTGTAGTAATTATACTATACCCTTTTATATCTATACTTCGTACCTACATTCTTACTTTTACCCTTATATCTTATAGGCTAGGCTCTCGTCCTAACATTACAAAAGACTAACAAACCGTCAACCACTCGAGTCATCCTTATAGGTGACCACGCTACCGATAGAGGTGTTAACCTCGATAACTAAGACACTCTATTCCACTTTAGTAAGTAGACTAACATCCCCTTCTCGAACGCCGCTACCTTCGGTACCTAGGTAAACGCTAACCCCGATACCGCCTACGCTCTTATTAACCGTACCGTCTCCTCTTTCCGCGAGACCGCCTAGTAGGTCGAGCAAGTAAACAACTAAGTAATATACCTTTAAGGTATTATAAACACCTTCTAGAACCTCGCCCCGTACGCCGACGATAACCGCCGCTAGTACTTCTCTAAGAAGGTTAACGACCTAGACGAGTTCGACGGTAATAAGAGCAAGTTTAAGGCATTTAAGACATAGCTTACTGTTAAGCTATTAGCTAATACCGACCACTTTCCGTAAGAGAAGGACAAAGTTACGTACGTCTTCTCCCTCCTTCGGGGAGACGCCGCGGCTTAGGTATAATACTATATTAATAACGCTACGTAGACTATCGGCTGCCCGGACGTCCTTACCTTAATATAGGACCTCCGTACTACCTTTAGTAATCTAGACCGTAGAGCTACCGCCTAGAACGCTATCTATAATCTCCTCTAGAAGAATAAGAGCTTCGCCGAGTACCTCGCGGCCTTTAACTGCGACATCGGGTTTACCGGCTATAACGAAGAGACTAAGAAGAGCACTCTCCGCCGTGGTTTGTTAGTAGAGCTTCTTCGAGCCCTCGAGGACAAGGACGTCGGTACTATAAGCTTCCGTAAGCTCGTCGAGACCTACTAGCGCCTCGACTCTAACATAAAATATACCGCCTCTCTCCTCGCTTCCCGTTCTTAAGGTCGTTAGCCTCGTAGTCCCGGAAGCCACTTCGCTACTCTACTAGGCGCCGCCGCTCCTACGGCTCTCCCTCCCGTCTCTATAGGTAACGCTATAGATCTTAGCGCTAGTACCGCCGTCCCTCGAGTCTAGGGCCTCGTTAACGGTAAGCTTACTCCTAAAGAGAAGCTTCGCCGTCGCTAGGCCGGACTCTATACCTACTACGGCGGTCTAGGCTATATCGTAGCTAACTATCCGTAGCTCGCTACCCGTAACGCCCGTAACCCGGTTCGCGGCGCTATAGGCGCTATCGAGCCTACTCCTACTACTCCCGCTAAGTAGGAAAAAGCCTAGGTCTTCCTTATCGACGCGATAAAGACTAAGAACAACGTTTACCGAAAGTAAAGAGAGGAAAGAAGTTAAGGATCAATATAGTATAGCTAGACCTATACGACGAGACGGGTAAGGACTACGCTTATAAACCGTTTGTTACGAATATAAATATCGGCTTAAAGAAACTCTCTTCTTCTAATCTCACTCTTATAGACACTAGCGTACTAGGCGAGTCTTTTATAGACTATAAACTCGCGACCTCTCTTAACCTCGAACCCTAGGAACTAAAGTACCCTCGTACCCTTAAACTCTTTAACGGTACGGAGACTACTACTAGTAAGATTACTTATGTTATATATACGTTAATCACCCTCGGAGGTAAGCGTATGTCGATCACTAGCTTCCTTACGTCCCTACCGTATTAGAAGTTTATCCTCGGCCTCCCCTAGTTTAGACGATACCGACCTATTATCGACTAGACTTCCCTTACTATTAGCTTCCCTCTAGAAGTTCCTCCGGCACCTCCGCCTTCTCCGCCGCCTTAGCGCGGTCCTAAGTATACTAAGATCTTCTAGGTAAACGCCGCTACCTTTACTACTACTACTAAGTAGCCTAAAGCTTAAGTCTTCGTCGCCTCTCTCCGCGATATCGACATCGCCCTCGAGAAGCTCGATAAGAAGCGTATACCTACCGACCCTACTACGGAGGTCCCTCCTTAGGCACACTACATCCTCTACGTATTTAATACTAAAGCCGTAGACGAGCTGCCTCCTTATCGCCCTTACGACTATAAGATTGAGCTAGAAGAAGGTGTAGAGACACCGTTCGGACCGCTATATTCTATGTCCCGAGAAGAGCTTATCGTCCTTAAGAGATACCTCGAAGAGAACCTAAAGAAGGGGTTCATTCGAGCGAGCTGTTCTAGCGCTAGTAGTCCCGTTATGTTCGTTAAGAAGCCCGGCGGTAGTCTACGCTTCTACGTAGACTACCGAGGCTTAAACGCTATTATAAAGAAGAACCGCTACCTAATACCGTTAATTTAGGAGACGCTCGAGCGCCTCTCTAAGGCCAAGTACTTCACTAAGCTCGATATTATCGCTACGTTCAACAAGTTACGAATAGTAGAAGGATACGAGTATCTTATAGCCTTCCGTACTCGCTACGGGCTATTCGAGTCGCTCGTTATACCCTTCGGCGTTTGTAACGGGCCTAGTACCTTCTAGAACTTTATTAACGACATCCTTTAGGAGTTCCTCGATTAGTTCTATACTACCTATATCGACGACATCCTAGTCTATAGCGAGACTAAGGAGGAGCACCGCGAGTATATCTATAAGGTCCTTTAGAAGCTCGTAGACGCCGGCTTGTAGCTCGACATCGATAAGTACGAGTTTAAGAAGACCGAAGTCAAGTTCCTTAGTTTGATTATTACCGTAGACGGCATTAAGATAGACTAAGAGAAGATCGACGCTATCGTCGAATAGGATACTCCTACGAACGTTAAAGAGGTCTAGGGTTTCCTAGGCTTTACTAACTTCTACCGCCGCTTTATCTACGCATTTTCGGGCGTAGTACGCCCTTTAACGAAGCTTACGCGTAAGGGTAAGAAGTTCGCCTAGACCGACGAATACTAGGAGGCTTTTGACTTACTTAAAGCGAAGTTTATAAGAACCTACTTCTATAGCACTTCGACTTCGAACTAGAGACCCGTATAGAGACCGACGTATCCGACGGCGTAGTAGGCGGTATCCTACTATAACGCCGCTCGCCTAAATCTCCCTAGTTACCTATCGCCTTCCTCTCTAGGAAGATGACCGCTACGGAGTATAACTACGAGATCTACGATAAGGAGCTTCTCGCTATCGTCAAAGCTTTCGAAGAGTAGCGCCCCGAGCTCGAAGGCTCTACTATACCCGTCTAAGTAAGCTCCGACTATAAGAACCTCGTCTACTTTATAAAGAGCAAGCTACTTAATCGTCGCTAGGCCCGCTAGAGCGAGTTCCTCTCCCGGTTCAACTTTATAATCTCGTATACGCCCGGTAAGGCCAACTCGATAGCCGACGCCCTTACCCGCCGCCCTAGTAACTCTCTAGTTAATCGAAGAGGGGGCCGGCAAATCGTAGAGTAACAAGTCATTAAAGAGTACAACCTCTCTTCTAAGCTTCGAGAGTACCTATCGAACGGCTAGCCTACGCTCGCCGCTTCCTTTACTACTCTCGTACTCGCTCCTACCTACCTTAACGAGAGTGACGATCAATCCGAGCCTAAAGAATACGCCTCGGACGCTAAGGACTTAAACGACGATAAAGAGGGCTTAGTAACGACCGACAGCTTATCCGAATTAGACTTTAAGGGGTTTAATAATAAGGAGTAGCCCGAAGGCATTATAGTACGAGTACGAATAGCGTACGATGCCGATATAGACGCCTAAGAGTTAGTTTAGGCCCTTAAATCTAGCGCGAGGACATTCCCGGGCTTCTCGCTATCCGAGTACGAGCTCTAGGAAGGTACGGTCTACTTCCGTAAGAAGCTTTACGTACCGTAGCCCGAAGGCTCTAATATCCGAGCTAAGATTCTTCAAATTATCTACGACTCCGCCTCTAGGGGTCACCTAGGCGTAGCTAAGACCTATAAGCTCCTCGCTAGGTATTACTAGTAGCCGTATTCCTAGAAGGACGTCCGCCGCTACGTACTAAACTACGCTACTTACCGAAGAGCTAAAGCTAACCGCTACCGCCCCTACGGTCTCTTACACCCTCTCCCGGCTCCTAATCGTCCGTAGAAGTACATCACTATAGACTTTATTACCGATCTTCCTTACGGTAAGACCTTTAGCGGCGTAAAAGTAAAGGCCCTTCTAGTAATCGTAGACCGTTACTCTAAGGACCGGTATATAATCCCGTACTAGAGTATAACCGTAAAGGAGACTACTCGCTTGTTCTACGAATTCGTCTAGCGTTTTTAAGGCCTCCCGGATAGCATTACCTCTAATAGAGGCATCTAGTTCATCTCGTACTTCTAGAAGCGTCTATATACTATCCTAGGTATTAAGTATAACCTCTCGACTAGTTTTTAGCTATAGACGGACGGCTAGACCGAAATTACGAACGCTATCCTCGAGTAGGTCCTTCGTTACTTCGTCGACTACTACTAGAAGGATTGGCCTTAGTATATCCCTACGGTAGAGTTCGCTACTCGTAACTAGGACTCGGAGACTACTAGCTACTCTCCCTTCTATACTACGAGAGGTTACTACCCTCGTATAGGTATAGAACTAGAAGAACCTCTCCCGCCTACCGAAGACGTAAACGAGTAAGTAGTAGACGAGTTCGCTACTATACTCTTATAGATCTATAAAGAAGTTCACGACGAGATAGTGTACGTATAAGCAATCTACGAGGATCAAGCTAATCGTCGTCGCTAGCTAGCTCCCGACTACTAAGTAGGCGATATAGTCTACCTAAACTCTAAGAACATTAAGACGGACCGCCCCTCTAAGAAGCTGAACTTGAAGAACCTAGGTCCTTTTAAGATCACCGAGCGTATTAGTTTATACGCCTACCGTCTAGCTCTTCCTACGAATATAAAGATCTACGACGTCTTCTATCCCGTACGCCTTCGGCCGTCGGCTAAGGACCTATTCCCGAACTAAAACCAAGATATACTAGGTCCTCCCGATGAAGTAGAAGTCGACGAGCCTATTAACCTACCTTCTAACGACTATACCGTCCGTAAGATCCGGGGAATCCGCGTAGAGCCTAACGACGTTAAAGGACTACCGCCGATTAAGTATAAAGTCGAATAGTAAGGTTGCCCTAAGTAGGATACCTTATAGGAACCTATCTAATATATCATCTTTAATCGTTAAGCAATCGAAGAATACTACGCCCGCGTAGACGGCCTAGAAGTCAATATCGGTAGGCTCTTCGAATTTAAGCTCTTCGACGGGGCTTACTAATAGTATATCGACTATGACATTAGGCCTAGGCCTAGTACTAAAGCTAAACATCCTCGATATATAGAACTACTACGGCTTCGTAGGAACTTAGCTTTATTCGGGGGGGCTACTATTATAGTCTCCCTATAGAGTATATAGAAGGTAGGGACAGAAGAGCCTTAGAGTACTTAGAAGTCGTTAAGAAGTAACAGTCTAGCTTAGTGTATAAGCGCTAAGAATTATATACCCCGTAATATCTACTACGGGACCTAGCCCTCTAGATTCACCCCTCTACTAAATCTTAACAGACTCACTTCGGCTCGTAATTATATAACTTACGGCACTCCCGCGAGCACCCGCGACTACGCTAGACCCTAGAAGAAGCACGTAGAAGACTCGGAACGTAGGGCAGGTTAGAATAAGGTTTTAAGCAAAGCTACTAAGCGCGGCTTTATACGGGTTAGCCCTATTAATACGGGGACACGTACTCGCGAGGGTCGCGTATAAATATCTAGCCTTCCCTAGGCCTCTCTTACTTTCTTCGTCTTTCGTTTTGTGTAGTAATTATACTATACCCTTTTACATCTATACTTCGTACCTACATTCTCGCTTTCACCCTTATATCTTATAGGCTAGGCTCTCGCCCTAATAGCTATCGACTTTATTAATATTACACCCCTGTACTCTCGTACTGTAGCCTCGTAATAGGTATATCATTTCTATAGGTTCTTAAAATAGGTATTTACTAGCTACGTAGACTATATATACTAGCTAAGGTCCGTCTCTTAGTATCGCTACGAGAAAGTAAGCGCTAGCTAGTAGATATACTATATACTTACTCGTAGTACCTAATATAAGCCGCTACGATTAAGTATATAGTAACGTACTTTACTACCGAGTAGGCTATACTACCGAGCGGGCTACTTTTACTAAGAACTATACTACTTCTACTTTAATTACGACGGTATCTTAATATAACGACATCCTATAGAATTGTTACTAGGAGGACAATTCCTCTTTAGATTCTTCACTATCTAGCGAGTCTACTTAATAGGTACGTACGTTATGCCCCGACTCGCTATATCGCTTATAGCGTCGTAGCCTTAGTACTAGCTAAATACTATCTAGCGACTCTCTACTTACTTCCTACCTCCTAGTATCCTCTAGAGATATTAATTACGACGCCTTATCGAAGGTTAGAGACCCTCTAGACTAAATATACTTACGCTTTCGTGCTTTCTATTAAATAGGTACGGGTAGATAGTAGCGGAGTAGAGTAAGAGATCAATCTTTAACTGACTAATAGCACGAGTATATAGCAACATATTAGGAACTAATGTGTTGATTATATTAGATATCTATCTAAGCTAAAGGGGAGAGAAGGTATCTCCCTACAAGCTGAGTTATCGTAGATACCTTAGGCTACTAGATCACTTCCTAATTATTAACTCCCTTTAAGATGCTATATCCTAACACTCCTACTCATCTCGTATAGGAGGTTATAGTCTGCTCACTTCCTGTTAATAGTACTTGGACCTTTTTATGACAGGTTAAGCTAGCTTACAAACCTCTAGAAGTATAGACTAGTCTTTAGTTTTATAAACCCGTCTATAACTATCTTAGAGGTTAGGGTGTACTTAATAGCAATAAGCCTCCTCTACTAAAGTTTCCTAATAGCGTTATAGGCAATGTCAATGTGCTTCGACTTGTTATTAACATGTACATCTTTTACTAGGGTGAGGGCAGCTTGATTATTACCTCTTAATTAGACTGGTCTTAAACTTGATACAGTCTCCTAGTTTCTAGTGATTCTTAGTTAATAGGAACAGTCTCCTACTAACTCTAGACAATCTATTTCTCTTAGTAGTAAAGCTAGGAATTAGGACTGCTTCGTATATAGATAGATAGATTTGTTATTCCCCTACTCTAGGACCCTATCCGGCCTATATAGGTATATATCTATTGTTATATACAAAGGGAAACCCGAATAGGTGAAAACCCTTCCCGCCCCCGACTACTCCTTATCTAGTTTAGCTTTCCCTCTAAACGTACGTAGTCTATATTACTACCCCGTTAGCCCCCGCTCCTAGCCGGTCTCGTCGCGCTACGTCGTATCCTCTCTTCCTATACTGCTCCTACTAGGCGGTACTGTTCTAGCCAGCCCTTCTCTAGTATCTAGTTCGTAATGCGCCGTAGGTCCTTAGCGTTGTTAAGAAGTGCCCTAATCGTCCGGTTCCTCGCCTTTACTATCTACTCCCCCCTTCCTAGCGACTACCTCGGATAGACGAGGAGTACGTACCGTACGTTCTAGGAGCAATAGCCGTAGGGGCAGCTAGTATTCGTGTATCCTAGAACCTTCCTCTATAATAGGTACCCCTAGAGGCCGATGTGTTCGCTTCGTAGTTAGGTTACTATACTACTCTATACCCTTATAAGGCGGTAGTAGATAAGCTTTAGGGGGTACCTATTCGCGGATTTCGTAGCTAACTATTCCTTAGGTTGTCCCGCTAGCTAAGGGCGTCCACTATACCCTACAACCTAGTTGTTCCACCTCTCTTTCTATAGTTGCTCTATAAACGATTTCTTACCTTCCTATTATATTACTAGCTATTCGTCCCTTGCCCGGTAGTTCGGCTCGTTTCCGGGTCGAATGCCCTTATACGCTAGTACTGATTCGCGGGCCCTTACGACTACACTAGCGATGACCTTCTATACTAGGTACTATACCGACTTGCCTAAGTAGGAGGTCCGTAGTCCCTAGATATATAGGTCGATCGGCGGTATAGCGGTCTCGTACTTAAGCATCCTCGTTAGTATCGACTTATATGCCCCGGTAACCTTCCTTAGGCATTAGTTTAAGATCTTCGCTAGCGGCGCGACGAGTCCCTTCGATAGGTAGGCCCTCTCGCCTAAGGACTACACTTGGCTACTATAGGTAAGGACTAGCCGTATAATAGCCGTATATAGAAGTCGTGACTACCGGAAGTCCGCCCCCTATATAGACGTAGTGAGCCTCTAGTATAATACTATATTCTATTTAGCTTTCCGTAATATTACCTATACGTACTTCCTCTACCGTAGCGCCGGGTCTACCTATAGTCCGAGGATCCTAAGCTAATTTGCCGGGTTAGTCGTATACCCCTATATCTAGATAGAAGCTTACATATTATAGAACCGTAGCCGGCGCGTAAAGTGTATTAGATTGTACTTTTCTAGGGCAAACCGAGCCCCGTGCCTCCTAGCCTAGTCCTCGTAGACCTTGTGCTTCTCTTCTAATAGCCTATAGTTCTCCTTAGTCGAGGAAGACTACGCTAGGATATTCGTGTCGTCTACGAAGCCGCTCGTAGCGGTGTTCTAGGATTCTAGGGCTAGGAGTAGCGTCGCTATAAAGAAGAGGAACAGAATAGGTACTAGCGTTAAGCCTTACGGGATTCTAGTATAGACTGCTTAAAAAGGGCTTCTATACTAGCCGACTAGGATCGACGTAATACGGTTTTGGAGGTAGGACCGTACGAAGTTAATAAGCCACTTAGGGAGTCCTTTCGACCTTAGGATATAGAGTAGCCGCGGGTATAACACGTAGTCGAAGGCTCCCGATATGTCTAGGCTAAGTAAGGAAGCCACCTTGTCCCTATTCTTATACTAGATGGCCTTTACCTAAGAGGTAATAAGTTCTATCGCGGATAGCGTCGATCGCTATAGGCGCGTACCTATCTAGGTATCCGGGAGTAGGGAGTGTTCCTCTACCGCCTCGGAGAGTCTCGTTATAACCAGCTTCTTAAGCGCCTTCCTAAGAGTGTTAAGGAGCGTAATTAGGCGGTACGACTTCACCTACGTATAGTCTTCCTTCTACGGCTTACGTAGGACTACTATCGTTAATTGTTTAAAAGCTATCGGGTGGTACCCGGTCTATAGGTAGGCGTTAAAGATCGCTATAACTACTAGGGCTAGTTAATCTCTACACTTCTTTAGTAGCTCGTTTAGGATCCTATCCGGCACCGGGGCTTTCTTCGCCGGCAACTTCCTTAGTATAGCGGCAACTTCTCCCTCGGACACCTCCTATTAGACCGCGATGCTAGGGGCTAGGGGAGTAGAGCTATTTATGTCGCTTAGATTAGCCTCGACTAGGGGCGGGAAGAACTTGCTAGCTAGTAGACGCGCCTTGGCCTCGGGGTCGCTAACCGGGCTACTAGGCGATTATAGCGCTAGGATAGAGAAGGAGGGGCCCTATATAGGGTCCTATCGGGCCTATTTCGCTAGCTTCTATATCCTCTCTAGCTTACCGGCGATTTCTTCTACTATAGCCCTCTAGCCGACTACTTTCTCCCTTCGTATTATAGCTTTCTTCTATTAGTATGCCTCCCTATATACGTTCTAGGCCTCCTCGCTATAGCTACTCGTCTACACCCGGCGGGCTCTCCTTACTTCTCTTACTACCGTAGTACACTCCGGCGTCTAGTATAGTTTAGACTATGTCGTTAGTTAGGCAAGCGGAACGTAAAGTAAGGTCGCTTTTCTTATTTCGTCTATCAACCCCTAGACTACTTCGTCTATCTCGTCTTCACTATTGTATTACTACTACGCGATCTAGACTAGCCTCTTAGAGTTATCGAGGTATACCTAGATATTGGCCTAGTAGGCCTTTCCCTAGTTTAGCTTAGGGGTTCTCGCTAGTGTACGTTATATCTATATCGTAATAGAGGTCCTGACTAGTATATAGTCTAACGACGCCTCGAGTTCATATTCGATCCTATAGTAGGTTACCGTGTAGTAGTGGCTATCTAAGATCTAGGAGAGGTCGATCGTGCCTTAGAGTCCCCCTCTCTTCTAGGTACCTAGGTCCTTCGGGGTATTAAGGGTAATTACGTTACTCGCTATTAAGTCGAGTACTTCGTCGGCTATAGGGTGCGGCTATATAAGGCTTTCCTAGGAAGGGTAGTGTATATTAAAGTCTCCTACTACGATGTGGCACCCTTGTCTCTTAAGCGTACTGTCTAGGTGTCTATAGACCCCTAGGTCGCGGCTAGACCTCGAGGCTAGCGGTTGTTTATATAGGTTGTGTATCTAGGTGCTACCTACGTAGAGGGAGGTAATATCGCCCCCGCCTTCTTCGTCTACGTAGTATACTACCTCCTAGTCGGATTCTAGTATGTCCTTACTGACATAGAAGCACGTACGGGGTCTACCGTCGCCTCGTAGGTATGTCGTATAGCCTAGTGACTTATAGGTCGTTAGTCTCTTATAGTACGGGTTAATCTATAGGTCCTAGATTATAAGGACGTAGTAGACGCGCGGGTCCGCCTCGTATAGGAAATGGTTCTAGACTATATCCTTACTATAGTTAACGTTATACTAGATAATACTAAGCGTGTCGAGGCTAGTTATCGGTATCGACAATCATTTCCTCTATAGCGTCCTATATCCTACTACCCTATACGTCCTAGTCTACGCCTATCGGCTATATACTAAAGGGGAGCCGGGCCTAGTTAGATTCCCTCGCCGTAGCTAGTAGAGTACGTAGCCTCCCGTACGCCCTAGGTTACGTATCCTTTATATCGTTCTCGGCCCTAGGGCGCTTATACCCGACCGCCGCTAGTTAGTTCCGGTATAGGCTAGCCTTACGGTCGCCGTAGAATCTTAGGGCGACGGTTCTGTTTATGATTGCCTTGTTTTTCGCTAGTTTCCGCTATAGGCATTCCGTACTATACGATAGGTAGTACCCCGGACAGTTCGCGTACCGTCTCGTAGTCGATGTATAGTCCCTAGATATATAGTCTCCTATATAGTTCGAGTAGGCCTGCTTGTTTATATACGTGTAGGTTTGGTGTCTATACTATTAGCATTTAAAGCATTAGAGGACACGAAAGGATAAGGAGTGCTTTTCTACTATCTTAAGGCTATATTACTAGACTAGGCCTTGTTCTATCGCTAGATCCGCCGCTTTCGCGTCTTATAGCTATACTATTAGCGCCGAGGCCTTCTTGCCTTCTAGCCATTTCCTATAGAGCCAAGTCGCCTTCTAGATTAGAGAGTTAAGAGTGACCGGGTTGTCCTCTTAGAGAGCGCGTAGGTGACCCTAGTTAGTTAGGTCAAACTCCTTAGGTATATCGTGGACTAGGATCGTAAATTGCTTCGTTAAGACCTTCGCTAATACCGTAACCTTAGATACCTACTATAGCTATGCCTCTAGGTGCCTCCTAGTAGTAGTAGAGCTAGTATAGATCTATAGAGTACCGTTAGACTATTAGTTCACTACGACCACCCCTAGTTAGTTAATTCGTTAGGCGAGCTCCTTGTTTAATAGCTTCGTAACTTCGGCCTAGTCTTCCTTTGCTACAATACGGATCGTAACTATATCGTACGTTAGGCGGGGGCCTAGTATCGATACCGCGACCGATGCCTAGCTATAGGGGTGTTGATTCCGGGTGGCCTTACTAATCGCCTAGGACGTCGTCCTTATTTCTTGTTGCCCTCGGTAATACGATAGTATAAGCGCCGTACGTAGCTAAGTGATTATTACCTATAGAGACCGGTAAGGGAGCTAATCGTTAGTTTCTATACTTTTTACGTCCTCTATAAGTTGCTACTAGTTGTCTTAGGGGGGTTTCGCCTATAGGGCCGTAGGCGCCGTTAGTGCCGTAGCCTAGGCTACTATTGCCTAGGAGTTGCCTAATGTAGCTAGGCACCTCCGCGGCGTTTAGAGCTAAAGAAACAGGGTGAAGAGAGCTTTAAGCTGTCTAGATTAAATAAGGTAGAACTCCCTTAGTCCTAGGGGCAGTGGCCTGCTTTATATATCGTTAGAATGGCCTTGATAGGAGCTTTCGAATGTGTCGTGTTTTGGCGTAGAGATCGATAGTCCACCAGTTTTACCTTATTATATAAGATAGCGTCTTTAAGCGAGAATCCTACTTCGTATATACATTTATAGCTATATATTTAGCCTCTATTATAGATGTTGCTACAGACTTTTACTTCTTGCTCATCTAAGAAACTGGTGCCCTATAGAGGAAGAAGACATACCTAAGGATTAAGACTCTGTCTACTTTGTCTATTACATAATCAGAATTATAGTATCTAATAAGGTGTCCTTTTCTAGACTTTAAGAACTAAAGTCCTAGATCAGGGTATGATCTTAGGTACCTAGTGATCTTCTTTAAAGCCTTTATGTGGTAGGTGGATAGGTCACTCACAAATAAGCTCATCCTTCCTAGGGCAAAAGTAATGTCTAGCCGTGTGATTGTTACTAGCTATATCTAAGTACTATTAATACTCTAGTACTCTGCCTTGTCACACCTCTTATCTATATAGCTTGAAGGTTTAAGGGCCTTATAGCTGTCTATAGGTGAGTGTGTAGGTACTGCCTTCTTATAGTTTATTCCTATCTTAGCTAGGCTGTCCCTAATAAAGTGTCCTTGGTCAAGTTTTAGGATTCCTCTCTTCCTGTCCCTTATGACTCTCATGCTAAGGATCTTTTTAGGTTCACCTAGATCTTTGATCTTAAAGATCTTGCTAAGTCCTCTTTTAAACTAGAGAACATCTGTTAACTTTAGTATAGCAATTGGAATGTCATCTATATATATAAGGATTATGATCTCCCTCTTCTTATAGATAAGTAGGTATGGATCTACTTCTGACTATATGAATCCAATCTCTCTGAGCTTTGATACATAGAGTTGATTCTAATCTCTAGCTACTTACTTAAGTCTTTATAAGCTTTTAAGGATTTTGAACACTATGTTTAGTAGAAGCTCAACTCCTAGTAGTAGTAACATAAAGATGTCTTTATAGACGGTGCTTTCTATAAATGTATTGTTTATATCTACTTAGTGAAGATAAAGATCCTTCTTATACACAATAGCCATAAACACCCTAAGGGTGTCCTGTCTTACTATAGGTACAAATGTCTCTATAAAGTCAATACTAAACTTCTATAAGAAGCCCCTTATAACTAGTCTAGCCTTAAACTTTTCAATAGCTCTACTAATGCTTCTCTTAATATCAAAGACCCATCTTGATGTAACTAGATTTGCTCCTTTTAGTAGAACAGAACTTTCCTAGGTGTTGTTACTCTATAGAGCATCTAGTTCCTTTTAGATTGCTTCCTTCTAAAGATCTCCCTATTTCTTGTCATTTATAGTGTCCTTATAGGATTTTAGAATTAGGACCTCTTGCTTATATACAATAGCTTCTATAGTTACTATAAAGGCCATTTCCTCAACTTCTTCTAGGAATTCGCTATCCTATAGTATTGAACTGTCCACTAATTATATAGCTACAAAGAAAGCTTAGTGAAAAGTAGTAAGGTTCTCTAAGAGGTCTATTACTTCTCCTACTTTAGTAGTTAGTTCGGGCTTAGGGACTATAGATTTTAGGGTTTCTATTTCATGTTATAGCCCTTAACATTATAGTTAGCCTTTCTCTTTCTAAGGGATAATTTAGGGACCGTCACTTATAACCTAGTAACGTCTATTTCCTAGGGATCTAGGGAGCTTCTCTTAATTAGCTAATCGATTTTCTGAAATTCCTCTACGTTCTCTAGAGGTTAGGAAAGTTATATAAACAGCTTTCTCGGCTAAGCGACTTTAGGGCTCTCAATTAGCTAATCTATTTCGGGGGTGCTTTAATAGACGCCTAAATAGTAGGTAGATTGTCCTAAGGATACATTCTTCCTCGGCCTTCCTAAGGGCTTCCTAGCTAGTACACTACTTAGTAGATTCAATATTAGAACATTAAGACCTATATTACCTCTAGGCTAGTCCTTAAAGAAGTCTGTATATATGTGTTATTTAATAGCTCTTATGTCTAGTTCCTAAAAGAGCTAGGCTTTAGCTATGTTTTTAATATACCTAATAAACACTACTTCTTTACCCCTATTTATTAGCTTGTCACTTCTTGCCTATTAAGGTTAGGATCTTATGTCTATATAGACAACAGCTTTGTATCCCTAAACTTTCAAATAGTTAATGGTCGGTTTGATACTATCAAAAGCCTTATCTAGTAAAACCTTGAACCTATCGTAATCTAGGCTATTTAGTAGTTTGTTCCTTATATAAGTTTAGGCCTCTAGTACTTTAGGCTAAAATTCAACCGGCATTTTAGCCTCTTTAAGCATTGCCCTTATAGAGTCCTCTGAGGTTTATATTGACCTCTTAACTGGTCTATTCTATAGAGAGTTCTATGCCTTAGTCGGCTCGAGTCTAATCCCTAAATCCTTCTCCTACTGCTTTACTAATATAATAAGTTCTTTTATATTATTAAGCCTTACTGCTTTTAGCTACGCTAATAATTTCCTCTCTACTTTGATCTTCTAGTTCTAGAGAGCAACTAGAGCATCTTCTCTTTTCCTAAGAGGAAAGGTCCACTTCTTCCTAGAGAAGTTGTTAATAATCTCAAGCTAGTATTTAAATCCTAGTCTTGAGATTAGTAGTAGGCCATATATATTAATAGATATAAGGGCAAGTCTTTTAGGTCTTCTCTCTATAACTTTGCCTTCATACTTCTTTATCTTTACTATTGAACATACTCTATACTAGTAAAAGCTATTCTTAGGGATAGGAATAGATTCTTTTAAGTCTATTACCTTATAAAGATTCTAGAGCAAATTCTTCCTAAAGTATATAAATCTTCTATACTAAAGCTCCTACTGCTTTAGGTCGGTCTCTAATCAAGCAGTCCTAAAGGCATTCTCTATTAGTAGTGTATATAACAAGTAATATGCCCGTTCTTATAGGAGAAGAGAAATCTTATTAATAAATAGAACCCCCCTAAGGAGCTTTGTCTAGACAATAGTCTTACTAGAGGGGGAAATAAGAGAAAATAATAGAGGTTGAACACTAAACTACTTACTAAACTAGTTCTATAAAACCAGGTTTACTCCTAGCTTAGGTATAAGTAGGACATCTTCTAAAACAACTTTTCTACTAGCTCTCCTACTCATCTCTACATTCCTAATATAAGTAGCTAATAAAAACCTACCTCCTACTTTGATCTATTTCCTCCTTATTAAGGGAGTTATAGATCTAAAGAGGTAGCTTTAGTTAGTTATATAGGATGAAGTATAGGAGTTAAGTAACTACTCTAACGAGGGGAACTTACCTTAGACTTCTATAGTTAAGTAAGCCACTTTATTATACTTATCATTATCAGACATTGTCTCTAGGGATGAGCTGTATGAGTCACGTGACTCTTAGGCGGAAAAACTTTTTCTAGTCTTCTTTACTTTAAAGGTATAAGACTAGGCCTAGTTCTTCTAGAGCGATAGTATGTTAGAGCTGAGTTTCTTTACTATTTTCTTAAGTTCTTCTATAGAGGACTTCTCTCTTAGTGTCCTCCTTAAAGTGGGTAGTAGAGTTCTCTTCTTCTTAATATATGTTATATTCTAGGAAGATAGTAGTTAGGAATGAGATCTAAGGACCTTTCTTGCCTTAGGCAGACTAGGGCAGTCCTTAATTAGATGATCCTTCTTATAGAGAAGGTAGGAGAGTGGTCTTACTAGACCTAAGGGCTTGACCTAGGTGGCTACTATACTATACTTAGCCTTAGAGAGATCTAACCTAGCTTCTTAAGCTTTAAGGATCTTTAAGGTCCTTTTACAATCTATCTTTAGCTAAGCTATAATAGTATCCCTAGCTATATAGTAGTTGGGTAGTAGTGAGCTTAAGAGCTAGATCATCCTTATATTAGCTTTTCTATAATGCTGACCCTCTAGGTCAACATTAGTAATCCATTTTCTAAGAGAAACTTGGTGTGTCTATATAGATCTAATGGTGAACTCTTTACTTATCTCAAAGGTCACAAATTGCTTTGTAAGCTTATATATATAGGTTAGTAGCACCTAGCTATACTTGTTCTAGAGATACACCTACTTCTTAGCAGCTCTTCTAGATTTATATAAGCCCTTAAGCTCAAATTCATCTTCTTCTATAATCCTACTTAGGATACTAAAGTTGTATACTATATTATGTCTTGTCTATATTAGCGTATTAAGGATCTCTTTAGTTATAGCCTCTCCTAAGAGTTTTAGAGTCTTGCCCTTAATGTTGTTAAAAGACACTTCTATTAGGTCATTAATTGTAAAGAATGCTAATTAGCTCTATATCTTATATCTCTAAAGGTTGAACTATCTCTTCTAATTGTCCCTCCTAAGAATTAGGATCTTGCCTCCCTTCTCCTCTATCTTCTCTTAGTATAAATCTATAATAGATTGGATGTAATGAAACAAGGTGTGTATGTTCTAAAGTAGTGGCTTAGATCCTACTAAGGCTTCTAGTATAGAATAGGAAAGTTCGTAGGTATAGATACTAAGGCCTATTTAGTAAAGTAAAGATGGAGCGGTATAAGGTCTCGGGGCTAGGACACAGGTCTATCTCTCCTAGTAGAGCTTTAAATGACTTACTTAAAGTCCTTCTTAATAGTATCTTAATACAGTTCTACCTATAGAGTATCTTCAAGGTATTAGCTTTAAGTAAGCCGTATAGAGTCCTTGTCTAGGTTACCTATTACTTAGTATCGAACTAAGCTCCTTAATAGGATAGACGGGATAGACTTCTAATTCCTAGATGTTTTCTACTACAATAGTAAGGGATATAAGTAACCTATACTAATATAGGTTGCTCTTATTCCTATATAAACCCGGGCTTATAACCTATTAAATAGGTATGGGTAGATAGTAGCGGAGTAGAGTAAGAGATCAATCTTTAACTAACTAATAGCACGAGTATATAGTAATATATTAGGAACTAATGTGTTGATTATATTAGATATCTATCTTAGCTAAAGGGGAGAGAAGGTATCTCCCTATAAGCTAAGTTATTATAGATGCCTTAGGCTACTAGATCACTTCCTAATTATTGACTCCCTTTAAGATACTACATCTTAACACTTTCCGCTATATAAGGGTACTAGGGTATTAATTAAATAGACGACCTCCTCGGGATGACTACGACTTTCCGCTATATAAGGGCCTCGTTAGACTTACGTAGCTTACTAATCTCGCTTTATATAAGAGCTATCTAGTACGCTATCTCTCTACTCCCTTTCTATTACCCTATTAAACGACCTTCCTCTCTCTATTACGTCTTTTTGAACCCGTAACGACGCTCTAAGACGTAATGACACCTATTATAAACCCTATCTCGTCGAAGTTATAAGGTGTCCTAGTCAAGGATACTATACTTCTCCTTTATATTACCTATAAGTAAGAACTACTTCTCGATAATATCTAGATCTTCTATTAGGGCTCGCTAACGATTGTATCTACGTGTTATATAAAGCTTTAGCTCACGATACCGCCTAATAAACCTGTCTATCTAATTGAGACTAGCGGGCTTAAGACCCTTCTCTTATAGTAATAAATCGGCTATTACTTATATACTAGCCTTTAATAGCGGGAAACCTCTAAGATCTAGCTCGAGTATATACTTAAGTATTACCCTCTCTTCTAGCTCTATAAGCTTCTTCTAATTAGGCTCGTAGTTACTCCGAGGAGGTCGTCTATTCAATCGATACCCTAGTATAGTTCGAGACGCGTCGTATACCTTAATAGCAAGTCGATTCGTAATTATTACGTCGCGTTTCGTAGCCTAGATAGCTAAGGTCAGTTTAGCCTCGTTTAAAGATAATATACGCTATAATAGTAGTTATATAGCTATATCTATAGAAGTAGTATAGTTCTTAGTAAAAGTAGCCCGCTCGGTAGTATAGCCCGCTCGGTAGTAAAGTACGTTATAAGCTAAAGGTAAGAAGATTAAGAAGTATATTAGGAAGTATATACTCGTAGTAGCTTAGATTGCCTACTCTAAGTAAGTAGTTATACTTTAGCGCTTCTAATATCGATCTCGATAGAATAGACCCTTATATATAAATAGTAGCTTATAGGTAAATAGACGCTTACGGATCGAGATATCGGATTACGACGTCCTATATATACGAATATGTTGAGAACATACAGGCCGTAGGACAAGCATATAGGTGTAGGTGTGTTATGTGACTAGATTACGTGACTAGGGTCTACTAGCCTATAGGCTAGTAAACATACGGACACCTAGTATCTACCTCTACTAACACCGGCGACACTATATATAGATACACGCTATCCTATTAGGTCCTTCTTCGTCTTTCGTGTAATCCGCCGTCTTCTACTACTACGTAACTCGTACCTATTTAATAGGTTATGAGCCCGAGTTAGCAACTCGGTGTTTTACCCTCGACAAAGTCGTATTAGAGTTATTCCTCTTTAGAACAAAAGGAAGGTAGACTAGAGGCCGCACCCGCATTATATAGGAAGCTATAGCCGTGCTATAGGTGTATATAAGACGTAAAAGAGCCTAGTAAGGCACTGTTAGACTCCGAGTTAGAGAGCCTATACTAATACCTTAGACAAGTAGGCGAGCTTACTAAGAAGAGTCGCTCTCCGGACATCGCGTTCGTATCGACTAACTGTTCATTCTAAGAGAGTCGTAGTGTCTTAGAAACCCCCTCTACTAAGAGAGTTACGCTATAGTGTCTTAGCACTAACACGATCCTTCGACTTTCCTCCCCTTCCCGGCGGATAGCTATCCTCTCCGCTATTAACCTCGCGTTCGTTTTATCCTATTTCGATCCGATCGCGTACGACCGAATATATCCTTTTACCTAAGGGTAGCCAACCTGTCCCTTAACTTACAAAAGAAAATAGAGAACGAGACTAGGTTTATAAGAAAGAGAGTAGTACCTGTTCTGATAAGAGAGAACCACGAAACATAGTTCAAGCTAATAAGAATACACCTAGTATCAAAGCAGGTTGACTAGGGCCTCGAAGACATTATTACGGACATTCCCGCTATAATGCTATCTATAGCGACACCCTCTATATTATCGGAGTCATCCCTTCCTTTAGATCAAGCGATAAGGAAGGCATCGTACAGACGGCATAATGTAACGGCCCTATATAAGATGTACATCTGTCTATCGACAGATAACTAAGAGATGATATACGAGATCTAGTATACGAAGGAGTTGTAGGAATAGGCTAAAGCTAAATACAAGAGAAGACTTCTCGCTACTAGAAGAAGTTTGCTTTAGCAATACACCAATTTCGTGATGACAGAGGACTAGTCAATAGATGACGCCTAGTAGGAGCTTAGCTCAATTGTAAGGAGGGCTGTTTTAATCTCGCCTTAGTTCTAAGACATTAAGACTAAGGATAGAAAGATCTAGTAACTCTTAGCAGCTCTACTAGACTCATTTGGCTCAATTCGCGATACAATTGATACCTAGGTAAATCTCTTACTACAAGACATTCTTACAATTCTTAGGGAGAAGCAAGAATCAATAATTTATTAAGGGACAGCCATGTTCGCTAAGAAGGGTTCCTTAGGTAAGCTCACGTACTATCTCTATAGTAGTGACCATTTTATAAGCAAGTGCCTATACCTTTCTATAGCTTAGTAGGCTATTAGGAACAAGGACAAACTAGCTAGGGTTACCTACCCTACTAAGAGACAACCGTCACCACCTCGTAGGAGGTCATTATTACCAAACCTTCGTAATGTCCTTAAGGTGATAACGGACCTTACAAAGTAGATAAAGGAGAGCCGTAAGCCAAAGGCCTCCTCTAGTAAGCCTGTAAGGGCCTATACGACCTAGGAAGACGTATCAGACCCTGAGATACTATTAGAAGATGATGATGTTGATGAGGTTGCCTATTCTACTATAGAAGCCAAAGGTAAGTACCCCTCGTCCGAGTGGTTACTTAACTCTTGTACATCATTATATATGACTGACTAAGATTCACTATATAGGACACTAAAGCCTCTTCAAAAGAGGAAGTGGATCAAGGTTAGGGGTGGCTATCTACAAGCTACATATATAGGAAGTGTAGTAATAGGTGGTCCTTCTAGAAAGCAAATTGTCCTAGAAAATGTCCTGTTTGTTCCTAGCCTTAGAGTTAGTCTTGTTTCGTGGAATTAGTTTAGCTAACAGTTTGCTATCTAACTACCTAGTTTCACCCTAAAATCCTTATCTAGTAAACCCGTTGTCTAGACCAAACTTCGAGGAGGAGTACCGTTTATCTACTCGATCTCGGAAATTCTTAAGCTATAGTATACTAGCATACTCTATTAAGAACGTAACGGTACCGCTATAGCTAATACTAAGTCCGAAGATTAGTAGGAGCTATAGTATAGAAGATGTGCACACCTTAGTAAGGGACTGCTAAGAAACCTATATAGAGTTACTAATAAGAAAGATCCTATTCCTATTCCTTCTGAACACTAGAATTACAAGGTCTGCTCCCTTATAAACATAAGGAAGTTCAAAGGACCTGCTATAGAGAGGAAAGGGGAGAGGCTGGCCCTCATCTCTATTGACATCTATAGGCCTTTTCAGGGCGCAGTCTCTAGGCTAGGATATAAATATTGGCTTGAGATTGTAGACAACTTCTCTAGGAAGAAGTGGGTAATCCCTTTAAAGGCTAGGAGCGACGCTCCTATAGCCCTACGGGATTAGAAGGTCTAGGCAGAACGGCAGTTAAGGTGCTTTCTGTCTACGATCCGTAGTGATAGTATAAAGGAAATTCTCGCCTTACTAAAAGAGTAGGAGAAGGAGTTTAGTACTTAGATAGACACAACTGATGCCTACAACTCTCTTCAAAATGGACCTATAGAAAGGTCAATTCAAGCCTCTAAGAACACAGTCCGGGCTATACTTAAAGACTCTAGCATGCTAGTTGAGTTCTGGCTAGAAGCTTTGTAAGTACAGACTATAATCAGAAACAGACTGCCTAATAGTCCGATTATTGATAGTATTGCTCTTTTACTAGAAGAAGCCTTTACTGGCTAAGTACCGTTAGTCGACCATTTCCGCGTCTAGGGATGTAAAGCTATAGTCTATATAGACCTAAGAGCCCAACCTTAAGGCTTAAGGAGAGACAAGTTAATAAACCGAGGAAAAGAAGCCGTGTTTATAGGCTACTTAGAAAACACTACAAAACAATAGCTGTTCTAGGATCCCGACATAAAAGCAATAAAAGCGTATAGTCACGTCGACTAGTTTGAGAATAAGAAGGGGGGAGATATAGATCTTAGTATCACCTTCACTGACTAGCCGAGTCGAGCGCTACAGCGCAATCCTATTAGGAGGAAGCCCTTTAGGGCGAAATTTTCCGATAGGGGATTATTAGAGACACCGTTACGAAGGCTAGGAGAAAATATTAAGGCGGTTTTAACACTATCGAAGCCCAATAACGGTGGATCTATATAGAACCTACCTAAGTCATTAATACTATAGCAACCGCTGTTTATATAACTTCCCCCTCCCCTAAAGGACATTAGGGAATACTAGAAGTTTAGAGATTAGGGTACTCTAATAAAAGAAAAAGGAGATGTCGTTCAGTTCGACCTATCCGAACACCTAGCGCTACCTTAGGTTGTAGGTAACAAGAGGTCAAGGGGGGATAGAGATAATAACTCTAAAGAGTATAAGGCTAAACACTATAAGGCTCTTATCGCCTAGATGTTCTATCTAGACCCTATAATGAGCTAGGTAGAGGAGATTCTAAACGACGTAGAAGAACATACATTTACTACTGTTAGGCAGGCCATAGCCTATCAGTAGAAAGTACTAATCCTAAAGCCCTATAAGGCAGCCGTAGGAGACCCCGAATAGGGACATATATAGAGAGAGGCAATCGAGAACGAACTTATTGCCTTAGTAAGTAACAACACCTAGGAAGCAGTTGTACCGCTAAAGGGTGCGAATCTAATTACTTCTAGGTAGGTCTTTAATGTAAAAAGAATGATTAGTAGAGCTATTAAGAAGTTCAAGGCAAGACTAGTTATAAGAGGGTTTTTATAGAAATATAGGGTTGACTTCGAAGAGACCTTTGTACCTACTGTTAGACATAATACTCTCCGAGTATTTATAGTAGTAGTGTGTAAGAGAGATCTCGAGATACACCTAGTAGATGTGAATAATGCTTTTACCTAAAGTAGCCTTCTTGAAGACATCTATATAATCCTACTCCTAGGAGTTGAAGCACCTCTAAACATAGTGTTCAAGGTCCTACGAAGCCTTTATAGGCTTAAGCAAGCAGCTAGAGACTAGAACAAGCTCTATGTTACGAAGCTAGAGAAGATTAGACTTACCTAGTCCTAGGTAGATCTATACCTACTTATCTATACGGATAGAGACCTTATAGTCCTTACCTATATAGATGACATACCTATTGTAGCTCCGAAGCTATTAGATGTTCAGTAGTTTAAGGCTAAGCTTAGAAAAGTGTTTAAGATTAAAGATCTTAGTGAACCTATAAAGATCCTTAGAATAAGGATTATAAGAGACAGGTCCTAAGGCACTTTGAAGCTTAATCAAGGACACTATATCCACGCTAACTTAGCCAAGATGAACATAGCTAGAGAGAAGGCTACGCCAACCTACTTACCTATAGAGAGCTACAAGCATTTAGTGCCTATGGCACCTATAGATAAGAGGTGCAACAAACAGGATTACTAGAGCTATAATAGTACCTAGATATGGCTAATAACAATGACAAGGCCAGACTTAGCATTTCCCCTTAGAAGAATTAGCCCATTTGTTGCTAATCCCTCGTAGTAGTATATAAAGGCTTTAAAGAAGCTCTCCCGATACCTACGGTCGTACCTAGACTAAGGTCTTATATATAGAAAGGGAGGGGGCAATCTCTAGGGATACTCGGACTCTAACTACGCTATAGACAAAGTGGATAGAGTCTTAATTCTAGGATACGTATAGTTCCTTTATAGATCACCTATGTCCTAGATAAGTAGGAAGTAGAAGTCTGTTATAACATTAATAATAGAAGCTAAGTTTATAGCTATAAACGTAGCCGTAAAGCAGTCACAATTTCTTGCTACTATCCTTAGGGAAATGGGGTGCCTAGAACTGGTAGGAAAGAGCTCTTTCTAGCCGAGTATAAGGGTAAGTAAGGGCACTATTAACGAGCTAAGGCTAGTTAAGCTTATAGGTAACAACTAAGCCGCTTTAACACTTGTTAAAGATGCCTATATACATAAAAGGTCAAAGTATATTAATGTTGTATATAACTATATTAGACATCTCTAGTAGTAGAAGAAGATTATAGTGGACTACTACTATAAAAAGGACATAGCTACTAATAGGTCAATAAAGCCCCTTAATAGCTAGTAGTTCTAAAACTTTATAAGGTAGCTCTAGCTTACGTAAAGGGATTATAGGAGACTATGTGGCCTGAGTAGGAGTGTTAAGAACATATAGGCCGTAGGACAAGTATATAGGTGTAGGTGTGTTATGTGACTAGATCACGTAACTAGGGTCTACTAGCCTATAGGCTAGCAAACATCCGGACACCTAGCATCTACCTATACTAATACCGGCGATACTATATATAGATACACGCTATCCTATTAGGTCCTTCTTTGTCTTTCGTATAATCCGCTATCTTCTACTACTACGTAACTCGTACCTATTTAATAGAATACTTACTCGTAGTAGCGATTATAAGTCGCTACGAGTAAGTACTTATATTACTATACTTCCCCGTTATAAAGCCGAAGATAATAGCTCTCGGTAATAAGTAGCTCTTAACGATAACGTACTTTACTACCGAGCGGGCTATACTACCGAGCGGGCTACTTTTACTAAGAACTATACTACTTCTACTTTAATTACGATGGTATCTTAATATAACGACATCCTATAGAATTGTTACTAGGAGGACAATTCCTCTTTAGATTCTTCACTATCTAGCGAGTCTACTTAATAGGTACGTACGTTATACCCCGACTCGCTATATCGCTTATAGCGTCGTAGCCTTAGTACTAGCTAAATACTATCTAGCGACTCTCTACTTACTTCCTACCTCCTAGTATCCTCTAGAGGTATTAATTACGACGCCTTATCGAAGGTTAGAGACCCTCTAGACTGAATATACTTACGCTTTCGTACTTTTCGCTATATAAGGGCCTCGTTAGACTTACGTAGCTTACTAATCTCGCTTCGTATAAGAGCTATCTAATACGCCATCTCTCTACTCCCTTTTATAAGCTAATACACTCCTTCCTATAACGAGTTTAGCGATAAACCTACCCGGGCACGTATTTTGTTCGTTACTAGTATCAATTAAGAGTCGAATTCTGTTGTAGTTCGTAGTGTCTTCGACTCCTAAGGGGTAGAGTCCGGAGCTAGAGGGGTTAGCGTACGTAGCTTGATATTAAGCTTGTCTATTACTACCTATAGATTGAATAGAACCAAACTAGCGCCTCTAAAGCTCGATCGGATGTTCTCCTATCTAAATATAGCGTTATAGGCTACCCGGAAGGCGCGTAGGAACTCTACTTTATCGATATAAGTAATACGCTAGCGTACTAAGCCTAAGAGCTAAGCACCGTATACCTTCTTTAAAGGTAGATAGCAACCTATATTTAATAGCTAGAGTAAGTACGAGGCGTACGATAGTATATATAGGGCCAAGATCTTGTATTTCTTATATAGATTCTAGAATGCCTTCGAGTTATAGCTCTCGTAGCTATTCATAATAAGTAGTCTCTATACCCTAGTCGTACGAGCTATAGTATACTTCTAGAAATGCTCTAGCTACCGTATACCGAACTTATTGTTAGTCTAGCCGTTCTCTATTAGCCCGAGTGTCTAGTCTAGACCCAAGTTACCGTCTTAGTACTAGGTACTAATATGCTGTTTATCTATAAGGATGACGTAGGGTAGGAGCGCTATTCCGTCTATATAGATAGTCTTAATCACTATTACCTATTCTCTATTACCCTATTAAATGACCTTCCTCTTTCTACTACGCCTTTCTAAACCCGTAACGACGCTCTAAGACGTAATGACACCTATTATAAACCCTGTCTCGTCGAAGTTATAGGTGTCCTAGTTAAGGATGCTATACTTCTCCTTTATATTACGTATAAGTAAGAACTCCCTCTCGATAACGTCTAGATCTTCTATTAGGGCTCGCTAACGATCGTATCTACGTATTATACGAATCTTTAGCTCAAGATACCGCCTAATAAACCTGTCTGTCTAATTAAGACTAGCGGGCTTAAGACCCTTCTCCTATAGTAATAAATTAGCTATTACTTGTATACTAGCCTTTAATAGCGGGAAACCTCTAAGATCTAGCTCGAGTATATACTTAAGTATTACCCTCTCTTCTAGCTCTATAAGCTTCTTCGAATTAGGCTCGTAGTCACTCCGAGGAGGTCGTCTATTCAATTAATACCCTAGTATAGTTCGAGACGCGTCGTATACCTTTATAGTAAGTCGATTCGTAATTATCGCGTCGCGTTTCGTAGCCTAGACAGTCAAGGTCAGTTTGGCCTCGTTTAAAGATAATATACGCTATAATAGTAGTTATATAGCTATATCTTTAGATATTACGGGCAGCCCGCGACCCCCTACTATAGCTACGTCGGCCCGGCTAAACCGCGGACCTTCCGTATCGGGTTAGCGCGGCTTAGCTTTACTTTATAACTTTGCCGCGCCTCGCGCTCCTCTTTCGTAGCTTCGTAGAACAATAACTATCTCTCCCGGACCCTATAGTACGCGCGCCCTTATAGTTTGTTCTACTAGCCTACCTAGATTACGGATCTAGGTAAGGGACGCGTAACAATAGGAACAGACTTATAGAACTAAAGAATACGCGACTACGAGCGGGTAGTAGAATACGGTAAGGCGCTAAGTACGTAGATACCTAGAGAACTTAACGCCGCGAAGACCTTAGCGATAGCGACAGGTCGCGTTAAAAACTATACTATAACGAGTCAGTAGGACTTATAGACCTAGAACGGTATACTACTACCGGTAAAGCCCTTAGGTAAGCCTACATCTCTTTTCCTAAATCTCTTATCTTTTCTATAGCCCTAGACTTAAGATAACGACCGGCGTGTTACGATTAATACCGGCGTCGCTCTTTAGTAGGAAATAGATATAGTATAGAAGAAGGCACTCGATAGGGAATAGAGAGGCGCTATTAACTTTATAGAACTCTACGAGCTAAAGGAGTACTAGGAGAAGGGTAGCGACGATATACTACCTATTTACTACTCCCTCGACGAAGCCGAATATATCGCCGCTAGCGATTTCTAGAACGTCGACGCGAACGACCTCGCCGAGTTGGTCCGAGACTATCCTAAGACTTTATACGACTTTATCCTACGAGGATTTAATACCGCGTAGACCGCTACCGAGTAAGTCGACGTCTTATAACGTATAAACGCCCTCTAGAACGACTAGTACCGTAACCTCTACGCCGAATACGACCGTATCTATTAGATGCTTAGAACCGAGAAGTCCGCCTTATAGAAGATAGTATAGGATCTTAAGAACGTACTAGACCTAGCCAAGATAAAGGAGGTCTAGGATAAGTATAAGCAAGCTAATAATCTATATAAACAATTTCACGATCTTAGCGAAAAGGAGAAGAAAAAGGTATAAGAGGCTAAGAAGAAGGCACAAGATACTAAGAGTATAAACTAGGCGTTATAGAAGGAGATTAATGACTTAAAGACTCGACTCTAAGCTATAGAGGACAACACTACTAACGGTAATAGGCGTCGAGGCCGTAGTCCGTCACGCTCGCGCTCTTACCCGCGAGAGACCTTCCTCGAGAAGCTTTAGCGTATATATCGTAAAGCCGCTACCGGGGGCGGTAGGGGTAGTAGTAGAGATGACGATAATAATAACGGCCTAGGCCGTAGCGCTAAGGACAAGGATCGAGGCCGCGACAATCGCCGCCGTAACTAGCGCTAAGAGACGGTACGTACTAGAGGAGGACGTACTAATTGTATATAGATACCGCTAGTAGACCTTGCCGAGCGTCTTATTAATATCGACCGTACCTTAGAGCGTAGTATAGAGATCGGTAAGGGAGTACTAGATCCTAAGAAGTTTAAGAACGATACCGACCTATCTTTCGATAGTTAGTATACGAGTATCCTACTAAAGCTTATAGTAGCGACCTTCCGTACTAAGTAGGGTGCCCTCCGCTTCCTATATAGATAGACTAATAGTAAAGTCTAGACTACTATTAAGCTACGTATCCCTATCCTAGGACATTAGTAATATAACGAGTTTAGTACCGGCGAGGAGCTACTAGACTAGATAACTCGATAGTACGGCACCCGGAACGAAGCTATAAAGGCTATAGTCGATATTATAACCTATAAGTAGTAGTAGAAGGAATCCTTTGTCGTATTCTTCGTACGTTACTCGAAGTTACGTACCTAGATAGACTAGGGGGGTAATACCGAGCTAATACTTTTCCGTAACCGCCTAAACCGTAAGTACTTCGTTAAGATATTCGGCGACTAAGAGGTCAACCGTTACCTAAATAGTATATAGGATGTTATTAAGGAGTGTACCGAGTTAGACGAGACCTTCTACGAGACCGAGTAGCTATACCCTTAGTAGGATAATAACCGCCCTTATAGTAGTAGCGGAGGAGGTAACTAGAACCTAGGCCCTACTAGTAACGTAATAACTACTATAGCTACCGTAGCTAGCGCGACCGGTACAATTGTATAGCGCCTACTATAGTACTTAGGGATTAAGAAGAAGGAAGACTTGCTAGTATACCTTCAGAATCTACTACCGCTTAACCGCGAGGGTCGCGAAGATCTAAAGAAGTAGGGCAAGTACTTCCGTTACCGTACCGGACTATATATTACTAGTAACCCCGAGTACGAGATATACGGCTACGACGGCGACTACCGCCTACCTCGACTACGTAACGTAACTCCGAACTTAAGCGCCCTCGCTACCGAGTAGGGAAATGCCGGGGCCACTACCTAAGTATAGTAGATAGTAGTTAGAACAAGAATTAGAAAGAGTATAAGATCGAGAGGTATAGAATGTAAGAGACGGACTATAGCGGAGAACTTAAGATATCGGCCTATATATTAGAACTATAGTCGCCGGATGTATACCCTTATATAGTACTGCCTATTATAATACAAAATAGAAAGGCACGAGGCCTACTAGATTCTACTTCAACCTCTCTCTTTCTCGATTAGAAATATATACGCAAATATAACATCCCTCTAATACCCCTAGTTTAGAGTAAGAACTTGATACTAGGCGATAGGAAGGCGAGTACTAGACGTATTATATACGTAGCCTTAGTCGACGTTGTTATCGGCGGTTATTATTACGAGCAAATGATATACTACGTAACCGACCTCGAATACGAGATCGTCCTCGGCCTACCTTAGTTAAGCTAGTACATCCCTAACACCTTCTAGGAAACCGGCGAAGTAGCCCTTAGATCAGACTACTACTTTAGTTACTGTCTTAGTAGGAAGACTTCGATAACAGTTTAGTTCCTAAACTATTAATACCGGTAACGTACGAAATACGGACTAGAGCCCTTTACTAGGGAGTCGCTAGGATTTACGGTAGGAGGGGCGGAGTTAAACGTCTCGTCCTTATATATAGACGACGATAAGAAAGTGGACTATTAAGGCGTTAGTCGTTACGCTTAGGAGATATATACGTACCGGCCTAGGGCCGAGTACTTCTACATTCTACCTACTAGTAACGAGTCTAGTAAAACGGATAGTAACGGCGAGTTAAAGCTAAGCGTAATGTTAGCTAACGATCTTAATCAGTTCCTAAACAAGCAATTTAACTACAACCTAAAGGAGAAGCTTCCGCCCGAGTACTATTATATTACGGACGCGTTCTTAGCTAAAGACTATAAAGGGCTCCCGTCTTATAAGCCGGGCATTAACTATAAAATCTATATTAAGCCCGACGGCCTATAAGAGCCTCCTTACCGCAAACCCTATAGGCTTGTACCGTAAGAGAATAAAGTAGTTAAGAAATAGGTTACTAAGTAGGAGAGCGAAGGGAAAGTCCGTAAGACTAGTTAGAAGACAAGCTAGTCCCTAGCTCCTGTTCTAGTAGTACGTAAGCTAGGAGGAGGACTCCGAGTATATATTAACTATCGAGGGCTAAATGTAATAACTATTAAGAATAGGTACCCTATACCTTTAATCTAGGAAACCCTTAATAGGATGTATAGTAAGAGGTACTTTACGAAGCTAGACATCGTCGTAGCCTTTAATAAGCTTCGTATTACCGAAGGGTATAAATAGCTAATAGCGTTCGCTCCGCGGTATAGAGTATATAAATGTCTAGTCTTACCGTTTAGTCTATATAACGGCCCGGCATCGTTTTAGTCGTATGTTAATAGTGTATTATAGGAACACCTTGACGACTTCGTATTGGTATACCTAGATAATGTACTGATTTTTAGCGATATACTCGAAGAGTATATCGAGTACGTAACAAAGGTTTTAACAAAACTACGCGATACTAGGTTGACCGTAGATATTAACAAATACGAATTCTATTAGTAGAGAGTCAAATACCTAGGCCTAATCATTACGCTAGAAGGCATTGAAATAGACCCCGATAAGCTAGAATATATCTAAAGCTAGGAGGCTCTAACTAACCTAAAGGATATATAAGCGTTCCTAGGCTTCGCTAACTTCTATAGACGGTTTATCGAAGCGTTCTCGCGACTCGTATCGCCGCTAACCAACTTGACCAAGTCCGATAGCCCTAGTAACTATAAGAACAGAAGAATCGATTAGATACTAGGGTACTAGAAGGCGTTTGACGTATTAAAGGTAGTATTTAGCAAAGCGGGTATATTAGTATATTACGTACCGGGGAGGTAGACAGTCGTTAAGACGGACTCCTCGAATTTCGTTAATACCGGCGTCCTCTCCTAATATAACGAAAAAGGCGTCCTATACCCGGTGGCGTTTTACTCTAAGAAGTTAAGTCTATAAGAGTGTAACTATAAGATCTACGATAAGGAGCTATTAGCTATTATTAAGGCGTTTGAAGAGTAGAGGCCTAAATTGGCCTACGAAGTAGATAATAACACTATCGAACCGGTTAAAGTATTTATAGATTATAAGAACCTAGAGTACTTTATAACGACGAAGTAGCTTAATCGACGTTAGGCGAGGTAGGCTAAGTTCCTCTCTTAGTTCAACTTCCGTATCGTCTATAGGCCCGGTGTTTAAGGTATAAAGCTAGACAGTCTAACGAGACGTAGCTAGGACCTTCCGTAGAGAGTAGACGATCCGCGTAATTAGTATTAGTACTAGACGTTACTACCGCCTAAGCGATTCCTTAAGATCGACTCTATACGCGTAACCGTAGAAGATGTTACTAAAGAGACGGAAACTCCGCTAAACCTAGAAGTAACAGAATTTATACTAGCCGAAGCCGCTATACCGGTAAAAGCTACTACCGTATCGAAGCCTATAATAGAGGCTAATTACGAGGCTAAACTCGAGTATCGAATAGTGATAGCGTACGCCGTAGACTAGGAGCTTAAGGCAGCAATTAAGATGCTATAGAAAGGTAACGCAATCCCGCTACTTCTTTAAAAGGCGAAGGTATACCTAGTATACTACGAGGTAGAAGGAGACATACTCTACGTCCGTAATTAGTACGGCGACTAGAGCTTATAGGTACCGGATAACTAGAAGCTACGGACTCGAATAGTGAAGATAAACCACGACGTACTAGTAGTAGGCTATCCTAGTAGAGCCCGTATATATAAGCTCGTAGTACGTAAATTTTACTAGCCTAGCTTAGTAAGATTAGTACGTAGATATACCGTAAATTACCGAGTATACCGTACGACGAAATCTCTATATACCTAGCCACCTAGATTATTACATCTACTTTCTATACTAGAACGACCTTAGCGCTATATATTAGTCGACTTTATAGTAGACTTACTAGATAGCGAACTCGACGGTATGACTTATAATAACATTATGACTATTACGGACCGCCTAACGAAAGAAGTAGAACTTATTCCTATTAGAGCTATAACGGCGAAGAATATAGCGCGCCTATTCTTAAAGTACGTATTTAGTCGACGTAGGCTCCCGGACACGATTACCTCTAATAGAGGGAAACAGTTCATCGTAACTTTCTAGAAGTAGGTATATAAGATACTACGGATTTAACGTAAGCTAAGTTCATTATATCACCCCGAGACGGACGGTTAGTCTAAGCGTACTAATTAGAATATAGAACAGTACTTACGCGCCTACGTTAATAAGGTATAGAGCGACTAGGCTAAATAGCTATACCTAGCTTAGTTTACTATTAATAACTACGTATTAGAGACTACCGGTGTCTTACCTTTCTACGTAAACCTTAGATATAACCCCGAGTTCACGGAACGTATCGACTTGTAGGTAGGCGGGGATCGCCGCTAGATAACGACTCTTTAGCGACTCGATAGCAAATCCGCCGAAGTATTCGCCCGACGCCTTTACGAGCTATATCAGTTCCTCTAAGAGAATATAAGAATGTCCTAAGCCTTATAAGCTAAGGCCGCTAACCGACATCGCCGTATCTCGCCCGACTATAAGGTAGGCGATTAGGTATTCCTTAGTACGAAGAATATCCGTACGACACGCCCTTCTAAGAAACTAGATCGACGATATACTAGACTATACTAGATCGTAGAAGTTATGCCCTCGAAGCTTTCCTATAAGCTAAAGCTCTCCGATACGTTAGCTAGACTCGATAACTGTTTCTATACGTCGCTATTATAGCGCGCCGACGATACTAACCTACCGCCGCTAGAGGGACAGTACCTTATACCGCCGCTACCCGTAGTTATAGTTCCTAATACAACGGAAGCTAATACCGAGGCCGACATTATAGTAGTACCCGCGGCGATCGAGTACGAGGTAGACAAGATCTTAGATATATATACGAGGAAGCGTACTAGGAAGGTAAAGAAGGGGTATAAGCGTAAGGTCGATATATAGTATAAGGTACGATAGGTCGGATATTAGGATATAGAGGATAGTAAAACTTAGTAACCTACTAAGGACCTATTTACGAGGGTAGCCGCCGCTATTATAGACTTTTACTATAACCGGCCGGAGTCGTCTACGCCTATAGGTTTCGTAGCTCTATCTAACTAGTTACCGCTAGACGCTAAGGTGCTCGGACTTAATACGATTAGGATTAATAGAGACACCGTTACGAATAAGTCGACTCGAGCCTTACCTCTAATAGAATCTACTTCGTATATATTCGATACTCGAGTAGAGCCTATAGAGTCTATAATAATACCTAACTTTAGTTATAAGGATTATACGCGAGTACTAGCCGAAGATAGACTTAGGTCTAGGGCAAGCTAGCTAACTAGGCAATATGTTTCTCAAAGGAAGCCGGTCGAGGATAGTCTTAATAGAGCGAATGCGATATTATCGGATAACGATAGGGCACTAGAGGATAATTAGGCGTTCGCGCGATTATAGAGCTCGACAGGCAAGTAGCCTTATAAGGTAGATAACGCTTAGAGGACTGAGGCGTGTTTTGGGAAGGGGAGTACTATTATAGGTAGCCCGCGACCCCCTACTATAGCTACGTCGGCCCGGCTGAACCGCGGACCTTCCGTAACGGGTCAGCGCGGCCTAGCTTTACTTTATAACTTCGCCGCGCCTCGCGCTCCTCTTTCGTAGCTTTATAGAACAATAACTATCTCTCCTAGACCCTATAGTACGCGCGCCCTTATAATAGAAGTAGTATAGCTCTTAGTAAAAGTAGCCCGCTCGGTAGTATAGCCCGCTCGGTAGTAAAGCACGTTATATAGACTCTTAATATCGTAGAGTAGCCCTATATATATAAGTACTTACTCGTAGTAGCGATCTTAAGGCGCTACGAGTAAGTACTTATATCTTTAAGAATATATCTTAACTCTAAAGGTCGATATTACGGTTTACCTCGTAAGGCTATACTTAGTATTACGTAACCTAGTACGCTAGCGCGCCCGAACCCTAGACCCTAACCTCGACGTTTACTTTATTACGGCTTCGCGACTTTCTTATCTTCTCTTCTTCGTAGAACTTATTCGATTCTAAGGTATTAATACGTTTACGCCTATAAGGGCGCGCGTACTATAGGGTCTAAACGAGATAGTTATTGTTCTACGAAGCTACGAAAGAGGAGCGCGAGGCGTAGCGAAGTTATAAAGTAAAGCTAAGCCGCGCTAACCCGATACGGAAGGTCCGCGGTTTAGCCGGGCCGACGTAGCTATAGTAAGGGGTCGCGGGCTACCCGTAATAGTACCCCCCCTCCTGAAATACGCCTTAGTTCTCTAAGCGTTATCTACCTTATAAGGCTACTTACCTATCGAGCTCTATAATCGCGCGAACGCCTAATCATCCTCTAGTGCCCTATCGTTATCCGATAATATCGCATTCGCTCTATTAAGACTATCCTCGACCGGCTTCCTTTAAGAAACATATTGCCTAGTTAGCTAGCTTGCCCTAGACCTAAGTCTATCTTCGGCTAGTACTCGCGTATAATCCTTATAACTAAAGTTAGGTATTATTATAGACTCTATAGGCTCTACTTAAGTATCGAATATATACGGAGTAGATTCTATTAGAGGTAAGGCTCGAGGCGACTTGTTTATAACGGTGTCTTTTGGAATAACCCTGATCGTATTAAGCCCGAGCACCTTAGTAGCTAGTAGGGACTAGTTAGATAGAGCTACGAAGCCTATAGGTGTAGACAACTCCGGCCGGTTATAGTGAAAGTCTATAATAGCGGCGACTACGTATTTAAGTATATCCTCTATAGGTTACTAGGTCTTACTATCCTCCTCGTTCTAATATCCCACCTATTTCACCTTATACTATATATCTACCTTACGCTTATACCCCTTCTTTACCTTTTTTACCCGCTCACGGGTATATATATTAAGGATCTTTTCTACCTCGTATATATACGTAGGTGCTACTACTATATCGGCTACTATATTAGCCTCGGTAGTATTAGGTCCGATAGTTATCGGTAGTAGCGGCGCTAGATACTACCCTTTAAGTAGTAGAAAATCGGGGTGGCCGGCTCGTTATAGTAGTAAGGTATAGAAGTAGTTATTAAGTCCTACTAGAGCGTCTAATAGTTTTAGTCAATAAGAGAGTCTAGCCGGCATAACTTCCGTGATCTAGTAAGGGCCGGTATATCTCCTATCTAGCTTCTTAGATAGTCGAGTCGTACGGATATTCTTAGTACTAAGATATACCTAATTACCTACCTTATAGTCTAGAGGAATACTTCGGTAGCGGTTTACTACTTCTACTTAGAGAGCTTATAACATTCGTATATTCTCTTAAAGGTACTTATAAAGCTCGTAAGTTCGACGTACAAAGGTTTCTACTAATCGCGTATCTAGTCGCTAGAGAGTAGTTAGTCCTCCCTCCTTTCTAGCGTTTAGGTCAACTCGCTCTATAAACTTAGGGTTATAGCCTAAGGTAGCGTAGAACGGCGATATACTAGTAGTCTTAGACAGGTGATTATTAATCGCGAACTAAGTAAGGCATAGCTATTCTACCTAGTTATCCTATGCCTTATTAGTAAATATACGAAGATACTATTCTATCGCCTAGTTAGTACGTTCTAACTATCTATTAGTTTCTAGGTAATACGAAGAACTTAGCTTACGATTTATACGGAGCATCTTATAGAGTTTCTTCTAGAAGGTAGTAACCTACTACTTACTACGGTCTAATATAATAGTATTAGGAAACCCGCGCCGATAGAATATATATTTAAGGAAAAGCCTTGCCGTATTCTATACTATTATCGCGCTAATAGGGATCAGCTCGACTTCCTTAGTAAGCCTATTAGTAACGGTCATAATGTTATTATAGACTATACCGTTAAGAGTACTGTCTAGGAGTCCGATAACGAAGTCGACTATAATATGTTTCTAAGGCCGATCTAGAATAGGAAGTGGCTATAATAATCCTAGTAGCTAGGAGTATAGATATTTTGTTATACGGTAGGTACGGTAATTCGCGGTATATCTACGTACGGATCTCGCTAATCTAGGCTAGTAGAATTCACGTGCTACGAGTTTATAAGTACGAGCTCGTCCTAGATAGCCTACTACTAGAGCGTTATAGTTTATCTTAATTATGCTAGTCTATAAGGCTTAGTCATCTAGTACCTATAAGCTCTAGCCGTCGTATTAATTTCGAATATATAGTAGGTCGCTATCTACTTTATAGTATACTAGGTGAATCTTCGCTCTCTATAGTATTATAGGAGTACGGTCTTTCTATAGGTCCTTGATCGCGGTCTTAAGCTCGTTATCGGTTACGTACGCCGTTGACATTCGATACTCGAGTTCGGCTTCCCGCTAACTTTTACGCGTCGCCGGTTATTTAGTAGGCGTATCTCGTTCTATAGGTATAAACTCTTTAGCTTTAGGGTTTAGCTATACTAGTTCCTCTTCTTCCGGCGTATCTTCTACTATTAACTATAGTAAGGCGATCTTAAGGAATCGCTTAGGAGGTAGTAATGTCTAATACTAATGCTAGTTCCGAGGGTCGTCTACCCCCTACGGAAGGTCCTAGCTACGTCTCGTTAGGCTGTCTAGCTTTATACCTTAAAGTCCTAGACGGTATATTATCTTGAAGTTAAACTATAACAAGAACTTAGCCTAACGCGCTTGTCGCCGATTTAGCTACTTTGTCTTTATAAAGTATTCTAGGTTCTTATAGTCGGTATAAATCTTGACTAGCTATAAGTCCTTATTATCTACCTCGTAGGCGAGCTCGGGTCTCTATTCCTTAAAAGCCTTAATAATAGCTAATATTTCCTTGTTATAGATTTCATAATTACACTCCTATAGACTCAACTTCTTCGAGTAGAAGGCTATAGGATATAGTATACCATTCTCGTTATACTACGAAAGCACGCCGGCGTTTATAAAATCTAAAGAATCTGTCTCTACTACTATTTCCCTACCTAGTACGTAATATACGAGCATACCGGCTTTGCTAAACGTAGCTTTCAAATTGTTAAAGACTCGTTAGTAATCTAGTAACTATTGAATCCTTCTGTTCTTATAATTGCTTAGTCCGTCCGACTTGGTCAGGTTTATAAGAGGAGTAGCTATACGCGAAAATGCTTCGATAAACCGCCTATAGAAGTTAGTAAATCTAAGGAAGGCCTACACATCCTTTAGGTTCTTAGGAGCTTCCTATATCTAAATACATTCGAGTTTCTTAGGGTCTATCTCGATACCGTTAGGGGTTATAATTAGCCTAAGATACTTCACCTTCTATTAGTAGAATCCGCTTTTGTCGATATCTACTATAAGTCCTACATTACGTAGCTTAGTAAGAACCTTCCGTACGTATTCAATATGCTCCTCTAAGGTGTTACTAAAGATAAGCACGTTATCTAGGTAGGCCGACATAAAGTCGTCTAGGTGTTCTTATAAGACCTTATTAATATATAATTAGAACGATACTAGTCCGTTATACAAGCCGAATAGCAACACTAGACACTTATAGATACCGTATCGTGTCGTAAACGCCGTTAACTACTCGTACCCGTTAGCTATCCGCAACTTGTTAAAGGCTACTATAATATCTAGCTTCGTAAAGTACTTCTTACCGTATATACGGTTAAGCGTCTCTTATATTAAGGGAATCGGATACCGGTTCTTAATAGTGATCGTATTCAATCCTCTATAGTCGATATAAACACGTAGCCTACCTCTAGGCTTACGTACTACTAGTACTAGTCTAGGAGACTAGCTCGTCTTTTGCCCTACTTTCTATACCTTCCCTTTAGATATTTACTCGTCTAGCTATTTCTTAACTGCCTCGTTCTCCTTCTTAGCTAGGCCGTAGGGCTTACGGTATAGTAGCTCTTATAGACTATTAGGCTTAATGTAAATCTTATAATCTACGCCTAGTTAGTAAGGTAGGAGTCTTTCATAATCCTTAGCTAAGAAAGCGTCCGTAATATCGTAGTATATCGGCGGTAACTTCTCCTTCGGGTTGTGATTAAACTGCTTGTTTAAGAATTAGTCTAGATTATTAGTAGCTATTACACTTAGCTTAAGCTCTCCGCCGTTACTCTTACGCCTAATAGGTATAATATAGAAGTACTTAGCCCTAGGCCGGTACGCGTACAACCCCTACGCGCGTTAAGAAACGCCCTAGTAGTCTACTTCTTTATCGTCTATATCTTCTAGGTTATATAATAAGACGTTTAGCTCTACCCCTCCTACTATAAAGCTCGCTACTTCTCTAGTAAAGGGCTCTAGTCCGTACCGTACTAGTGCCTACTTCTTCTTCTCGCGGTAGTTTAGGGATTATACTATTATCGATGTCTTATTCTATAGATAGTAACTAAAGTAGTAATCCGATCTAAATGCCACCTCGCCTGTCTCCTAGAAGATGTTTAGGTTATACGCTATAAGCTACGGTAGGCTAAAGACGATGTCGTATTCGAGGTCGGTAACGTAGTATTATATTTACTCGTAATAATCGCTAATAACTACGTCTATAAGGGCCGCGTATATAATCTGCCGCGTAGTAGCCGTTCTATCTCCTAGTATTAGTCGTCGGCTTTACGTCAAAGGGATTAGGGGTATTATATATTTGCGTATAAATTTCTAGTTAAGAAAGAGAGAGGTAGAAGTAGAATCTATAAGGCCTCGAGCCTTTCTATATTATATTATTACGGGTAACACTATATAAGGGTATATAGCTAGCTATTGCTTATCTAGTACGTATACCGATATCTTAAGCTCCTTACTATAGTCTATTACCGTCTCTTATATTCCGTATCTCTTAATCTTATACTCTTTCTATCCTAGGAAGTTCGGGTAACCGCTATCTACTACGCTTAGGTAGCGGTCGTACCATTTTCCTACTACGGATCGGCGGCTAGAGAACTGAGGTTTACGTTCGGATTCGGCGTAGTATTACGTAGACGCGGTAGGCGATAGTCGCTATCGTACCTATATATTAGGTATTTAGGGTTAGTCGATACGTAAGAACCTATACGGTAGCGGTAGTACTTACCCTACTTCTTAAGGTCTTCGCGCTACTTATAGTTAAGCGTAGGTAGGTTCTATAGATATGTCGGTAGATCCTCCTTCTTCTTAGTACTAGCGTACTATAGTAGGCGCTATACTAAAGTACCTACTATACCGGTAGCGGTACTAGTAACTACGTTACCGTTATTCTAGTTATTCTAGCCGCTATTACCGTTCGAGTTACTATTACTACGGGGGCGCTCCTTCTACGGGTATAGTCGATCTGTCTCGTAGAAGCTCTTGTCTAGTACGGTATACTCCTCGATAACGTCTTATATACTATCTAGGTAGCGGTCGACTTCGCGGTCGCCGAAGGTCTTAAAAAAGTACTTACGGTTTAGTCGGTTACGGAATAGTATAAGCTCGGTCTTATCGGCCTATAACATCTAGGCGCGTAACTTTGAGTAGCGGGTATAGAAGGCTATAAAGGTTTCGCCTTGTTCTTACTTATAGGTAGTAATATTAACTATAGCCTTAGTTCCTTTATTACGTATACTATATTAGCGTATTATTTAATCTAATAACTCTTCTCTAGTCCTAAACTCGTTAAAGGACTACTATCTAGGTATAGGGATCCTCGGCTTAATACTTCGCTAAAGATTACCTTACGTCTATCTATATACGATACGTAGACTATCTACCTTAGTACAGAAGGTTACTATAGTTAGCTTTAGGAGAACACTACTATACTAGCTATCGAAATTAGGGTTATTATTGTTCTTAAAGTGCTTAGGGTTAGGCATACCCTTACCGATCTCTATACCGCGAGTAAGGGTGCGGTTAATAGTAAAGAGACGTTCTAGGAGGTTAACTAGTAGTGTCTAGGTACGGGTATTACGTATTCTCGAGTTACGACTATTATTAGGTCCTAGTCGCGGACGGTCGTTATTACGTCCTCGGCTATTATTACTACGGTTATCGTCGTCTCTATCGTTATTACTACTACCGCTACCGCTACCTCTACTAGTAGCTTCGCGATACCTACGTAATAGCTACTCGAGTAAGGTCTCGCGTAGGCGGGAACGAGAGGTTCGGCGGCCTAAGCGGCCCCTACCTCCGTTCTATATAGTGTCTCCTACCTTAAGCCGAGCCTTTAGGTTATCGACTTCTTATTATAGGGCCTAGTTCTTCGCCTTAGCATCTTGTACCTTCTTCTTCTCCTTCTCGTAGATCTCGCTAGACTACTTATATAGGTTATTAGCTTCCTTATATTTCTTCTCTAGCTCTTATAACTTAGCTTAGTCGTAATCCTTCTTACTCTTAAGATCTACTACTATTCTCTATATAACAAGCTCTTTACTTCGTAGCGTCTTATAGATACGGTCGTATTTAGTATATAGCGTAGTATACTAGGTGTTCTAGAGGTCGTTAGCTTGCTCTATTATATCGAGTTGTCTACCCTTAGTACTCGCCGTGTTATACTTATAGTACGAAGTCGTAGGTAGTCTTCGGGTATTAGGATATAAGGGTCGTAAGGTTGTCTAGGGTAACATTCTAGTATTCGGATACGAGAATGTGTTCTACCTTGTCGAGTAATAGATATACCTCGTCTAGGTTACCGCCTAGGTTCTCTTCGAGCTTGAACTCGAACAGTTCTATAAAGTTAAGATTACTACCTTCTTCTCGCTCGAAGGCCTTCTAGTAAGCTTTATTAATCTCTTGTTATAGCGCGATACTAGTGTCTACTATAACCCGCCGGTTATCGTCCTATATCTAACTCTAAGGAAAAGAGGAGAGGTCGGGGAAAAGAGATATACGCTACTTACTTTTACCCTTAGGCTTAGGTAGCGGTAGTATACCGCCGTTCGCTATTTATAAAGTTATATTATCTAGGTTCGGGGGAGGCGTAACGGTGCCTATATCCTAACTGTCTACGAGCGCGCGACTACCTACTAATAATGTCGCCGCGTTACGTTCTCTAGGTATCTACGCGCTATACGCCTTACCGTATTCTATATTCTAATACGACTCTACGCGTTCTCGAGTTCTACGGTTCTATCTATTCCTATTATTACGCGTCCCTTACCTAGATCCGCGATCTAGGTAGGGTAGTAGAATAAACTATAAGGGCGCGCGTACTATAGGGTCCGAACGAGATAGTTATTGTTCTACGAAGCTACGAAAGAGGAGCGCGAGGCGCGGCGAAGTTATAAAGTAAAGCTAAGCCGCGCTAACCCGATACGGAAGGCCCGCGGTTTAGCCGGGCCGACGTAGCTATAGTAAGGGGTCGCGGGCTACCCGTAATAATGCCCTATCTTACGCCTTATTCGTATTATTAAGTTCTACCGCCCTTAGATCGCCGAGCCGTACGATTATAGACTACGTATCGCTACTACGACCGCGTACGACCGAGACTTAAATAGCCGTAGGTACTAATACGACTCTCGGACTAGACGAATTATCCTTTATCCTAAGACTTAACCTAAACCCTCTTATAAAGGCGTTCCTCCGAGAAGCCCGATAAAAGCGGAACGGCGTACTTAGCGTAGCGTAGTAAGAGGTAGAAGACGAGTCGTAGTAGGATCTAGATTTCGACGATACCGTAGGTATAGAACGACTACGTAATATAGCGTAAGAGATATAGAACGAGACTTAGGGTCGCGGAGATACTAAGTAGGCTCGTTAGTAAGACGAAGAACGTCGGCGCTAGAAGTACTAAGAGCTACTACGTAATAAGTATAACCGACGTTAGTCTAAGAAGGAAATTCGACTCCGTATAGGTAGAGAGGATAAGACCTTATAATAGAGTATACGTACGCGGAAGGAGGAACATCTTAGCTACCGCTATACGATACCGATTAACTTTACCTAGAAGGGCAAAGAGGTAGAATATAGGCTATAGTATAACCCTACCGAGTTCTAGATTACTATAGCCGAGGAGCTTTCTCGCTCGGTTACTAAGAACCTAGAAGCCTAGCTAGATATCCTAGACAAACACCGTCTCGCCTACCTCGGTCTTAAGGAGGTACGGGAGGTGTTAACTACTTAGAAGAGTCGGCTATAGGCTAAGGCTAATCGGTATAAAGATAAGTTAGTATCGCTCTAAGTAATACTTAACGAGCTAAGGGACGATAAGGACTTAGCGGCTAAGATCGCTTATTTAAAGAAGTTAGGTAAGAAGGCGGCCGCTAAGATTAAGAACTTACGTAGTCGTAATATAGATCTAGCTAGCGAACTCGAAGCGACCTAGACTAAGTTAGCTACTAAGTAGAGCTTAGGTAAGCATACTACCGCGTTTATTACGGATCTATAAGCCTAGCTAAAGGAGCGCGATAACCGTATCGCTTAGCTAAAGCCTAAGGAACCGACACCTCTACTACCTCCTACGAGGTAGAAGTCCGCCCTCGAGAAGCTACTTAATAGCGAGGACTCTAGTATTAAGATAGGTATAACAAAGACTAAGAAGGCTACCTCTACCGTAGCTAGCGATAATAATAACGATACTACGGTAGTCTTAGTTAACGCCGCTATCTAGCGTAGTAACGGCGGTACCCGTAACCCGATTAACTTATTACGGCGGTACTTAGGGTAGTTTATTATCCGAAGTGAGCCTAGATAAGGCTCCGCTAGTATAAAGCTTACGAGCTTTACGACCTCGTCTTTTGCCTATTTAGGTAAGCCGGTAGCGTAGGTCTAAGCGGGCCGCTTATATAGCCGTAATATAACTCGAGGAAGATTCCTATATTCTTAGCTAATATACCTAATTATAAGGATAAACTAGGATTTATAGAGTAGAAGGAGAAAGTAGACGGCCGATTATCTATAGTATACTTAGTAGTATATTATAAGTAGGTATAAGTAGGTAGTCGGGTAAGGTATAAGTTAAATAGATATTCTATCTAAGAGAGCCGCGGAGGGCGCGAGAGTTATATACGGGCGCTAAGCCGCTAGTCGGATTAGTTAGCGGGCGCGGGGTCTAGGTATATACCTACGGGTTTAAGTAAATGTACGTATTACGGTTTACTACTACCGTAACGTTGCGCCGCGGCTCTTCCCCGCGGGGAACCCGTGTCCCCGCGTACTAGCGCCTTGGCGCTTCCTTATATATCTCGCGCGCTTCGCGCTTCTCTTTCGTAGCCTTACCGAACAACGCTTATTTTACGGTAACCCTATACTATCGTCTTATAGATCACTACCCGTAATAGTCTGTTCGGTCTTATAAGCGGCCTATCTAGTTAGTCTAGTAGTTATAATTAAATCGTACTAGTAAAGTACGCGTTAAGGTAGGTTAAGTTTACTATAGTTACTAACCGTCGAGTTGCGCGTATAGACGTACTAATAACAACTATAGTCGCGTAAATAAGCGTATTAGTTAAGTTAATAGATCACCTCTCTCCTTCGTATAAAACGCGCGCCTCCCTACTCTTATAGGGCCATTATATACCTACTAAGTATAACGGTTTATAATCGTATTAATATAAAGTAGCTAGGTACGTAGGAAAGAGGAGCGCGAGGTACGCCGAGGTTATATATAGCCGAGGCGCGCTAGTGACGCGCGGTTATGTAACCTATATACTAGCTGACTATTTACTAGGCCTAGGGCCGTAATACTACCCCCCTTTAAAATCGCGCTTAGTCCCTTAAGCTCGTATTATCGCTACTACGAGAGTAGTGTTATCCTCTATATCGTTATTTCTATTACTTCTATTATCTATTCTATCCGCTATCGTATCGTCGTTACTACCTCGGTCGGTATTATCGTATCCTCCGCGGTAGCTAACCTAGCCTATATAAGTCGTAATTTCGTACTTACCGTAGCGATTTACGAACTCCGCGAAAGAGTCCGTTATAGCTTCTATAACTTATATTAAGGAAGCGCTATAGTACCTATTACCAACTAATATTAGCGGTATAGCTATAGTTACTAAGTTAAGGGAAGATTACTATTCGCGTTAACGCTTATCTTATACTTACCTACCGTTAGTTATCTTACTTAAAGTAGCCGCCTACGGGTCTTTACTTGTACTAGTCTTAGGCTCGTAGCTCTTAATCGGTAGTAGAGCTATAGGTACCTACGTAATTAGTATACGTAGCCCTCCTATAGTTACTAGGTTAGACGTAGCTATTAACGAAGCGTTTATAGTATCGCTAATTATAACGTCTTCGGGTATATCCTCGTTCGGAATCTACTCTAGTAGTAGTATAAATCCGGCTAGCCTGTTTTTCGTAGGATAGTTATAGTAGAAGTCCGTAATAGAGGCGGCGGTAGTATCTATTAACTCCTTAGCGGGCTCCTAAGTAGGCTTACTATAACTAACCTATTGTACTAGATACTCGTATCGTCTCTCCTTCCTTCTACTACGTAGCGCTAGTCCCGGCGGTAGTATACTCTTTATATCTAGTATCGTATCTAGTAACTAATACGTACTTATGTCGCTATTATCGTCTTCTACCTCTATAGGCGCTAGTAGTAGTTATACTTAGCCTAGTATCGGTTCGTATACCGGTATTAGTAGGTTAGCGTAGAAGCCGTTATATAAGTTACTTAGCGATCGCGGTAAATCTAGGCGATACGTATCGTATAGTAGTACTTTAGTAATTGTATAAGGTCCGGTATAGCGGTAGTTAAGTTTCTTTAACGGGCGCTTAGTACGCTAGTTACGAGTACTAAGGTATACTATATTACCTACTTTATATCGTAGTACAATCGTACGGTATTTATTCGCGTACTCGGCTTACGACGCTTATACTATCTCTATCGAGTCTCTTAGTTTGTAGCGAAGCTCTATTATACGCTATATAAAGGCATTTACTAATTCCGCGTCTAGGCGTTGTTTATATAGGAGTAGCTATATAGGTAGCTTAAGCTCTATATCCGCGTATCTCGGATTCTTACTAATATTAGCTATAAAGGGGCTTATACTAGTCGTTTTAGAGATATAGTCTTTAGCTATAAATTCTACGAGCGGTAACTAGTCCGGCTAGTCATCTTATATATAGCTAATAAATGCGCTTAGATATTGCTCTATTATCTTATTCGTATTCCCGCTCTGTCTATCGGTCTTAGGATAATACCCGGTAGAGATCTTACGCTTAATCTATAGTAGTTTATAAAGGCGTCTCTAAAAGGCTAAAATCTATTAAGGTCCGCGGTCCGATATAACCGTCTTTAGCAATCCGTAGCGTAAGAAGATGTGCTTAATATAGACGTAGGCGATATATTTAGCTATCATTTCGAGAACTAGAATATAGTAGCGCTCCTTACCTAGTCTATTAGTCACCGTAAGCGCATTCTCGTACTATTAATCGTCGGCCGTACACTTCGCTCTAGGCAAGTCGATAACGAAGTCTATAGCGACATTATCCTAAGTATCGAAGGGGATAGGTAGTAGGGCTAAAAGTCCGTACTATAGTTCGCTAATACTATAGCTATTACGATATGTCCGGTAGGCGCGTACAAAAGATCTAATAAAACGGGTTATCCTTAGCTATATATAATATCGTAACACGAGCCTACTCGTAGTAGTCTTACCTAGGTGTCCGGCTACCGGTATATCGTAAAAGGCTTTGACTATACGTATATAGACAGTGTTCTCCTTATCCTCTATAGGTAGAACGAAGAGGCTATACCCGCTATATCGGTTCTTAATATATATTATACTATCGACTAGTATTACGTACTTATCGTCTATCTTGTTCTTTCGGAGTAGTTTTACTAGTTCTCCTACCGCGAGTTAGGTAGTAGCTTCGACTACGTTATCTTATTTATATAACTTACTAATGTCTACTACTAGGGCTTCGTCTATTACTACTCCTTCTACTTCGGATACGGATAGTCTTAGGATCTAGCTTACGCTAACTAATAGGAAGTGTTCTAGTTTTAGTAGCACCCTGTCCTATTAAGTATAACGCGGATCTGACTTATTATATAAGATAGCGTCTTATAAACGTCGAGTAAGGCTGTCTAGCTTTGCTCCTTATACTCCTAGTCGGTATACGATCTTAGAGAAGAACTATAATAAGAACTCGGCCTACCTAGCTTAGCGTCTATTTAGCTACTTAGATATTATAAAGTATTCTAAGTTCTTATAGTCGCTATAGACGAGTATAGGGTGGCCGCTTAGGTCGGTAAAGTTCTCGAAGTCTAGTTTATCGATATCGCCGGCTATTAGCTCTAGCTTCTATTTCTTAAACGCCTTAATAATTACGAGCAACTCTTTGTTATAGATGTCGTAGTTATACTCCTACGCCCTTATCTTTTTCGATAGGTATACAATAGGGCGGAGGATATTGTCCTCGTTATATTACGATAGGACTACTACGGTTATAAAGTCGCTTACGTTAGTCTCTAAGACGGTACGTCTCCCGGGGATAAACATCGCTAGTACTATTCCCTTAGCGTCGGTAAATGCTTGCTTTAGTCCTTCGAACGTATTCTAATATTCGTTTGTCTAGTACTAGGAGTTGTCCTTCTTAGTTAGCTTTACTATAGGTAGAACTATCTTGCTATGTTCCTTAATAAAGCGTCGATAGAAGCCTAAGAATCTATTAAACGTAAGGATATCTTTTACGTTAGTAGGAGTCCTCTATTTACGTATCGCTTATACCTTAGCTAGGTCTATTAATACGCTATCCTTACCGATAATCAATCCGAGGTACTTAGTAGACTAAGTATAGAACTCGTATTTAGAGATATCGAGCTAAAGGCCCGCCTTACCGTATTTACGGAGTACCTTCTTTATATACTCGATATATTCTTCGAGCGTGTCGCTAAAGATTAGGATGTCGTCGAGGTACGCGGACGTAAAGGCGTCGAGGAACTCTCTTAGGGTATCGTTAATATACGATTGAAATGTCCCGGGTATATTATATAGTCTAAACGGTATTACTAAGTACTCGAACTAGCTATACCGTATCGTAAGCGCCGTAAGCTATTCCGACCCTTCCGCTATACGTATACGGTTAAAGGCGGCGATAATATCTAGCTTAGTAAAGTACTTCTTCCCTATAATATAGTTAAGTGTATCCTATATTAGGGGTATAGGATACCTAGATTTTATCGTACGTTCGTTTACCTATCTATAGTCGATATAAACTCTAAGTCCTCCGCTAGGTTTCTTAACGATAAGTATAGGTAAAGATACGTCTACCCTTCCTTCGTATCTACGGATGCCCTTCTAGGCTAATTATTCTTAGATCTAATAAGCTATTACCTCGTCCTCTTAGTTTGATATACGGTAAGGTCGGCTAAAGGGCGGAGTCGCGCTAGGCTTTAGTTTGATCTTATAGTCGATACCTAGCCTATACGGTAGGAGCTCCTTCGTATCTTACTTAGAAAAGACGTATATAAACTCGTAATAGATAGGTAGGAGGTGATCCTTTAGATCGATTATCTCCTCCTTTTTCTTTATAAACTTGTTAATATTAGACTATACGTACATCTTATAAGCGGATAGTATCGGGCTAGTATACTACGCTACTAGTACGAACGCCGCTACTCGAGTATCTAGTCGTTCGATAGTCTTGTTATCGAATAGCATCCTATAGCTAGTATCGGGCCTATATACTACTACCTTACGTATATTCCGAGCACTTATAGTATAAGCTATTAAAGGGTCCGTTACGCGGAGATCCTCTAGTTACTATTGTTCGTTCTTTTCGAAAATAAACATTATATATACTTTGGCTCCCTTTTACCTAGCTATTCTGTCGATAGCCGCTTCGCTAACTTCCTAGATATCGATATCCGGTAGTATCGGTACGGGCGGCGTCTCGCTCCCCCGTACGCATTTCTAGGGGGGAAGCTACTAGACATAACCGTACGCTACGGAATGGCCTTAGTAACACTAAAGGGAACAGAGACGTAGAAGGCCCGTACTAGTGTAAGCACGATCGACCTATACTTTCTATCACGAGAACTTGAAGAGAGACTAGTCTAATGCCGACCGAACTACGCGCTAGAAGCCTCCTTAGACCATATCCCTATCTAAACGACGCTAGGGGTGAAGGCGATAGAGGAGCTAGCAAACGAACCACGCCGTAACTAGAAGAAGGCACGCTAGGACGACATAAGAGGCTTCCTAATAGCGAACCTACTATAGCATAGAGAACTCGAGACGACAGCTTAGCTAGATTAAGTAGCGGAACAGATTACCTCGGTTATATAGTGAGCAGCGGAACAATACACGCCGTTACTCCGGCCCTTAACGTAGTAGAAGGCCTTCTAGACCCCTGAATGCTCTACAAAGGTAAGGGAGGCTAGAAGGGCAAGGCGACAGTAGACGAAGGAGCACACCTAAGAGACGTAGGAGCAATACTGCTACGCGACATAAGAGAAGAAGGCCTAGATAAGACGCGATAAGCTATAGGACTGGAGAGCGACGATCGGGCTCGTTATAGAAAACCCGGAATAGATGTAGAGACTTGCTAAATAGGTACGACTACCTGAAGAGCAATAAGCCCCTCACTTCCCCCTAATCGTAGACCGCGAAGGGATTGCCTAGGCTACGCCCCGGGGCAAGGCAAAAGCGTTAGCCGACCATTTCTTTTCGACGCAAGTAGAGGCAGACCTTACGGACATCGACCCGAGCACATACCCGGAACCCCTAGACATGGATTGGGCGGTTAGCTCTAACATAGTAATAGGAGTCATAAGTAAGCTAAAGGGACGAAAAGCCCTAGGCCCAGACAGGATACTAAACGTACTACTAAAAGAGTGTAGAGAAGAGATCGCGCCGAGCCTTACAAACCTATTTACCGCGTGCCTACGGCTAGGGTATTACCCGAAGCCGTACAGAGAGTCTATGACAGTAGTGCTACGTAAGCTACAGAAGGAAGACTATACTTAGCCCAAGTCGTATAGACCAATAGTACTTCTAAATACGATAGGGAAGGTCCTAGAAAAGATAGTAGCCTAGAGACTTACGTAGCTTGCCGAGGACAACTACGTACTCCTAGCAACACAGATAGGGGGAAGAAGCTAGCGATCGACACTAATAGTAATAGAGCTAATTACGGAGCAAATTCAGACCCTCTGGCACTACGGCAGGAACCGAGCGGCGTCCTTACTATCCCTCGACATCGTAGGGGCCTTCGATAACGTCTCACACTAAAGGCTAATATATATCCTACAGCAGAAAGGCATCCCCTAGTAGGCAACGTCGTTCGTCTTCTCCTTTCTCTAGGAACGGACGACATACCTAGTCCTAGGAAGGTACACGTCCGACCCGGTGAAGGCAGAGACTAGAATACCTTAGGGATCTACTCTCTCCCCTATCCTGTTTCTGATATTTATGTCGGATCTAATCCCCCTACTCACCTCTCCGTAAACCTTAGCATCGGGGTTCGTAGACGATATAAACATCCTAGCCTAGTCAGACTCGACAGAAGAGAACTGTCGCCTCCTTAAAGATAGGCACAAGAAATGCGAGGAGTGGGCAAAGAAGCATAGTGCCCGGTTCGCCCCTAAAAAGTACCAACTTATACACTTTAGTAAAGCGAGAACACACTATAATATAAAGGCGGCGGTAAGAATCCAAGGCTACGAGACCAAGCTATTAGCGGAGCTACGAGTACTAGGGATCTGGCTCGACCCGAAGCTAAGCTGGAATGTATAGATTAAGAAAGCCTAGAGTCGAGCGCAAGTCAATAAAGCCTCGATAAAGAGGCTTACGGCATCTATATAGGGAGCAACATTCGACAAGGCAAGAGTAATGTATAAGGCGATCGTCAGACTAGCTATGTTGTACGGGGCACAGATTTGGGGAACAGGAGGCGTAGGCAAGCCGATCCCGAAACGGATAGAGCAACCCCTAAATAGGACATAGGCAGGGAACCTACGTAGGGTACTAGGCGCATACAAGACAACGTCAACAAGCACGGTAGAAATGGAGACAGGAATACTACCAATCGGCCAGTACATCCGGGGAATGAGAATTCAATACGCGGCAAAGACGACAGGTTACCTAGCACAAACCACGATCTAGGAGGCAAAGAATAAGATAGAAAGCCGCTACCGGAGAGGGGCAGGATATAGGACAAGCCAAAAAGAGGATGACCTTACTACCTTTACGGCCGTATAGACAAGCACCGAATGGCTAGCACGAAAGGAGGAGGAGCGTAGGACTCGCCAGGCCGGCGGGAGCAAGGCCAAGACCCAAAACCTAGCGGAATAGATAGCGAGCTGCCTATGGGAGCAGGACTGGAAAAGGAAGCCCCCTAAGACAACAGGCCCGATAGCGCTCCGAGCCTTCCAGAGACACAATTACCAGCTATATAGGGACCTGACAAGGGCCGAAGCAAGCATAGCGATCCAAATCAGGTCCGAACATATTGGATTAAGGGCCTACCTGTTTAGGAGACGCGCACTAGACATCTATAGCCCAGCCTGCCAGTGTGGCTACCTATCGTAAAACCCAGAACATATGCTACTACGATGCCCGCAGTAGGCGAGAGGCAGGGGAAATTGGAGGCACCAAGCGGGAAGGAGAGACTATAAGTCAATTATTAGGGACAAAGGCAACATTCGCCGAATCTCTCGGTAGATACTACAGCAGGGATACCTCTAGTAGTTTAGCCTTGCGAGCGAGACGGAGGAGTGGATAGACAAGAGGCGGAAGCGAGGGGGGTTGCAGATAGGGTAGTCATCAGGGCAGGCCTATAACACTAGCGTACCCCTAACAAGGGAAATTTAAGACGACAACGAGGAGGAAAAGACAGGCGGGAAGGAGGAGGGGTTTTCACCAATACGGTTTCCCCTCTATAAATACAAAAAACAAGATAGCATAGCTGCATAGGCCAAAGGGCACTACAACAGCTTAATGAAATATCTATCTATCTATATATTTCCCGGATACTATATTAAGAACATATAGACCGAATCGACGGAGCTTTTTTTATCGATCTCTACGCCAAAACAAGACACATTCGAAAGCTCTTATCAAGGCCATTCTAACGATATATAAAGTAGGCCACTGCCCCTAGGACTAAGGGAGTGCTACCTCATTCAATCTAGACAGCTTGAAGCTCTCCTCACCCTGTTTCTTCAGCTCTAAACGCCGCGGAGGTGCCTAGCTACATTAGGCAACTCCTAGGCAATAGTAGCCTAGGCTACGGCACTAACGGCGCCTACGGCCCTATAGGCGAAGCCCCCCTAAGACAACTAGTAGCAACTTATAGAGGACGCAAAAAGTATAGAAACTAACGATTAGCTCCCTTACCGGTCTCTATAGGTAATAATCACTTAGCTACGCACGGCGCTTATACTGTCGTATTACCGAGGGCAATAAGAAATAAGGACGACGTCCTAGGCGATTAGTAAGGCCACCCGGAATCAACACCCCTATAGCTAGGCATCGGTCGCGGCATCGATACTAGGTCCCCGCCTAACGTACGATATAGTTACGATCCGTATTATAGCAAAGGAAGACTAGGCCGAAGTTACGAAGCTATCGAATAAGGAGCTCGCCTAACGAATTAACTAACTAGGGGTGGTCGTAGTGAACTAATAGTCTAACGGCACTCTATAGATCTATACTAGCTCTACTACTACTAGGAGGCACCTAGAGGTATAGCTATAGTGGGCATCTAAGGTTACGGTATTAGCGAAGGTCTTAACGAAACAATTCACGATCCTAGTCCACGACATACCTAAGGAGTTTGACCTAACTAACTAGGGTCACCTACGCGCTCTCTAAGAGGACAACCCGGTCACTCTTAACTCTCTAATCTAGAAGGCGACTTGGCTCTATAGGAAATGGCTAGAAGGTAAGAAGGCCTCGGCGCTAATAGTATAGCTATAAGACGCGAAAGCGGCGGATCTAGCGATAGAATAAGGCCTAGTCTAGTAATATAGCCTTAAGACAGTAGAAAAGCACTCCTTATCCTTTCGTGTCCTCTAATACTTCAAATACTAACAGTATAGACACCAAACCTACACGTATATAAACAAGTAGGCCTACTCGAACTATCTAGGAGACTATATGTCTAGGGACTATATATCGACTACGAGACGGTACGCGAACTGTCCGGGGCACTACCTATCGTATAGTACGGAATGCCTATAGCGGAAACTAGCGAAAAACAAGGCAATCACAAACAGAACCGTCGCCCTAAGATTCTACGGCGACCGTAAGGCTAGCCTATACCGGAACTAACTAGCGGCGGTCGGGTATAAGCGCCCTAGGGCCGAGAACGATATAAAGGATACGTAACCTAGGGCGTACGGGAGGCTACGTGCTCTACTAGCTACGGCGAGGGAATCTAACTAGGCCCGGCTCCCCTTTAGTATATAGCTGATAGGCGTAGACTAGGACGTATAGGGTAGTAGGACATAGGACGATATAGAGGAAATGATTGTCGATGCCGATAACTAGCCTCGACACGCTTAGTATCATCTAGTATAACGTTAACTATAGTAAGGATATAGTCTAGAACCATTTCCTATACGAGGCGGACCCGCGCGTCTACTACGTCCTTATAATCTAGGAGCTATAGATTAACCCGTACTATAAGAGACTAACGACCTATAAAGTACTAGGCTACACGACATGCCTACGAGGCGACGGCAGACCCCGTACGTGCTTCTATGTTAGTAAGGACATACTAGAATCCGACTAGGAGGTAGTGTACTACGTAGACGAAGAAGGCGGGGGCGATAGTACCTCCCTCTACGTAGGTAGTACCTAGATATATAACCTATATATATAACCGCTAGCCTCGAGGTCTAGCCGCGACCTAGGGGTCTGTAGACACCTAGACAGTACGCTTAAGAGACAAGGGTGCTATATTGTAGTAGGAGACTTCAACATACACTACCCTTCCTAGGAAAGCCTTATGTAGCCGCACCCTATAGCCGAGGAAGTACTCGACTTAATAGCGAGCAACGTAATTGCCCTTAATACCCCGAAGGACCTAGGTACCTAGAAGAGAGGGGGACTCTAAGGTACGATCGACCTCTCCTAGATCTTAGATAGCTACTACTACACGGTAACCTACTATAGGATTGAACATAAACTCGAGGCGTCGTTAGACTATATACTAGTTAGGACCTCTATTACGATATAGATATAACGTATTTTAGCAAGAACCCCTAAGCTAAACTAGGGAAAGGCCTACTAGGCTAACATCTAGGCGTACCTCGATGACTCTAAGAGGCTAGTCTAGATCGCGTAGTAGCAATATAATAGTAAAGAGGAGATAGACGAAGTAGTCTAGGGGTTAATAGACGAAATAAGAAAAGCGACCTCACTTTACGTTCCGCTTACCTAACTAACGATATAGTCTAAACCGTACTAGACGCCGAAGTGCACTACGGTAGTAAGAGAAGCAAGGAGAGCCCGCCGGGTGTAGACGAGTAGCTATAGCGAGGAGGCCTAGAATGTATATAGGGAGGTATACTAACAGAAGAAAGCTATAATACGGAGGGAGAAAGCAGTCGGCTAGAGGGCTATAGTAGAAGAAATCGCCGGCAAGCTAGAGAGGATGTAGAAGCTAGCGAAATAGACCCGATAGGACCCTATATAGGGCCCCTCCTTCTCTATCCTAGCGCTATAATCGCCTAGTGGCCCGGTTAGCGACCCCGAGGCTAAGGCGCGTCTACTAGCTAGTAAGTTCTTCCCGCCCCTAGTCGAGGCTAATCTAAGCGATATAAATAGCTCTACTCCCCTAGCGCCTAGTATCGCGGTCTAATAGGAGGTGTCCGAGGGAGAAGTTACCGCTATACTTAGGAAGTTACCGGCGAAGAAAGCCCCGGGGCCGGGTAGGATCCTAAACGAGCTACTAAAGAAGTGTAGAGATTAACTAGCCCTAGTAGTTATAGCGATCTTTAACGCCTACCTATAGACCGGATACTACCCGATAGCTTTTAAACAATCGACGATAGTGGTCCTACGTAAGCCGTAAAAGGAAGACTATACGTAGGTAAAGTCGTACCGCCTAATTACGCTCCTTAACACTCTTAGGAAGGCGCTTAAGAAGCTAGTTATAACGAGACTCTCCGAGGCGGTAGAGGAACACTCCCTACTCCCGGACACCTAGATAGGTGCGCGCCTATAGCGATCGACGCTATCCGCGATAGAACTTATCACCTCTTAGGTAAAGGCTATCTAGTATAAGAATAGGGATAAGGTGGCTTCCTTACTTAGCCTAGACATATCGGGAGCCTTTGACTACGTGTTATACCCGCGGCTACTCTATATCCTAAGGTCGAAAGGACTCCCTAAGTAGCTTGTGGGGGACTCTAAGGCACGATCGACCTCTCCTAGATCTTAGATAGCTACTACTACACGGTAACCTACTATAGGATTGAACATAAACTCGAGGCGTCGTTAGACTATATACTAGTTAGGACCTCTATTACGATATAGATATAACGTATTTTAGCAAGAACCCCTAAGCTAAACTAGGGAAAGGCCTACTAGGCTAACATCTAGGCGTACCTCGATGACTCTAAGAGGCTAGTCTAGATCGCGTAGTAGCAATATAATAGTAAAGAGGAGATAGACGAAGTAGTCTAGGGGTTAATAGACGAAATAAGAAAAGCGACCTTACTTTACGTTCCGCTTGCCTAACTAACGACATAGTCTAAACTATACTAGACGCCGGAGTGTACTACGGTAGTAAGAGAAGTAAGGAGAGCCCGCCGGGTGTAGACGAGTAGCTATAGCGAGGAGGCCTAGAACGTATATAGGGAGGCATACTAATAGAAGAAAGCTATAATACGAAGGGAGAAAGTAGTCGGCTAGAGGGCTATAGTAGAAGAAATCGCCGGTAAGCTAGAGAGGATATAGAAGCTAGCGAAATAGGCCCGATAGGACCCTATATAGGGCCCCTCCTTCTCTATCCTAGCGCTATAATCGCCTAGTAGCCCGGTTAGCGACCCCGAGGCCAAGGCGCGTCTACTAGCTAGCAAGTTCTTCCCGCCCCTAGTCGAGGCTAATCTAAGCGACATAAATAGCTCTACTCCCCTAGCCCCTAGCATCGCGGTCTAATAGGAGGTGTCCGAGGGAGAAGTTGCCGCTATACTAAGGAAGTTGCCGGCGAAGAAAGCCCCGGGGCCGGATAGGATCCTAAACGAGCTACTAAAGAAGTGTAGAGATTAACTAGCCCTAGTAGTTATAGCGATCTTTAACGCCTACCTATAGACCGGATACTACCCGATAGCTTTTAAACAATCGACGATAGTGGTCCTACGTAAGCCGTAAAAGGAAGACTATACGTAGGTAAAGTCGTACCGCCTAATTACGCTCCTTAACACTCTTAGGAAGGCGCTTAAGAAGCTAGTTATAACGAGACTCTCCGAGGCGGTAGAGGAACACTCCCTACTCCCGGACACCTAGATAGGTGCGCGCCTATAGCGATCGACGCTATCCGCGATAGAACTTATCACCTCTTAGGTAAAGGCTATCTAGTATAAGAATAGGGATAAGGTGGCTTCCTTACTTAGCCTAGACATATCGGGAGCCTTTGACTACGTGTTATACCCGCGGCTACTCTATATCCTAAGGTCGAAAGGACTCCCTAAGTAGCTTGTTAACTTCGTACGGTCCTACCTCCAAAACTATAGTACGTCGATCCTAGTCGGCTAGTATAGAAGCCTATTTTAAGCAGTCTATACTAGAATCCCGTAAGGCTTAACGCTAGTACCTATTCTGTTCCTCTTCTTTATAGCGACGCTACTCCTAGCCCTAGAATCCTAGAACACCGCTACGAGCGGCTTCGTAGACGACACAAATATCCTAGCGTAGTCTTCCTCGACTAAGGAGAACTATAGGCTACTAGAAGAGAAGCACAAGATCTACGAGGACTAGGCTAGGAGGTACGGGGCTCGGTTTGCCCTAGAAAAGTATAATCTAATACACTTTACGCGCCGGCTACGGTTCTATAATATATAAGCTTCTATCTAGATATAGGGGCATACGACTAACCCGGCAAATTAGCTTAGGATCCTCGGACTATAGGTAGACCCGGCGCTACGGTAGAGGAAGTACGTATAGGTAATATTACGGAAAGCTAAACAGAATATAGTATTATGCTAGAGGCTCACTACGTCTATATAGGGGGCGGACTTCCGGTAGTCACGACTTCTATATACGGCTATTATACGGCCAGTCCTTACCTATAGTAGCCAAGTATAGTCCTTAGGCGAGAGGGCCTACCTATCGAAGGGACTCGTCGCGCCGCTAGCGAAGATCCAAAACCAATGCCTAAGGAAGGTCACCGGGGCATATAAGTCGATACTAACGAGGATGCTTAAGCACGAGACCGCTATACCGCCGATCGACCTATATATCTAGGGACTACGGACCTCCTACTTAGGCAAGTCGGCACAGTACCTAGTATAGAAGGTCATCGCTAGTACAGTCGCAAGGGCCCGCGAATTAGTACTAGCGTATAAGGGCATTCGACCCGGAAACGAGCCGAACTACCGGGCAAGGGACGAATAGCTAGTAATATAATAGGAAGGTAAGAAATCGTTTATAGAGCAACTATAGAAAGAGAGGTAGAATAACTAGGTTATAGGGTATAGTAGACGCCCTTAGCTAGCGGGACAACCTAAGGAATAGTTAGCTACAAAATCCGCGGTTAAGCACCCCCCGAAGCTTATCTACTACCGCCTTACGAGGGTATAGAGTAGTATAGTAACCTAACTACGAAGCGAACACATCGGCCTCTAGGGGTACCTATTATAGAGGAAGGTTCTAGGATACACGAATACTAGCTACCCCTACGGCTATCGCTCCTAGAACGTACGGCACGCACTCCTCGTCTGTCCGAGGTGGTCGCTAGGAAGGGGGGAGTAGATAGTAAAGGCGAGGAACCGGACGATTAGGGCACTTCTTAACAACGCTAAAGACCTACGGCGTATTACGAACTGGATACTAGAGAAGGGCTAGCTAGAACAGTACCGCCTAGTAGGAGTAGTATAGGAAGAGAGGACACGACGTAGCGCGACGAGACCGGCTAGGAGCGGGGGCTAACGGGGTAGTGACATAGACTACGTACGTTTAGAGGGAAAGCTAATCTAGATAAGGAGAAGTTAGGGGCGGGAAGGGTTTTCACCTATTCGGGTTTCCCTTTATATATAACAATAGATATATACCTATATAGGCCGGATAGGGTCCTAGAACAGGGGAATGACAAATCTATCTATCTATATATTTCCCGCTAGTAATTCGACGACGTTAGTACCGCTAGCGTTAGTACCTAGACGTACCGGCATTTCGTACTCGAAGAGCTCGTAGGTACGCTACTATAAGCGGTAACCGGGCTTACGGCACTTCTTATAGAGGCTCTCGCGTATATAGCGAGTGTTCTCGGCTTCGTCTAAGGTCTTACCGAGACTGCTCTTAAAGGGCTTAGGACGGGTCGACTAGGCCTTACGAGGTAGCTTACCGGGAGCTACGCCTACTAGCTTATCGTCCTTGTCCTTACCGTCCTTCTTATTATTCTTAGGCTTCTTATTACGGGGGTAGAGGCTGTCTAAGATCTTAAAGTCTTTATCGGCTTAATAAAGGTTGTCGATTATATCGCTAAGAGAGGTTAGCTACTACGTTAGATACTTATTAAGGTAGCGGACTATTAGCTTACGTTATAGGTAGTCTATCGCGTCTTTACCCTTTAGGCCTAGGATGTTTACGTTCTAGCGCTACTTTGGGTAGAAGGACTAGAAGGTGTCCTTACCGTCTATCTTTAGAGAGTATATACGCTCGCGGGCTCGGCCGATAGGGTTACGGTTACTATAGCGATTAGCGAGCTCTTGAATTAGGTCGTTCATACCCTTATATAACTTCTTATTACTCGTAAGGACGCTAGAGATAGTAGGAATCTTAGGTCCGACTAACTCCTACGCGTCGCTAGGAGAAGTAAGGAGGTTATAGACAAACTTTAATACTACCTTCTTATTACGGAAGACCGTATAGTAGACGATAGTCTCTAACTCTAAGAGGAACTTCTTAAGGGAGGGTCCTAATAGCCTACTATCGATAGTACCGATAAACTTCTCGGGCTTATTAATACCGCGCTAAGTCTTAAAGGGCTAGTCAAGTTTAGTATCGTACTTAACTAGAGACTCGAAGTCGTATACCTACTTCTTCTTCTTAGAAGAGCGGCGATAAGTACGGGTATCGCTATCCGACTCCGAGTCCTCCTCTAACTCTAAACCTTCGGATAACGGGTCCGAGTCGTTATTATCTAGCTTACGAGAGTGTTTCTTACCCTTCTTAGTTACTCGTCTACCTTCCGCCTTATTATCCTTACCTCTTAAAGAGTTACGACCGTTCTGTAGTACGCGGCGTTATAATATTACGCGAGATAGCGACGAGCGTACCCTAGACCTACTACGATCCCTAAGTTGCTTCTTAAGCTCGTCGACCTAGTTTTACTAGGATTGATTTAGCTCCTAAATATCGTTCTAGTAGGTTTGAGCCTCTGTCTTATATATGTCGAGGTCTAATTCAAGTGCCTTGATCTTAGAGTCGTTATCGTTAAGCTATTATAGGGCTTCCTTAGCTTACTTCTTTAGAGACTTGTTTTATACTACGAGTACGGCGCTAGAGGAGGATTTAGGTTAAGCCTTTAGGTTGTCGAGTTCCTACTAGACCGTAATAAGCTACTACTTAGCCCAATTTATCTCTACTCGTACTATGCCTAAGTCCTTCTAATATATATTACGGTACTTAGTAGCTTCCTCCTTCTTAGTCTTCTATATATCGCGGTCCTTAACTAATACGTTATACTCGTTACGTATCTACTATTCGTAGCTCTTCTATTTCCCGAGTTCCTACTATACCTTACCTAGTTATTCGTAAAGGATAGTAGCTATCTATATTACATTCCTATACTCTTACTCGGCGCGGCGTAGGATAAAGTAAATAGCCGCTACTATCTCGGAATCTTATATTAGCCTAACGAGCTAGTTAGCGTCGAGTTAGAGGAAGTTATTAACTAGGATACGGAGACTTTTCGCGACTTATTATATTTCTTCTCCTTCGCCTTCCTCGGTCGCGCCGTCGTTATCGTAGTCGACTACCGCTATAGCTATACCGTTAACTTCTAAAATCTCGTCGTCGGTAAGGGGGTCGTATAAGTTGAACTTAGTAGGTAGGTAGGTAACTAGGCGCTATAAGTTCTCGAGTCTCTACTAGACGGCGTCGTCGGTAGCCTACTACTATTCTTAAGTTTGTCTTTAAGTCTATATATTAAATATAGACTCGCGCCGTACTACTAGGAGTATAGCTAGTAGCGAGCCTCGCTATCCTTAGGGTCGTACTATATTAGGTACTACTTATCCTAAGGTAGTCTCTTATACTACGTCGTACTCTTCTATCGTACGCCGCGATTTCTTATCGCGGTTATTAATAATCTACGCTCTTATAGATCCCGTCGTAGCTCTTCTACGGATATAGAGACCTAGCTAAGTATAACGGTTTATAATTATAAAAATACAAAGTAGCTAGGTACGTAGGAAAGAGGAGTACGAGGTACGCCGAGGTTATATATAGCCGAGGCGCGCTAGTAACGCGCGGTCACGTGACCTATATACTAGCTGACTATTTACTAGGCCTAGGGCCGTAATACTAAGAGAGCAGTCTTCTCTACTATATAATAGCATAACATAGCTATACCCGGTAGTACTACTAACGGGGTACTCTTACCTAAGTAACCTCTTTATCTAGATCTTAGTAAGTATAAGCGTTAGTTGCTTATACGCGCTAAGCTTTTCCTAACCGTATCTACTAAAACGTAGATACTCGATAACCTAAGTATCGATACCGCCCTAGGTACCTTCCCTTCCGACGACGACTCGAACGTATTCGCCGCCGAATAATAAGAGATCGAGAAGGACCTACTATCTAAAGAATAGTAGTTTACCTTAACCTCCGACCCTATTAACTTCGTATAGTTCCTCGACGAAGAATAGATCTTAGAAGAAGGAGGAATTAAGGTATATAAGATTATAGAGTTAAGAGATAATATATCTATATAAGATAGTAAAACTAATAATATACGCTAATCTAAGGAGTAGGCAATCCTCTTAGAGTATACTACTATTAAGAGCCTAGCCGAGTTCGCGACTCGTACTATAGTATACCCGGAGATTATATTTCACCTCGTTCGCTAGATATAGTTAGACTTTATCACACTTTTTAACTAGGTCGAAGTCCTAAAGAAGGCTAATAAGTTTATATAGCGTAAGTACGCCGATATAAAGAAGGAACGTAATATCGTATCCGAGAGTCTTAGTTAACTCGAAAAGGATAAGGATGTTAAGGGCCTCTTCATATTCTACTTTAATAAATACTAGAAGTATAAGAGTTAGATATAAGACCTTAAGGAAGCTAATTAGCGCCTCCGATAGAATAACGATACGCTCTTTAGATAGGTCGAGGAGTCGTAGGTAGGCATATTACCTAAGGACATTAGAGCCCTATCTAAGCGTAATTAGGCTCTAAATAAGGAGGTAGTAGAGCTGAAGGCTTAGCTAGTAGCTAAGGACACAAACGGTACTAGCGATACTAGCGGTACTAACGGTAATAATAATAATAACCGTAGTCGTTAGGTCCGCGTCTACTCCCCTCGTCGTAACGGTATTTCACGATCACCTACGCCTCCTACTTAGTAGGACCGTATAGGTAGAGGCACCCGACGAGGAGGTAGTAGAGGTAGTAGCGATAACGACGGAGATAACTCTAATAACGATAAGGGTAGAGATAATAGTCGACTACGCCGTTACCTACGCCGTAACTCCTTACGACGAGAACGCTAGGGTATACCTAGTAGTGCTTCTAGGGTAACTAGTAATACCGCCGTTAGCTAGTTCACTACTATCGAACCCTCCGTTAATATTATATATACTAACAAGTCAGTTAAGAACCTAGAAAGTAAGTTCGATAATAAGAATATAAACTTTGACCGTTAGCTCAATTAGCTAGAGATCAAGCTGTCCGTAATATAGTTCTAGACTATCGAGGACGGACTACGCTATATCCTTAACTACCTCGACGGGTACCCGTACTAGCTATATAATCCGCGAGTACCCTCTAAGCGTACTAAGCGCAATTACGTTAACCCCTTTAAGTCTATCGATAGGATGATCCAATTCCTTATCAATCGGTATAGTAAGAAGGACGTCGTAGACAAGGCCTTCTAGAAGCTCTAGGTCTTATAGTAGGGTAAGACCGAGTCATTTTCTATCTTTATCGCTAAGTACGACGAATAGCGTAACTTATACGACCTATTAGCTAAGACTAATCACTACCTATAGAGACTAAGGACCGCGAAGACTTGGTCGACCTGTACTATAAGCTCGAAGCTAAGTTCGAGCGCCTAAAGTCAAAGACCCTAGCTACACTACGACCACCTCGTAGTACTAGCGGTAGTAACGGTACTATACCTACCGCGCCCGGCGTAGCCTAAGGTTTAGGCCTCAAGCTATACGGTTAGATACCGCGCGAATTTAAGGAACTTAAGAAGCTCGAGCCTAAGGAGAAGGCTAGTATTATCGTAGTAGGCGGTTATGTCCGCTACCGCCGTATAGACTATAACTTATACTCGCTAGACTGCCCTATTAGGTAGTATAAGCGCCCTCCGCCGCGCGCGAATACTAGCTCTATAATATAGACACCGGCTAACCCTTAGTAATAGGGAAATGGCTAGACTAACGCTTAAGTACGACAATTGTTAGTCCTACTTACGAATATAATACTAAGAAGGAAATATAGTAAGATACGGTAATATAAGGACTAGAGTACGCTTTACGTATATTAGTAAGCTCTCTAATACCGCCTATTATATAAGGGGTACTAAGGCCGAGAGTGTCCCCTTACCTTATAATACCTAGTAGTATAGATAGTAATTAAGCTCTTACCTTCCTTAATTATAGTGCTACCTCTTAGTACATAAATTCTATATACGCTCGTATATATAATCTTCCTCGACTCTAGGAATAACCTCTTTAATTAGGACTAGCTAATAGCGGCTCCGCTAACGAGCTTATTACCGAGTCTACGTACTTTCCTTTTAATATCGGCGGCTGAGTCGAAATCCTTAGCTACTATTTAGTAGAATTACTAGAGTATAACATCGTGCTCGGCTCTAGTTAGTTCGTAGACTACGAACTAGACATATAATAGGAGAAGGGCATTATAATAATGAATCATTTGAAATGCCGTACCTATAAGGCAAACTAGAGGTCTAATAAGTACTTAATAGTATAGTCTATTAACTATATAGCTACGCTAGTACTATTAGGCAATTATCGACCGCCGATAGTAGAAAATAACTCCGACGAAGTCACTACTCCTACGCTATCGTTACCTAATTATATACCCTAACTATAGTTCTATACGACGTTCGAGGACGAACAGGATGACTTCCGTATATATACTCGATGACCGTTACTAGTAGACGGCGTTAAGACGTTAAAGCGACCGTACCGATATACGAAACAAAAGTAACGAGTTGTCGAACTAGAACTAGAGATCGATATCGTAAACATCTCCGCGGCCTACGTAGTAAAACTAGCTCGTAAGAAAGGAGCGGAAGTCTATATAATATAGATTATACTACCTAGTCAGAAGCACTACGCTAATCTATTACGAGCCTACGTAATAGTAGCGACTAGGTAAGACTTCGATCTAACTAGGCTCTACGCTATAAACCTTCGGAAGGTATAGTTAGCAAACCTATTAATAGTATATATAATAATAGTAAATAGCGACTTCGACAGATTTATAAAATGTAAAGATAAGGACTAAGATACTAAGGTCTACTTACCCTAGGAACTATACGGTTTCGAGGACTATTTGAACCGTTAGGATATATCGAAGATCTTACCTTACCGCTCTAGTAAAGACTATAAAATACACCTTAAAGACGAAACCAAGTCACCTCCTTTTAAGAGGCTATACGTAATGTCGTCTCGCGAGAATAAGGTAATTAAGAAGTAGGTCGATAATTAGCTAGAATCTAGAGCGATATAACGAAGTACGAGCCCGGCTTCTATACTAGTACTAATTATACGTAAACTAGGCGGCGGTCTACGGGTCTATATCGACTATAGAGCTCTTCACGCCCTTATAGTCAAAAGTAGATACCTAATACCGCTATTCTAAGAAACGCTTAACCGCCTAAATAGGAAGAAGTACTTTACTAAACTCGATATCATCTCTACCTTTAACCGTATTCCTATTACGGAGGGCTACGAATAGAAAACTACGTTTAGTACTCGCTATAGTCAATTCGAGTGTATAGTAATGCCTTTCGGCCTATATAATACTCTAGGAACATTCTAATTATATATTAACGATACGCTTAGGGAGCATCTCGATGACTTCTATTTAGTATACCTAGATAATATCCTGATCTTTAGCGACATATTCGAGGAACATATATAATACGTACGTAAAGTACTATAGCGTATACGTAAAGCCGGCCTATAATTAGACATTGACAAATACGAGTTCTACTAAACAGAGACGAAGTACCTTAGTATTATTATAGGAGTCGACGGTATCCGTATAGACCTAGAAAAGGTCGACGTAGTTAAGAACTAGCTTACTCTAATATACCTAAAGGATGTATAAGCATTCCTTAGGTTCAGAAACTTCTATCGAAGGTTTATATAGAACTTCTCTAAGATCTATATACCCCTTACGAATTTTATAAAGACTAGTAAGAATAGTAAGCCGATACTATTCGTTTAGACAATAGAGTACAAAGTAGCCTTCTAAGGATTAAAAGATGTATTCTTAACGGACACGGTACTCGTATACTTTGTACTAGGGTTAGAAACTATAGTCGAAATAGATGCCTTAGATTTCGTTACTACGGTAGTAATTTTCTAGAAATACGGAGACGTCTAAAGACCGGTAGTATATATGTCTAAGAAGATGTTACTACAGGAGTATAACTACGAGATTTACGATAAGGAACTATTAGCTATCGCCCTCGCCTTCGAAGAATAGAGACCTAAGCTCACCGTTAACTTAGACGATAATATAGATACCGATTTCGAGAATACGAAGGATATAGACAACAATCCCGTTATTATCTACTCCGATCACAAGAACCTAGAATACTTTATAAGTACGAAACAACTTAATAGACGGTAGGCACGCTAGGTATAGTTCCTAGTACAGTTCGTATTCAAAATTACCTATTGTCTAGGTATATAGAGTATAAAGCCTAATAGTCCTACTAGACGATCGTAAGATCTACCGTCGGATCTAAGCGATCTACGTCTATAGTATTAGAGCTAGGTCATCCTACCGTCCTCTCGCCTCGATATCAAGCTCAATTCAAGCGAGCTACGGGAGGGGGAGGTAGCGTAGTAGGTAGTATAGTAGGATTTACTTATATAAGTTAAGGCTCTATATAACAAAGAGACCGTTTAGGCTACTATATAATAGCTATCCTAGAACTAGTAAGTACCCCTATTACGTAAATATAAGATCGATAATCGTACGTCTAAAGTAGAAGATAGGATAATCTATATAAAGAACGCCTATAGAGGATATAGCTTATTTGTCCTAGAAGTTACTAGCGTAGTAGAACTTCGTACTCTAATTACGAAACGTTTCTACGATATACCCGCGGCTAGGCATCCCGGCCGTAAAAAGACATTCGAGTTAATTAGTAGATACTACCGCTAGCTACGTATAGTATAAACAATTAAGAGATTCGTCCGTAATTATATTATATATAGAATAACGGTTCCGTTAAATTAGTAGTATTAGGGCCTCCTTATACTATTACCGGTACCCTTCGGAGTATAGGAAAATATCGCTATTAACTTCGTTATAGATTTGCCCGTAAGTAAGAGCTTAACCGATAGACAAACGTATAAGAACGTCCTTATAGTTACGGACAGGCTTACTAAGGAGAGACACCTAATTCTAGTGCTATAGATAGACGCCCTATATATCGTATATATCTTTATCCGCTACATCTTCGTACGTTATAGTATTCCTAAGAGCATCGTCTCGGATCGGGGCTCCTAGTAGACGTCTACGTTCTAGAGACGAGTTTGCTCCCTACTCGGTATTTAATAACGACTATCGACGGCCTCTTACCTAGAATCCGATAGATAGTCTAAAAACACGAATAAGGTTATAGAACGTTACCTTAGGGCCTATATTAACTACGCGCAAGATAATTAGGTTAATTAGTTACTACTTACCGAGTTTACTACTAACAATTATATATTAGCTACTACTAGAGTGTTACCCTTCTACGCTAATACCGGTCGTAACCTAGAATTTACGGATACTAGTCTAACTACCCCTATAAAGCTTATACTCTATAAGTAACGACTCGATATAGAATATACGAATACGTTTACTAAGCGTATAAACTAGATATACGTATATCTAAGGCAAGAAATTGTGTTGGCCTAAGCGTTATAAGTAGATTTTATAAACGTATATCGTTAGCTACCTCCGAATTATAATATCGGCGACGAAGTTTATATTAATACTACTAACTAGTCAACAACACGCCCGTCTAAGAAGCTCGATATTAAGAACGTAGGGCCGTACGAGATTACCGTAGTACTCCCGTATTAAAATGCTTACCGCGTTATAATACCTAATTAGTTAGGCAATCTCTATAACACTTTCTACGCCTCGCTCCTATAACTAGCTACTAATAACCCCGGACCTAGACAGATCCTAGTACCGCCGCCTCTAATCGAGATTACCCGCGACGACGACGGCGAAACATCTAAAGAGTACTTCGTAGAGGACATACTCGATAGGAAATATTTCAAGCTAAAGGGAAGACTACTAAAATACTTACTACCGAAGTAAGACGAGTATAAGTACCTAGTAAAAGAGAAAGGATACCGCGGGCCGAGCTAGGAGCTACTAGAAGTATTAGTAGGAGTAGCCGCCTCTATTATAGACTTCTACTACAACTTTCTAACGAAGTCTATACCCGCCTAATTTAAGTCGCCGTACGACTAGGTACCTAATAAGGACCGGGTTACTAGTATACTACGATCTTATACTAAGTCTAGCTAGGTACCTACGGAGAACGCGAGTACGTCTATACCGGTAGTTATACCGTAAACTAATACGCCCGTAACGGCGTCTAAGCTATAAGTAAGGACGTTACGCCGCTCGACAAGACTTAATACGAGACGAAAGAGTTTTATCCTATAGCCGCCGTCGATACGCCTATAGTTAACCTATAAAGCTCTATAGAAACGAACGCTATAGATATAGGCTCGGATACTTAATACGCTAGGGCTACTATAGAACCGCGTATGCCTACTTCTATAAGGATAATAACGGATAGAAGTCTCTATAATAATCGTTAGAACAAGGATGTCGCTATATACTATAAGCCTCTATATAGCCGTACTAGCTTAGCCGCCCGACGGATATAGTAATCGATAGTAAGGAGGATATTAAGGGTTTAGAGGATACTTAAGCTAAATAAGGTAGACTAGAGGATAATATAGTCTTCGTAGATATACTACTATAGAGATAGAGCCGTCCGAGGACGAATAGCGATCTAAAGGTAGGGGGTACTATTACGGTTTACTACTACCGTAACGTCGCGCCGCGGCTCTTCCCCGCGGGGAACCCGTATCCCCGCGTACTAGCGCCTTAGCGCTTCCTTATATATCTCGCGCGCTTCGCGCTTCTCTTTCGTAGCCTTACTAAACAACGCTTATTTTACGGTAACCCTATACTATCGTCTTATAGATTACTACCCGTAATAGTACGCTAGTACGGTAATACTACCCCCCTCTCTTAGAGTACGCTCCGGAGTACTCTCCTCTCCTCTTATATCTATCGTATCTATTATATCTCTTATTACCTTCGTAAATACCTTGTTATCTATTAGACTATACGTATCGCTCTCTTTCTTATAAGCTCGGAGGCCTCGTTCTACCGGTATTAGAGCTATCGCTACTTATACTAGTTAGCGCGCTATACGTATACCTATAGCATTCTTATTCGGTATCTAGTCTATAGGTAGTTAAAAACTAGGTAGCTTAGTCGCTCTCGGATAGTTATAGTAAAAGTCGGCTACGGAGGCGGCGGTAGTCTCGATAACCTAGTCCGTAGCTTTATAGGATAGCTTATTATATCTAATGAATTTTACTAAGTATTCCTAATATAGCCACTTACTTCCTACCGGTATTAGTCCTCGCGGCTATCTCTTCTTATAGTCTAGAATTTGCTTAACTTCCTATTAATCGGGTTCGGCGGGATCGGCTTTATATTATTCGTCGTCGACAATTTGGATCGGTAGTAGTACGGGCTATATCTATCCTATAACCGGCGGATAAACTAGTATAAGAAGGTATTAGTAGAAGCGATTGTCGATATTTAAAGTAGGTTAGAGCTCTACTTTATAAGTGTTACCCGGTAGTACCTTCGTAATTACGCACGGTCTAGACTACTTTATATCTATCTTACGAGAAGGTCTCTCTATCGTCTAGTTCTTAGTGCTTACCTATACCTCGTCGCCTTCGGCGTACCGTAGTATAGGTATACGCGTCTAGTTTACGTACTTAGCTTAGACTACTTATACTAAGGCTATCTACTATCGTAAGTATTAGTATATCTCTTATATCTTAGCCGTAAACTTGTCCGCGGACTCGGCGTCTAGTCGCTATTTATATAGTATTAGTAGTATAGGTAAGTCTAAGTCGAACTTAGAGAACCTTAGATTACGCCTAGTATTAGTATAGAACGGCGAGACGCCTATTATTACGGACACTATATTGTTTACTATAAACTTAGCTAATAGAGTCTAATCTAGCTAGTCGTCCTAGGTATAGTTAATAAAGATATATAGGTCTTGCTCTATTACTTTATTCGTGTTCTCCGACTGTCTATCTATTTCTAGGTAGAACGACGAAGATAGCTTTCGATTAATACTAAGTAGCGCGTATATCCTACGCTAGAATACGGAAACCTATTACGTACTACGATCCGAGACAATAGACTTCGGGAGCCTATATCTACTAAACACGTACTTAAGGAATACTAGTACGTAATGCTCTACTATTATCGAGGTGATAGGAATAATATATCGCTCCTTAGTTAGGCGGTATATAACGGTTATAATGTTCTCGTACGTTTGTCCGTCGACTACGCTTATTCCCTTCGGTAGTTGAACTACGAAGTTAATAGAGATATCCGCCTAAGCGCTAAATAGTACTAGTAGCGGTCTTAATAGCCCTAGGTACTAGATATTAGTGTTCTTGTTCGTACGGTAAGCGCGGTAGGCACGTATATAGCTCTTAATAAATCGTACGATACCTAGCTAGGTATAGTTACGAGCTACTAATCTATACGTCTTCTCGTCCCCTAAGTAACTGGCTACTATATAGTCGTAGAAAGCCTATATAATACGAGTACGTACCGGGATTTCACCTTTATCTAGATTGTCTTCTAACTCCGGAGGAACGAATAGGCTATAACTACTATATATATTCTCAATATATATTATTAAATAGGTACGAGTTACGTAGTAGTAGAAGACGGCGGATTATACGAAAGACGAAGAAGGACCTAATAGGATAGCGTGTATCTATATATAGTACCGCCGGTATTAGTATAGGTAGATACTAGGTGTCCGAATGTTTACTAGCCTATAGGCTAGTAAACCCTAGTCACGTGATCTAGTTATATAACATACCTACACCTATATACTTGTCCTACGGCCTATATGTTCTTAACACTCCTACTTAGGCTATATAGTCTCCTATAATCCCTTTACGTAAGCTAGAGCTACCTTATAAAGTTTTAGAACTACTAGCTATTAAGGGGCTTTATTAACCCATTAGTAGCTATATCCTTTATATAGTAGTAGTCCACTATAATCTTCTTCTACTACTAGAGATGTCTAATATAGTTATATATAATATTAATATACTTTGACCTTTTATATATATAGGCATCTTTAATAAGTGTCAAAGCGGCTTAGTTGTTACCTATAAGCTTAACTAGCCTTAGCTCGTTAATAGTGCCCTTACTTACCCTTATACTCGGCTAGAAAGAGCTCTTTCCTACCAGTTCTAGGCACCCTATTTCCCTAAGGACAGTAGTAAGAAATTGTGACTACTTTACGGCTACGTTTATAGCTATAAACTCAGCTTCTATTGTTAATGTTATAACAGACTTCTACTTCCTACTTATCTAGGATATAGGTGATCTATAAAGGAACTATACGTATCCTAGAATTAAGACTCTATCCACTTTGTCTATAGCGTAGTTAGAGTCCGAGTATCCCTAGAGATTGCCCCCTCCCTTTCTATATATAAGACCTAGGTCTAGGTACGACCGTAGGTATCGGGAGAGCTTCTTTAAAGCCTTTATATACTACTACGAGGGATTAGTAACATATAAGCTAATTCTTCTAAGGGGGAATACTAAGTCTAGCCTTGTTATTATTATTAGCTATATCTAGGTACTATTATAGCTCTAGTAATCCTGTTTGTTATACCTCTTATCTATAGGTACCGTAGGTACTAAATGCTCGTAGCTCTCTATAGGTGAGTAGGTTAGCGTAGCCTTCTCTCTAGCTATGTTCATCTTGGCTAAGTTAGTGTAGACATAGTGTCCTTAATTAAGCTTTAAAGTGCCTTAGGACCTATCTCTTATAATCCTTATTCTAAGGATCTTCGTAGGTTTACTAAGATCTTCAATCTTAAACACTTTTCTAAGCTTAGCCTTAAACTACTAAACATCTAATAGCTTCGGAGCTATAATAGGTATGTCATCTATATAGGTAAGGACTATAAGGTCTCTATCCGTATAGATAAGTAGGCATAGATCTACCTAGGACTAGGTAAATCTAATCTTCTCTAGCTTCGTAATATAGAGCTTGTTCTAGTCTCTAGCTGCTTGCTTAAGCCTATAAAGGCTTCGTAGGACCTTAAACACTATGTTTAGAGGTGCTTCAACTCCTAGGGGTAGGATTATATAGATGTCTTTAAGAAGGCTACTTTAGGTAAAAGCATTATTCATATCTACTAGGTGCATCTCGAGATCTCTCTTACACACTACTGCTATAAATACTCGGAGAGTATTATGTCTAATAGTAGGTATAAAGGTCTCTTCGAAGTCAAACCTATATTTCTATAAAAACCCTCTTATAACTAGTCTTGCCTTAAACTTCTTAATAGCTCTACTGATTATTCTTTTCATATTAAAGACCTACCTAGAAGTAATTAGATTCGTACCCTTTAGCGGTATAACTACTTCCTAGGTATTATTGCTTACTAAGGCAATAAGTTCGTTCTCGATTACCTCTCTCTATATATGTCCCTATTCGGGGTCTCCTACGGCTACCTTATAGGACTTTAGGATTGGCACTTCCTACTAATAGGCTATAGCCTACCTAATAGTAGCAAATGTATGTTCTTCTACGTCGTTCAGAATCTCCTCTACCTAGCTCATTATAGGGTCTAGATAGAACATCTAGGCGATAAGAGCCTTATAGTATTTAGCCTTATACTCTTTAGAGTTATTATCTCCGTCCCCCCTTGACCTCTTGTTGCCTATAACCTAAGGTAGCGCTAGGTGTTTAGATAGGTCGAACTGAACGATATCTTCTTTTTCTTTTATTAGAGTACCCTAATCTCTAAACTTCTAGTATTCCCTAATGTCCTTTAGGGGAGGGGGAAGTTATATAAATAGCGGTTACTATAGTTTTATTAACTTAGGTAGGTTCTATATAGATCTACCGTTATCGGCCTTCGATAGTATTGAAACCGCCTTAATATTTTCTCCTAGCCTTCGTAACGGTGTCTCTAATAATCTCCTATCGGAAAATTTCGCCCTAAAGGGCTTCCTCCTAATAGGATTGCGCTATAGCGCTCGACTCGGCTAGTTAGTAAAGGATATACTAAGATCTATATCTCCCTCCTTCTTATTCTTAAACTAGTCGACGTGACTATACGCTTTTATAGCTTTTATATCGGGATCCTAGAACAGCTATTGTTTTGTAGTGTTTTCTAAGTAACCTACAAACACGGCTTCTTTTCCTCGGTTTATTAACTTGTCTCTCCTTAAGCCTTAAGGTTGGGCTCTTAGGTCTATATAGACCACAGCTTTATATCCCTAGACGCGGAAATGGTCGACTGACGGTACTTAGCTAGTAAAGGCTTCTTCTAGTAAAAGAGCAATACTATCAATGATCGGACTATTAGGCAGTCTGTTTCTGATTACAGTCTGTGCTTACAAAGCTTCTGGCCAGAACTTAACTAGCATGCTAGAGTCTTTAAGTATAGCCCGGACTATATTCTTAGAGGCTTAAATTGACCTTTCTATAGGTCCATTTTGAAGAGAGTTATAGGCATCAATTGTGTCTATCTAAGTACCAAACTCCTTCTCCTACTCTTTTAGTAAGGCGAGAATTACCTTTATACTATTACTACGGATCGTAGACAGAAAGTACCTTGACTACCGTTCTGCCTAGACCTTCTAATCCCGTAGGGCTGTAGGAGCGTCGCTCCTAGCCTTTAAAGGGATTACCTACTTCTTCCTAGAGAAGTTGTCTATAATCTTAAGCTAATATTTATATCCTAGCTTAGAGACTGCGCCCTAAAAAGGCCTATAGATGTCAATAGAGATAAGGGCTAGCCTCTCCCCTTTCCTCTCTATAGTAGGTCCTTTGAACTTCCTTATATTTACAAGGGAGCAGACCTTACAATTCTAGTATTTAGAAGGAACAGGAATAGGATCTTTCTTATTAGTAACTCTATATAGGTTTCTTAGTAGTCCCTTACTAAGGTGTATACATCTTCTATACTATAGCTCTTACTAATCTTCGGACTTAGTATTAGCTATAGCGGTACCGTCACGTTCTTAAAAGAGTATACTAGTATACTATAGCTTAAGAATTTCCGAGATCGAGTAGATAAACGGTACTCCTCCTCGAAGTTTAGTCTAGACAACGGGTTTACTAGATAAGGATTTTAGGGTGAAACTAGGTAGTTAGATAGCAAACTATTAGCTAAACTAATTCTACGAAACAAGACTAACTCTAAGGCTAGGAACAAATAGGACATTTTCTAAGACAATTTACTTTCTAGAAGGACTACCTATTACTACACTTCCTATATATATAGCTTATAGATAGTCACCCCTAACCTTGATCCACTTCCTCTTTTAAAGAGGCTTTAGCGTCCTAAATAGTGAATCTTAGTCAGTTATATATAATGATATATAAGAGTTAAGTAACCACTCGGACGAGGGGTACTTACCTTTAGCTTCTATAGTAGAATAGGCAACCTTATCAACATCATTATCTTGTAATAGTATCTTAGAGTCTAATACGTCTTCCTAGGTCGTATAGGCCCTTATAGGCTTACTAGAGGAGGCCTTGGGCTTGCGGCTCTCCTTTATCTACTTTATAAGGTCCGTTATTACCTTAAGGACATTACGAAGGTTTAGTAATAATGACCTCCTACGAGGTGGTGACGGTTGTCTCTTAGTAGGGTAGGTAACCCTAGCTAGTTTGTCCTTATTCCTAACAGCCTACTAAGCTATAGAAAGGTGTAGGCACTTGCTTATAAAATGGTTACTACCGTAGAGATAGTACGTAAGCTTGCCCTAGAAACCCTTCTTAGCGAACATAGCTATCCCTTAATAAATCATTAATTCTTACTTCTCCCTAAGAATTATAAGAATGTCTTGTAGTAAGAGATCACCTAGGCATTAATTACATCGCGAATTGAGCCAAATGAGTCTAGTAGAGCTACTAAGAGTTGCTAGATCTTTCTGTCCTTAGTCTTAATGTCTTAGAACTAAGGCGAGATTAAAACAGCCCTCCTTATAATTAAGCTAAGCTCCTACTAGGCGTCATCTATTGACTAGTCCTCTGTTATCACGAAATTAGTGTATTACTAAAGCAAACTTCTTCTAGTAGCGAGAAGTCTTCTCTTATATTTAGCTTTAGCCTATTCCTACAACTCCTTCGTATACCGGATCTCGTATATTATCTCTTAGTCATCTATCTATAGACAGATATACATCTTATATAGGGCCGTTACATTGTACCGTCTATACGATGCCTTCCTTATCGCTTGATCTAAAGGAAGGTATAACTCCGATAATATAGAGGGTGTCGCTATAGATAGGGTTGTAGCGGGAATGTCCGTAATAATGTCTTCGAGGACCTAGTTAACCTACTTTAATACTAGGTGTATTCTTATTAGCTTGAACTATATTTCGTGGTTCTCTCTTATTAGAAGAGGTACTACTCTCTTTCTTATAAACCTAGTCTCGTTCTCTATTTTTATAAGTTAAGGGATAGGTTAGCTACCCTTAGGTAAAAGTATATATTCGGTCGTACGCGATCGGATCGAAATGGGATAAACCGAACGCGAGGTTAATAGCGGAGAGGATAACTATCCGCCGGGAAGAGGAGGAAAGTCGGTCGGTAAGGATCGTATTAGTACTAAGATACTATAGCGTAACTCTCTTAGTAGAGGGGTTTTCTAAGACACTACGGCTCTCTTAGAATGAACAGTTAGTCGATACGAACGCGATGTCCGGAGAGCGACTCTTCTTAGTAAGCTCGCCTACTTGTCTAAGGTATTAGTACAGGCTCCCTAACTCGGAGTCTAACAGTGCCTTACTAGGCTCTTTCACGTCTTATATATACCTACAGCACGGCTGTAGCTTCCTATACAATGCGGGTGCGGCCTCTAGTCTGCCTTCCTTTTGTTCTAAAGAGGAATAACTCTAATACGACTTTGTCGAGGGTGAAACACCGAGTTGCTAACCCGGGCTTATAACCTGTTAAATAGGTACGAGTTGCGTAGTAGTAGAAGACGGCGGATTATACGAAAGACGAAGAAGGACCTAATAGGATAGCGTATATCTATATACAGTATCGCCGGTGTTAGTATAGGTGTTTTAGGAGGGACAGCTATACTTAGGACTTGACTAGCAAGCCCTGATTACTAATCCCCCTAAGCACCTAATGTTGACCCTATGACCTATATATTCTCAATACGTCCTACGAAGGATCTATAAAGTAATAGGTTAAAGATATAGAAACTACGCTTATTGCGAGTTTTCTATACTAATCGCGCGACAAACGCGATAGGTCTAAGTTAATAAGAACAATCGCACCTTTATTAATAAGATACTAGCTAAGAGTATAGGTAGTAGGTACTCCCTCCTTACTAGTCGCCCTAAGATCCGCCGCGAGTCGCTTATATTTAATAGTAGCTAGACTTAAGGTCACTAAACCTAACCCTAATAGCTTACTAACGAGCAAATATAGTAGCGTGTTAAGTAACTAATATAAATAGTTACTAAACCGCCTAAGACGATCAACCTCTCCGACTATATCCGGGACGACGAAGTGAAAGAATATACGACTAGATAGGATATCGAGTTTAATTATAACGATGATATAGTAATAGATAAAGGAGAAGGAGAATAATAGGCAGCTAAGACTTTCCGCTATAATCTAGAGGAGCTAAAGAACCTAGATATAACCGAGTTCTAAGCCCTTATAGCTAGTATACCTAAAGTACTATCTACGATCTATTACCTACTTCGACGCGCCTAAGCCGACGACTATAATATAACCGAGTTGTTAAAGATATTCGTCTAGGCGTATAATAAGCTTTAGGATAAGAGAGTAGCGGTTAGGACAGCCTAGAATAAGCTAGAGTAGGGCAAGGCCGAGTTTAAGTAGAAGAAGTTAGATATATAGATATTATAGTAGAAGGTAGATAAGTAGGTTAAGTATCTTACGAATAAGGTCGATAAGTATACGAGGAACGAGCCGGATATCGCTAAAGTAAAGGACGATCTAAAGGCAATTATAGCCGATCGTAATAATATCTAGAAGAGCTTAGACAATACGACTAAGGAACGCGACACCGCCGTAAAGGATCGCGACTAGCTAATAGTAGCCCGTGATCTACTCTAATAGTAGGTCGACGATTTTAAGAAACTGCCGCCTACGCCGGATATAGCTAAGAACCGCAAATATATACTTAACGCTATGTCGTAGATTTAAGACAAGAACGTAGAGCTCTCTAAACTTAACGACTAGATCGTAGAGTACGTTAATCGTATCTAGGAGCTCGAGAACTAATAGAGCGACGTCGAAAATAAGCTCTCTAACTACAAGTCTACCGCTAAGGACTATAACCGCGAGATCGAGTATATTAAGAAGACTAAGGACGACGAAATTATAGACCGAAAGAAGCGACTTGCCGAGAAGCCTAAGTAAGGACGTCGCGGCCGCGGATCGCGTAAGGATAGTGCCTAAGACGATAACCTATCTAATAGCTCCGATAGCTCGAGCTCGTCCGACTCCGATTCTAACTCCGAGCCTAGCGGTAACGAAGATCGCCGTAAGTACCGTAAGAAGAAGTCTAAGAAGAGTAAGCGTAAGAGTAAGGACGAGGAGCTCGACGCGGACTAGGATACGATACTTAATATCGACCTAAACCTTAACGTTATATTTAAGATAGATAAGACGGAGGTAAAGAAGTTTAGCGGCAATAGGAACAAGGATAATACGCCTATCGGGCTAACGTTCTAGGTATAGTAGAACACCTTAGAAACTAAGCTATAGAACACTACGTTCCGTACCTCGAAGGCTACGTTAAAGTTCGTATATAACTATATTAAGGGTAGCGCGTTCTAATTAATCGGACCTCAAATCCCGTCCCTTACTAGCGTAAAGGGCGACCGTATATATAAGATACTTAATAAGCTTATAAAGGACTTACGTAAGCGCTATAGTAAGCGTAACGCGAAGGCTCGCGTACGCGACGATATAGCCGCCTTAAAGTAAGTAGATAGACATAACGACTCCTTTACTAAGTTTAACGTCTTATTTAGAAAGAGTACGAACATTATATAGCTTCACCGCGATTAAGAGGACTACGTCGATATACTTAAGCGTAAGCTAAATTACCGGTATCTCTAGAAGTTTATCTCTAAGGACCTATAGACGTTTAAAGCTATAGAAGATAACTTATATCGAGCTAAGGAGGATTTCCGCCTAGTCGGTATACTATACCCGAGAAAGTAGCCTACTAAGAAGGATAATAGGAGGATAGTAAGAAGGACGAGAAGACCGACCTACCTACCGCCGGTTCTAGTAATAATAATAGAGGTAGTAGCGGTAGCGGAGAACGCTCTCGACGTACCCGTAAGGCGTAGGCGGATCGTAGCGAAGTTAGTATATAGGCCGCTAATATCGGTCCTCTCGATAACGCTAAGAATACTCGATATATAAACGAAGGCCGCTATAAGAAGTGTTGTAAGACCGGATTCCGCCTTACTAATCGAGTATATAAGCTCTTCGACTATAAGATACTACCCTGTCTACCTACTCTATAATAGCGGGGAAATAGTCAGGCTAGTACTTAAGCGTAGTAAGTGTTAGGCCTCTTAGAAGTCTAAAAGAACTAGAGCTACTACCGCTACTAGGTAAAGGGCTAAGGATATCTTCGCGTTCCTTAAGAACAATTCGAAAGGAACAAGAATAGTAACCTAAGGTAGTAATATACTTAGTAATACCTAGTATAGCGAATAGTATTAAAACTTAGTCGTTCTTTAATATTGGTACTAACTCTAAGTTTATAGACCGAATATATACGTATAATAACAATTTAAAGGTTTATTTGTTACTAGAGCCTCTACTCCTTACGCTAGCGGATAGCTCTACCTTAGGAGTAGAGATTACGGAATAGACAACGATAGAACTAGACCTAAATAGTTATAAGGAAGTTGTAAGTACGTAGCTTACCGACCTCGAATATAATATAGTCCTAGGTAGGCCTTAGAGTATAGTATATTAGCTAGGTGTCTATTATAAATCTAGGACGCTAACCCTCGACTCTAAGCGCTATATAGAGCTATACCTATAGGACGGCAAGCTAGTATAGGTATAGTCAGTCTATAATAAAGGGAAGTAGCCTATATAGACGTATTAAACCTTCCGTCCGGTAGTAACTATAGGGGATAAACCGGAGCCCCGTCTCTATACTAGACTACCCGTACTAGTAGACGGAAGAGACACTACTAAGAAGCTATATAGGCGCTCCTTAGGAAAGGACCGGAGAACGCTAGTAGAAGTAACCGTAACTATAATACCGGATAATTAGTTACTAGACATCCTAGAAGTAGGAGTAGGAGCTTTTATAATATTTATAAGACGAAAGGGTACTTAAGTCTACCTTATATATATCTAAGAAACGGATAAACTACTAGGATCGAAGCAAAGTACCGATCCTCTATACTCGTACGCGATATTAACCGCTTAGCTAAGCTCATACTCTATACGGCGTATAATAGGCAATTATAGTATAGTAGTAGACGATAAGACTACGTAACGACTAGACGCTCGAGCCGTAGCCTTTATACTAGTAGTAGAAAGATCCGGGCCCTCGTTACGGACGTATAAAATGTACGCGTAAGTAGATATTAACCGGTTCTACAAATCGCTTAATAAGGACAATATTATAGACCCGGTAGATCACCTACTACCCGAGTACCGTAAGTACGCCCGAACTTTCTCGGCTTAGGCGGTATATAAGCTACTACTATACCGACTAGGTATCGATTATAAGATTAACCTTAAGGAAGGAAGTAAGTTACCTTTTAAGTATCTATTTCGTATATCGTTTTAGGAGGATAAAGTGATTAAGCGTTAGACGGATAGCTACCTAGCCGACTAGAAGATTCGAAGGTACGTAGGACGAGCGGATATAGCTTCGCCTGTACTTATAGTACGTAAGCCTAGTAGTAGACTTCGGGTATACGTAGACTATTGCGGCCTAAACGCTATTACGTTAAAGTCTAGATACCCTATCCCCTTAATATAAGACACGCTTTATAGGATAGCGGGTAAGAAGTAGTTTACTAAGCTCCATATAATCGCCGCCTTTAATCGTATCCGTATTACGTAGGGTCACGAATAGAAGACCGTATTTACTACTAGATATAGACAGTTCGAGTACTTAGTAATACCGTTTAGATTATATAATACGCTATACACATTTCAATCTTATATTAACGACACTCTTTGCGAGTTCCTAGATAATTTCTACTCTATATACTTAGACGACATTCTTATCTTTAGCGACACTCTAGAAGAGTATATAGGATATATAAAGAAGGTCCTTTAGAAGATTTAAGACGCGGTATTATAACTAGACTTCTCTAAGTACGAGTTCTATACGTAATCTACGAAGTATCTAGTGCTTATTATTAGTAAGGACGGCGTGTCTATAGACCTAGCTAAAGTATAGGCTATACGAGACTAGGCTACGCCGTAGTCGGCTAAGGATATCCTCGCGTTTAACGGATTTATAGGCTTTTACCGAAGATTTATTAAGAACTATAGCAAGATCGTCCTACCGCTAATTAGGCTTACTAAGAAGGACGTAGTATTTATATAGTCCTTAGAATGTCAATCCGTATTCGAGGAACTTAACTAGGTATTTATAGACGCCGAAGGTGTTATATTAGCTATATTAAAACCCGGAAGAGAGACAGTACTCGAAACTAATATATCTAACTTCGTAACGGCTAGTATACTTAGCTAGCGAGATAAAGACGGCGTACTACGACCTATCGCTTACCTTTCTAAGAAGATGTCCCCCTAGGAATATAATTACGACATCTACGATAAGGAACTACTTACGATCGTTAAGGCCTTCGAGGATTAGCGACCTAAGCTTATAGCCGGAGATATAGATAGCGAGTAAGGCTACTTTAAGAACCTATAGGATAGCGGCAAGCCGGTACTAGTCTACTCCGACTATAAAGACCTAGAGTAGTTTATAACTACGAAAGAGCTAAACCGATACTAAGTACGCTAGGCCGAATTCCTCTCCTAGTTCTTCTTTAAGATCGTATATCGACCGGGTAAATAAGGTAGAAAGCCCGATAGCCTAATACGACGGACGTAGGACCTACCGGAGCGGTATAATAGATAGATAGATTTGTTATTCCCCTGTTCTAGGACCCTATCCGGCCTATATAGGTATATATCTATTATTATATATAAAGGGAAATCCGAATAGGTAAAAGCCCTTCCCGCCCCCGACTACTCCTTATCTAGATTAGCTTTCCCTCTAAACGTACGTAGTCTATGTCATTACCCCGTTAGCCACCGCTCCTACCCGGTCTCGTCGCGCTACGTCGTATCCTCTCTTCCTATACTGCTCCTACTAGGCGGTACTATTCTAGCCAGCCCTTCTCTAGTATCTAGTTCGTAATACGCCGTAGGTCCTTAGCGTTATTAAGAAGTGCCCTAATCGTCCGGTTCCTCGCCTTTACTATCTACTCCCCCCTTCCTAGCGACTACCTCGGATAGACGAGGAGTACGTACCGTACGTTCTAGAAGCGATAGCCGTAGGGGTAGCTAGTATTCGTGTATCCTAGAACCTTCCTCTATAATAGGTACCCCTAGAGACCGATATATTCGCTTCGTAGTTAGGTTACTATACTACTCTATACCCTTATAAGGCGGTAGTAGATAAGCTTTAGGGGGTACCTATTCGCGGATTTCGTAGCTAACTATTCCTTAGGTTGTCCCGCTAGCTAAGGGCGTCTACTATACCCTATAACCTAGTTGTTCTACCTCTCTTTCTATAGTTACTCTATAAACGATTTCTTACCTTCCTATTATATTACTAGCTATTCGTCCCTTACCCGGTAGTTCGGCTCGTTTCCGGGTCCTATACCCTTATACGCTAGTACTTAATCGCGGGCCCTTACGACTATACTAGCGATAACCTTCTATACTAGGTACTATACCGACTTGCCTAAGTAGGAGGTCCGTAGTCCCTAGATATATAGGTCGATCGGCGGTATAGCGGTCTCGTACTTAAGTATCCTCGTTAGTATCGACTTATATACCCCGGTAACCTTCCTTAGGCATTAGTTTTAGATCTTCGCTAGCGGCGCGACGAGTCCCTTCGATAGGTAGGCCCTCTCGCCTAAGGACTACACTTAGCTACTATAGGTAAGGACTGGCCGTATAATAGCCGTATATAGAAGTCGTAACTACCGGAAGTCCGCCCCCTATATAGACGTAGTGAGCCTCTAGCATAATGCTATATTCTATTTAGCTTTCCGTAATATTGCCTATACGTACTTCCTCTACCGTAGCGCCGGGTCTACCTATAGTCCGAGGATCCTAAGCTAATTTACCGGGTTAGTCGTATGCCCCTATATCTAGATAGAAGCTTATATATTATAGAACCGTAGCCGGCGCGTAAAGTGTATTAGATTGTACTTTTCTAGGGTAAACCGAGCCCCGTACCTCCTAGCCTAGTCCTCGTAGATCTTGTGCTTCTCTTCTAGTAGCCTATAGTTCTCCTTAGTCGAGGAAGACTACGCTAGGATGTTCGTGTCGTCTACGAAGCCGCTTGTAGCGGTGTTCTAGGATTCTAGGGCTAGGAGTAGCGTCGCTATAAAGAAGAGGAACAGAATAGGTACTAGCGTTAAGCCTTACGGGCTTCTAGTATAGACTACTTAAAATAGGCTTCTATACTAGCCGACTAGGATCGACGTACTATAGTTTTGGAGGTAGGACCGTACGAAGTTAACAAGCTACTTAGGGAGTCCTTTCGACCTTAGGATATAGAGTAGCCGCGGGTATAACACGTAGTCAAAGGCTCCCGATATGTCTAGGCTAAGTAAGGAAGCCACCTTATCCCTATTCTTATACTAGATAGCCTTTACCTAAGAGGTGATAAGTTCTATCGCGGATAGCGTCGATCGCTATAGGCGCGCACCTATCTAGGTGTCCGGGAGTAGGGAGTGTTCCTCTACCGCCTCGGAGAGTCTCGTTATAACTAGCTTCTTAAGCGCCTTCCTAAGAGTGTTAAGGAGCGCAATTAGGCGGTACGACTTTACCTACGTATAGTCTTCCTTTTACGGCTTACGTAGGACCACTATCGTCGATTGTTTAAAAGCTATCGGGTAGTATCCGGTCTATAGGTAGGCGTTAAAGATCGCTATAACTACTAGGGCTAGTTGATCTCTACACTTCTTTAGTAGCTCGTTTAGGATCCTATCCGGCCCCGGGGCTTTCTTCGCCGGTAACTTCCTAAGTATAGCGGTAACTTCTCCCTCGGACACCTCCTATTAGACCGCGATACTAGGCGCTAGGGGAGTAGAGCTATTTATATCGCTTAGATTAGCCTCGACTAGGGGCGGGAAGAACTTGCTAGCTAGTAGACGCGCCTTGGCCTCGGGGTCGCTAACCGGGCTACTAGGCGATTATAGCGCTAGGATAGAGAAGGAGGGGCCCTATATAGGGTCCTATCGGGCCTATTTCGCTAGCTTCTATATCCTCTCTAGCTTACCGGCGATTTCTTCTACTATAGCCCTCTAGCCGACTACTTTCTCCCTTCGTATTATAGCTTTCTTCTATTAGTATGCCTCCCTATATACGTTCTAGGCCTCCTCGCTATAGCTACTCGTCTACACCCGGCGGGCTCTCCTTACTTCTCTTACTACCGTAGTACACTCCGGCGTCTAGTATAGTTTAGACTATGTCGTTAGTTAGGTAAGCGGAACGTAAAGTAAGGTCGCTTTTCTTATTTCGTCTATTAACCCTTAGACTACCTCGTCTATCTCGTCTTTACTATTGTATTACTACTACGCGATCTAGACTAGCCTCTCGGAGTTATCGAGGTACGCCTAGATATTGGCCTAGTAGGCCTTTCCCTAGTTTAGCTTAGGAGTTCTCGCTAGTATACGTTATATCTATATCGTAATAGAGGTCCTGACTAGTATATAGTCTAACGACGCCTCGAGTTTATATTCAATCCTATAGTAGGTTACCGTATAGTAGTAGCTATCTAAGATCTAGGAGAGGTCGATCGTGCCTTAGAGTCCCCCTCTCTTCTAGGTACCTAGGTCCTTCGGGGTATTAAGGGCAATTACGTTACTCGCTATTAAGTCGAGTACTTCGTCGGCTATAGGGTACGGCTATATAAGGCTTTCCTAGGAAGAGTAGTATATATTAAAGTCTCCTACTACGATGTGGCACCCTTGTCTCTTAAGCGTACTGTCTAGGTGTCTATAGACCCTAAGGTCGCGGCTAGACCTCGTGGCTAGCGGTTGTATATATAGGTTGTGTATCTAGGTACTACCTCCGTAGAGGGAGGTAATATCGCCCCCGCCTTCTTCGTCTACGTAGTATACTACCTCCTAGTCGGATTCTAGTATATCCTTACTAATATAGAAGTACGTACGGGGTCTACCGTCGCCTCGTAGGTATGTCGTATAGCCTAGTAACTTATAGGTCGTTAGTCTCTTATAGTACGGGTTAATCTATAGCTCCTAGATTACTAGGACGTAGTAGACGTACGGGTCCGCCTCGGGTAGGAAATGGTTCTAGACTATGTCCTTACTATAGTTAACGTTATACTAGATAATACTAAGCGTGTCGAGGCTAGTTATCGGTATTAATAATCATTTCCTCTATAGCGTCCTATGTCCTACTACCTTATACGTCCTAGTCTACGCCTATCGGCTATATACTAAAGGGGAGCCGGGCCTAGTTAGATTCCCTCGCCGTAGCTAGTAGAGTACGTAGCCTCCCGTACGCCCTAGGTTACGTATCCTTTATATCGTTCTCGGCCCTAGGGCGCTTATACCCGACCGCCGCTAACTAGTTCCGGTATAGGCTAGCCTTACGGTCGCCGTAGAATCTTAGGGCGACGGTTCTATTTGTGATTGCCTTGTTTTTCGCTAGTTTCCGCTATAGGCATTCCGCGCTATACGATAGGTAGTACCCCGGATAGTTCGCGTACCGTCTCGTAGCTAATATATAGTCTCTAGATATATAGTCTCCTATATAGTTCGAGTAGGCCTACTTGTCTATATACGTATAGGTTTGGTGTCTATACTATTAGTATTTAAAGTATTAGAGGACACGAAAGGATAAGGAGTACTTTTCTACTATCTTAAGGCTATATTACTAGATTAGGCCTTCTTCTATCGCTAGATCCGCCGCTTTCGCGTATTATAGCTATACTATTAGCGCCGAGGCCTTCTTACCTTCTGGCCATTTCCTATAGAGCCAAGTCGCCTTCTAGATTAGAGAGTTAAGGGTGACCGGGTTGTCCTCTTAGAGAGTACGTAGGTGACCTTAGTTAGTTAGGTCGAACTCCTTAGGTATATCGTAGACTAGGATCGTAAATTGCTTTATTAAGACCTTCGCTAATACCGTAACCTTAGATACCTACTATAGCTATACCTCTAGGTGCCTCCTAGTAGTAGTAGAGCTAGTATAGATCTATAGAGTGCCGTTAGACTATTAGTTCACTACGACTACTCCTAGTTAGTTAATTCGTTAGGCGAGCTCCTTATTCGATAGCTTCGTAACTTCGACCTAGTCTTCCTTTACTATAATACGGATCGTAACTATATTGTACGTTAGGCGGGGGCCTAGTATCGATACTACGACCGATACCTAGCTATAGGGGTATTAATTCCGGGTGGCCTTACTAATCGCCTAGGACGTCGTCCTTATTTCTTATTACCCTCGGTAATACGATAGTATAAGCGCCGTACGTAGCTAAGTGATTATTACCTATAGAGACCGGTATAGGAGCTAATCGTTACTTTCTATACTTTTTGCGTCCTCTATAAGTTGCTACTAGTTGTCTTAGGGGAGCTTCGCCTATAGAGCCGTAGGCGCCGTTAGTACCGTAGCCTAGGCTACTATTACCTAGGAGTTACCTAATATAGCTAGGCACCTCCGCGGCGTTTAGAGCTAAAGAAATAGGGTGAAGAGAACTTCAAGCTGTCTAGATTAAATAAGGTAGAACTCCCTCAATTCTAGAGGTAGTGGCCTACTTTATATATCGTTAGAATAGCCTTAATAAGAGCTTTCGAATATATTGTGTTTTAGGGCCCGTCGCGAGGTATTAGAGAGAGGTAGAGCGGTATAATACTAACGACCTACGCCGATAATACCAAAACCGCGTACTACTTAGCCCTAAACGATTCCTTAGTATAGCGGGAATAAACGTCTCCGCCTCTAAGGCTCTAAGTCTCTTAGCTAGTAGAATTATATCTATAGCTACGACTACGAACACTAGTATAGTTATCGACTAGGGCCTCGAGACCGATATCTAGAATCTATATAACTAAGACAACGCCTTAGAAGCTCTATAGTAACTCCGCGACAAATAGAAGGTAACTTTACTCCGTAGTAGTAAGCTTAACGACCGCGACGCTATTATTATTAACGATATAATCTATATAAAGAACCGGGTTAGCGGGCTTAGACTATTCGTACTACCGTCCGAAGATAAGTATTATACGGTCTAAAGCCGAATTATTAAGTCCTTCTACGATATACCTACTACCGGACATCTAGGAAGAGCTAAGACGTATAAGAAGGTTACCTAGTACTACGTATAGCCGAGGATAGCGCGTACCGTTCGTACTTTCTACCGTAGTTATCGAGTATATATAAACACTACGACTTTAACTAAAAAGCTATATAGCCTACTATACCCGATACCGATTCTATTCGATACCTAGGAAGACGTAGCTATAGACTTCGTAGTCGAGCTACCCGAAGGACGCTATACTACCGATAGCTAGACCTATTAGAACGTCCTAATAGTAACTAATAGACTAAGTAAGGAGAGGTACCTAATCCTAGTACTAACTATAAAGGCGGAGTATATCGCGTATATCTATATTAAGTACGTATTTAGTAGGTACGGGCTCCTAAAGTCGATTACGTCTAATCGTAATTCGTAATAGTTATTAGTATTCTAGTAACGCCTCTACGAGTTGCTATAGATTAAGCGAAAGTTGTCTACTAGATACTACCCCGAGACTAATAGACAGAGCGAGAACACGAATAAGGAAATAGAAAAGTACCTCCGAGCTTTTATTAACTAAACCTAGGACGACTAGCCGGATTGGCTACCGCTAGTAGAGTTTATAGCTAATAATAGAGTATCTAAAAGCACGGGAGTGTTACTATTTATAGCTAACTACGGTAAACTACCGCGATATATAGACGGCAAGCTAGACCTTCCGATCCGAGCGATACTTACTAAGTAGAAGCTTAACGTATAATCGGCCGACGCTTTCGTAAAGAGAATAAGCGATATACGGGAGTATCTATACGAAGTAATATATATGACATAAGACTTATAAGCCGACTTCGCTAATTAATATCGTACGCTAGTACCTACGTACGAGGTAGGCGACAAAGTCTACTTAAGTACCCGTAACTAGCGTATAGCTCGGCTATCTAAGAAGCTTAACTATCGCTACGTAGGCCCCTACGTAATAATAGAAGTATTACCGAACGATACGTATCGCCTAAGCCTACCGCGGTTGCTAGAGAACCTATATAACGGATTCTATACGAACCTCTTACTCCCTATATATAAAGCGTTACCTAGCTAAGTAGAACTAACCCTACCGCCGATCGAGGTGGAGAACGAAGAGAGAATTAATTAGTTCTAGTATAGAGATAAGATTCTAAATATACGGAGGAAGTACGGCTAGTATAAGTATCTAGTTAGTTAGGTAGGAGACGACGAGGATCTAATATAGGAGCTAGCGGAGGATATAATAGAGATAACCGCCGCCTCTATTATAGTCTTCTACTATAATAGCCTAAGGAAACTAGTACCTACCGGCTTTATAGTACTAGAAGGATAGGTAGCGAATAAAGCGAACCCCTCCGCGTCGGTATTAGTTATAGCTAAAGTAGTAACTATAGGTAGGTACCGCCTTTAGGTAGAATTAGCGCCTATAGCTCTCCTATATAGATAGATAGATTTGTCATTCCCCTGTTCTAGGACCCTATCCGGCCTATATAGGTATATATCTATTGTTATATACAAAGGGAAACCCGAATAGGTGAAAACCCTTCCCGCCCCCGACTACTCCTTATCTAGATTAGCTTTCCCTCTAAACGTACGTAGTCTATGTCACTACCCCGTTAGCCCCCGCTCCTAGCCGGTCTCGTCGCGCTACGTCGTGTCCTCTCTTCCTATACTGCTCCTACTAGGCGGTACTGTTCTAGCTAGCCCTTCTCTAGTATCTAGTTCGTAATACGCCGTAGGTCTTTAGCGTTATTAAGAAGTGCCCTAATCGTCCGGTTCCTCGCCTTTGCTATCTACTCCCCCCTTTATAGCGACTACCTCGGACAGACGAGGAGTACGTACCGTACGTTCTAGGAGCGATAGCCGTAGGGGCAGCTAGTATTCGTGTATCCTAGAACCTTCCTCTATAATAGGTACCCCTAGAGGCCGATGTGTTCGCTTCGCAGTTGGGTTGCTATACTACTCTATGCCCTCGTAAGGCGGTAGTAGATAAGCTTCGGGGGGTGCTTGACCGCGGATTTTGTAGCTAACCATTCCTTAGGTTATCCCGCTAGCTAAGGGCGTCCACTATGCCCTACAACCTGGTTGTTCCACCTCTCTTTCTATAGTTGCTCTATAAACGATTTCTTACCTTCCTATTGTGTTGCTAGCTATTCGTCCCTTGCCCGGTAGTTCGGCTCGTTTCCGGGTCGAATGCCCTTATACGCTAGTACTAATTCGCGGGCCCTTACGACTACACTAGCGATGACCTTCTATACTAGGTACTTTGCCGACTTGCCTAAGTAGGAGGTCCGTAGTCCCTAGATATATAGGTCGATCGGCGGTATAGCGGTCTCGTGCTTAAGCATCCTCGTTAGTGTCGACTTATATACCCCGGTGACCTTCCTTAGGCATTGGTTTTGGATCTTCGCTAGCGGCGCGACGAGTCCCTTCGATAGGCAGGCCCTCTCGCCTAAGGACTACACTTAGCTGCTATAGGTAAGGACTAGCCGTACAATAGCCGTATATAGAAGTCGTGACTACCGGAAGTCCGCCCCCTATATAGACGTAGTGAGCCTCTAGTATAATACTATATTCTGTTTAGCTTTCCGTAATATTGCCTATACGTACTTCCTCCACCGTAGCGCCGGGTCTACCTATAGTCCGAGGATCCTAAGCTGATTTGCCGGGTTAGTCGTGTACCCCTGTATCTAGATAGAAGCTTGCATATTATAGAACCGTGGCCGGCGCGTAAAGTGTATTAGATTGTACTTTTCTAGGGCAAACCGAGCCCCGTGCCTCCTAGCCTAGTCCTCGCAGATCTTGTGCTTCTCTTCTAGTATCCTATAGTTCTCCTCAGTCGAGGAAGACCACGCTAGGATGTTTGTGTCGTCTACGAAGCCGCTCGCAGCGGTGTTCTGGGATTCTAGGGCTGGGAGCAGCGTCGCTATAAAGAAGAGGAACAGAATAGGTGCTAGCGTTAAGCCTTACGGGATTCTAGTATAGACTGCTTGAAATGGGCTTCTGTACTGGCCGACTAGGATCGACGTACTACGGTTTTGGAGGTAGGACCGTACGAAGTTGACAAGCTACTTAGGGAGTCCTTTCGACCTTAGGATGTAGAGAAGCCGCGGGTGTGACACGTAGTCGAAGGCTCCCGATATGTCTAGTAAGGAAGGAATCGTATTTAGCAAGCTAGCTACGAGATAAGGTGACAAGTCTTAACCGCGCTTTCCTACTTATCTAGCACCACCGTGTAGCCTCGTTTCGAGAGGTTAGCCCGGAGCAAAAGCTTCCCTCTACGCCCTCCCTCCCTGTTTGCTCCTTAAGCCAATATCCACCTCTATAGGCCTAAGCCCTTTAGTGCTCTCTATTGACCGACATGCGCATCCGTCCTCTCGGGCTGTACAGACAGTGTTAGCCGTCGCTACTAGTATACACCACGCCCTAGGTTTTGACGCCCTTCGCGTTACCGCAGCCTGTCTCTAGAAAGCGGCCGTCTATGCCTCGCAGGTTTGCTCGGGGCACACACTACGCCGGGCAGCGTACTCCTTGCGTTTCTACCTACTAACCAATATAAAGTTCCTTATTACCCTGCCCTCGATCCTCCCCGATCACAGAACTAATCCACTTGTATTATACGTCTTTTCCCCGTCCTAATAGCCGTCTTTTCCTTGCTTAGGCTATCGTCTTCTCCTCGTCGCAATCTACTATATCAGACTAGGTGCGTTGTGTAGCGGGACAGGCAGTGCCTTAGGCAAAACCCTCGTTCCTATACCGGGTGTTCAACAGGCCCTTATAGGCTTCGTCGCGTGTCCACCTACCCACCGCATTGCCCGCTAGCAAACACTAGATTGTTTCGTAGTCCGCTCGACGCCGTTATATAGTCCGCTCAGTTGTTGTTCTGTAGTCCGCTCGTCTAATGTTCGTCGCTTAGCCCGCTCGGTTTACGGTCTCCGGAGATGAAAATTCTGCACTCATACTAGAGGTGTCCTGTCGAGCGTATAGGCCACGGTTCCGCGCCCTTCTTACACGTAGAAAGAAGAGGGACTCGCTCCCGACACGAGTACACGCTCGTCGGATGGTTTTTATACCCGTTTTGCTAGTAGTCCTCTGTTCGCCGCGGCTTCGCCTACGTTACGCGCCCGTCGCGCCTACGACGCTCTAGCGTGAGAATACTTGGCTCTCTCGTAGCTAGACGAGAGGTTCGTAGCCGACACTACGTACAGGTGATTCTCGTCGTCGACCGCTCTCCTATATAAGGTAGATAACTATATTAGTCTAATAGCGATAGTAGCTTTAGATAAAGACCCGTATAGTACGGACCCGAGAAAAGCGACCGATAGTAGGAATACGAGTAACATACGTCAATACGAATAGGAAGCTTCCTATATAGCGCCTATAACGGAGGCCTTCGTAGACTTCGTAAATCGCTACGACTCTCTCGGTATCCGATATAGCGAGGATAATAATAGTATAGTAAAGCGTAAGAGCGTAGCGATAGACGACTTAACGACTAACGATAAAGACGACGTTATAGAGGACGAAGTAATAGATAATAAAGTAATAGATAATAAAGCGGAGAATCTAGAGGACGATACGACCTTCGTATAGGCCTACGTCGTAAGGAAGAATAGTACTAAGGACAGGCCGATTTTTTGGAGGGGGGGTAGTATTACGGGCCTAGGCGGACGTCTAGTAAATAGTAGTCGGTCAAGTGACTCGGTACGGGCCGGCCCGTATACCTCGGCTTATATATTAACTTTCCGTACCTCGTGCTCCTCTTAGATAGCCTATCTAACAACTTCGTTATTTACCCTATATTAAGAACGGCCCCCTTATAATATCTAACTAGAGCCCGGCGGTATCTAGCTTTCGTAGAATCTTTAGGATATATTAGATATACTCTTCTCTTATCTTACTAAAGATAAGTACGTTATTAAGGTAATATAATACGAAGTTATCTAGAAACTCCCTTAGTATATCGTTTATAAATAACTAAAACGTTCCTAGTATATAATATAGTCCGAAGGGTATAACTACGTACTTAAACTACCTATATCTAGTAGTAAAGGCCGTTTTCTACTCGTCTCCTACTATAATACGGATACGATTAAACGTAGCGATAACATCTAGCTTAGTAAACTATTGCGCGCTAGTAATACGATCTAAGGTCTCTTAAAATAGTGGAATCGGGTAGCGACTCTTTGTCGTAAGCGCGTTTAGAGCTCTATAGTCTACGTATACTCGTAGCCCTCTACCCGGCTTTTTAACTATTAAAATAGGTGCTACTACTAGTAATACGCTTCTCTAAATAAAGCCTTTCTTAAGCTAGTCGTCGATCTACTTCTTAATCACCTCGTTCTCGCGTATAGAGAAGGAGTATAGTCTTCGAAATAGCGGTGTCTAACTATTCTTTAGCTTAATCTTATAGTCTACGGTAGGCCGTCGCGGTAGGATCTTATCTACTTCCTTACGGCTAAATAGCCTAGCCATTTCCCTAGACTCTACTAGTAACAAAGGGATAGGATCCTAGTCTTTGTCCTTACCGTTTATTAAACCTTAATAGTCGTTAGCTAATATAGTAGAGGTGTTAAGAACCGCTAGGTATAGTTACTCTAGGGCTTCTCCTATCTATCTATGTTTTCTTAAGTATTAGTATCTACTAATATTGCCGCGCTACCTCCTAGTACTAGCTTCGCTCTTATACCGAAAGCCTTTAGTATATACGCGGATAGCGGGTCTCGCGCGACTTACTTATTAAGATTCTCTTTCGGGTTAAACATCTATATTATATATACTTTATAGCCCTTCCTCCGGCTTATACGCCGAAGTGCTTCTATATTAATACGCTTAATATCGATCTCCGGCTTAGTCTCGACCTTCGGTTCTTTCTTCGTTCGACGCGCTAGGCGCTTAAGTATTTCAACACTATCGGCGGGTAGTAGCTAGCGGACGTAATAAGACGGTTCCGGTTTATCGTAGATGTCGACGGCATGTCGTATTACTACCTTCGTCGTGTACGTCTCTTATACTACTATAGGTTCGTCTTTATCCTCTACGTAGGGTTTGACGTAATTAGATAGAGCTTAAGGTCGCGAACTCTCTAGTACTAGTATCTCGGTCTAAAGAACGCCTATTAGCAAAATACCCTTATCGTTAATAGACTATACGTATACTAGTTTAGTTCCGAGTATATAGTTCTGTTGATAATATAGTAAGAATAGAGTTATAGTTCCTAACGTATAGTAGAACGTAGGTTAATACTCGCCGTACTAGGGACGGCTAAGGACTATATCGTATTCTAGTAATACGTAGTAGCTAGACCTAGTCTCTACGTAGTTACCGATCTAAATCTGTGCCGTTGTTCTATAAGTAATAAGGTTACTAGTAGGTTGGCTATCTACTAATATTAGCCCTAACCGATTATGTAGCTATATTATATTAAGGTTGTTCTTATACGTAAATTCGATATTAAAGTACGTAGAGTAAGCACTATTATTATAAAGGGTTTAAGTAGGGATCTTTCTATTCACTATATATATATATATATTGTTCATTATACTATTATAGAGCCTGTTAGCCTATATAGCTATACTACCTACTTCTAGTTATAAAGGGGAAACTCGTATTATAGAGTAAAAACCCCCTCTCCTCTCCTATACGTTCTTAACCTTGCCTTCTTTCGTATTTTCCTTATTAAGGGTATACTAGTATTATAGGCCTACCCTAATAACTACCCTATCTACACCCCCTTGACCTCCCGCCTCTTCTCTATCTACTCCTCCGTCTCGCTAGCTAGCGCGAACTGTTTAAGAAAGCCCTACTATAGTATCTACTATACTATCCGTTTTACGTCTCGCTTATCCGTTACGATTGACTAGTAGTCGCGTCTTACTACCTTGACTCTCTACTAGCTTCGTCCTTCTACCTATTACGGGCACCGTAGTATTATGTGCTCCGGGTTCTATAACGGGTAGTCATACTAGTATACTAGGCTATATACGTCCGGGACATTCCTTCTATATAGGTAGGCCCTTAACCTAATATGTTCGGACCTAATCTATATCGCGATGCTTGCTTCGGCCCTTATTAGGTTACGGTAGAGTAGGTAGTTGTGTCTCTAGAAGGGGCGTAAGGCTAGGGGTCCTCGATTCGGTAGGGGATTCTCTTTCTATTCCTATTCCTAAAGGCAGCCCGCTACCTACTCTACGAGGCTTTATATTTTTGCCTTATTACCCTATTTCCTCCGTGCCTTTTCCTCCTCCTCCTTCCTCTCTATCCACTTCTAGGTTTGCTTAACGACTTCAAACGTACGTAGGTCGTCTTGCTTCTAGCTTTAACGTACCCTAAGGCTAGGTAGTCGGTCGTACCTCCTAGCGATCTTCTCTATAGAGTCCCGAATAGCTTGTTATACTAGATAATCCGCCGTCTTCCTAGCGTATTAGATCCTCATTCCCTTAATATAATGTTTTATTAGGGGGGACCCTATCTCTACCTCCGCTACTCTCGTTAGCGTTGTCTTATAGGCTCCTAGTATCCGTCTAAGGTTCGCGGCCTACGTCCGGTTAAGGGGTCCCTCTATCCGCTTCGGGATCGGTTTGCCTACTACTCCTATCCCCTATATCTAGGCCCCGTAGAGCATTACTAGTTTTGCGATCGTCTTATATTTAATCCTTACCTTATTGAACGTAGCTCCCTATATTAACGTTATGAGTCTAGTTATTATAGCCTCGTTAACCTAGGCTCTATTCTAGGCTTTCCTAATCTAGGGGTTCTAGCTAAGCTTAGGGTCTAGCTAGATTCCTAGGACTCGTAATTTGGGAGAGGGCTTCGTTACGTAACCCTAGATAGTTACCGTTACTTATATATTATAGTAGGTTCTTGCCTTACTAAAGTAGATAAGCTAGTACTTTTCTAGGGCGAAACGGGCGCCGTATCGACGTGCCTATTCCTCGTATACCTCGTGTCTTTCGATAAGTAGCTAGTAGTTTTCTTTAGTCGTCGTTAACTAGGCTAGGATGTTCGTATCGTCGACGAACTCCGAGGCCGACGTTTATAGTGAGGTAAGTAGTAGGATTAGGTCCGCTATAAAGATTAGGAAGAGGATTAGGGATAGAGTTAAGCCCTAGGGGATCCCGTATTCTATATATATAAGGTTGCCCTCCTTACGCTTCCTAAGGACAATCTACGTTATTCTCTCCTTAAGGAAGGAGTTTACGAAACTTATTACCTACCGCGGGATTCCTTTTTACCGTAGGATATAGAGGAGTCGCTCGTAGGAGACGTTATTGAATGCCCCTAAGATGTCGAGAGACAATAGTAATACAACCCTATTCCTTCTATAGTGCTAGAGAGTATAAATCTGTTCGGTAATAAGCTCTATAGCCGTTAGGGTAGATCGTTTACTCCTACTACCTATCTGTGTCTCTAGGAGTAGGTTGTTATCCTCGACGGGCTATATAATTCTTCTTACTACGACCTTCTCTAGTATCTTTCTAATTATATTTAGGAGTACGATCGGCCTATAGGACTTTAGCTTTGTATAGTCTTCCTTCTATAGCTTCTTTAGGACGACTATAAGGGACCGCCTAAATGGCCGTAGGTAGTACCCCTTACGTAGGCAAGCCGTAAATAGTTCGGCGAGGTATAGGGCGACTTCTTCTTTATATTCTTTAAGGAGGAGGTTTGGGATTCCGTCGGGTCCCGGGGCCTTACGGCCCTTTAGCTTTCCTATAATCTCCTTTATCTCCTCCTCGCCTACTGTCTAGTATATATCGAGTGGCTCCGGGTAGATCGTTCCCTCTATGTCCGTTAGTAAGGAAGGAATCGTATTTAGTAAGCTAGCTACGAGATAAGGTAACAAGTCTTAACCGCGCTTTCCTACTTATCTAGTACTACCGTATAGCCTCGTTTCGAGAGGTTAGCCCGGAGCAAAAGCTTCCCTCTACGCCCTCCCTCCCTATTTACTCCTTAAGCCAATATCTACCTCTATAGGCCTAAGCCCTTTAGTACTCTCTATTGACCGATATACGTATCCGTCCTCTCGGGCTATATAGATAGTATTAGCCGTCGCTACTAGTATATACTACGCCCTAGGTTTTGACGCCCTTCGCGTTACCGTAGCCTATCTCTAGAAAGCGGCCGTCTATACCTCGTAGGTTTACTCGGGGCATATACTACGCCGGGTAGCGTACTCCTTACGTTTCTACCTACTAACTAATATAAAGTTCCTTATTACCCTACCCTCGATCCTCCCCGATTATAGGACTAATCTACTCGTATTATACGTCTTTTCCCCGTCCTAATAGCCATCTTTTCCTTACTTAGGCTATCGTCTTTTCCTCGTCCTAATCTACTATATTAGACTAGGTACGTTATATAGCGGAATAGGTAGTGCCTTAGGCAAAACCCTCGTTCCTATACCGGGTGCTTAATAGGCCCTTATAGGCTTCGTCGCGTATCTACCTACCCTCCGTATTACCCGCTAGTAAACACTAGATTGTTTCGTAGTCCGCTCGACGCCGTCGTATAGTCCGCTTAGTTGATATTCTATAGTGAGCTAGTCTAATATTCGTCGCTTAGCCCCCTCGGTTTACGGTCTCCGGAGGTAAAAATTCTATACCTATACTAGAGGTGTCCTATCGGGCGTATAGGCTACGGTTCCGCGCCCTTCTTATATATAGAAAGAAGAGGGACTCGCTCCCGACACGAGTATACGCTCGTCGGATAGTTTTTATACCCGTTTTACTAGTAGTCCTCTATTCGCCGCGGCTTCGCCTATATTACGCGCCCGTCGCGCCTACGACGCTCTAGCGTAAGAATACTTAGCTCTCTCGTAGTAAGACGAGAGGTTCGTAGCTAATACTACGTATAGGTAATTCTCGTCGTCGACTATCTACTATATATAGTATAACTAGATAAGAAGCTATTACCGGATTGTGTTTATCTATAGAGTAGTTTATAGCTAGTAGAGAGTATACCGATATACTTAAAACCTTACCCCTCTTAGGAGGCCTATGTTTATATCTAACTCGTATAGTCTACTACGTATTACGCTTACGGAGTAGACTAGGCGTTTTCCGCGCCGCCGGTATTATTAGCGTTACTACTATTATTACCGTTACGGCGGTTATTACTTAGGTTATAGCCTAGCGTAAATAGGCGGCGGGCGACATCTCGAAGGGGGTACTAATCGGTATCGACACGGCGGTAACCTTCTTATTCGTATTTTAAGTACCGATTCCAATCGATATATTCCTAGGCGCGAGTAGTATCTAAAGGTTAGATATACTAAAATGCCTAAGGTCGATTAGCCTACTTAGTCTTAGCGTTCGGGTAAGTATTATTACCGCTACTACCCGAAGCCGTATCCTTCTTATCGTCGTTACCCTTAGTAGTCTTCTTATTACCTTCGGTCTTATTATACTTAAGGTCGAACGCCTTAAACTTGTCCTCGTAGTTATATAGCGTAGACACGACTTGCTTAAGGGTTATATTAACTATATCCTCGTTTATAGTACGGTTGTCGTAGCGCGAGCTTAACTTATAGAGTAGGAAGTCCTTCTTAAGTTTCTTTTCCTTCGCGCCGTTATTAAGGTTAACGATATCGGCGTTCTTATAGAAGGATAGGTAGAAGTTACTAAACTTCTCCTCTTTACCCTACTATAGACTATTAAGCTTAGTTATAGTATTAGTATAGGTATTACGGGTACCGTAGCGCCGGTATAGATCTTCTTTTATCTTATCTATAGAAGCGTACTAAGTAGTCGTGCCTTCCGTAGACTTAGTAAGACTAGGGATCTTTAAGTCGATATAGGTCTATATACCGTTCTTTAACTAGCTCTAGACGTTCTAAAGGGAGTCCTTTACGGTACGGTACTTTAAGGCTTAGAGCTTAGCTTCGGTAGTACGCTACTACTCTTAGAACTTAATATCGTCGCTCTTTAGATCGAACTTAGTAGGGGCCTTTGGCTCGTTAGAGGACTTGATACTAGTAGTTATGTCGGCGTCGTAAGTCGTATATACGGAGATAGGGTTACTATCTAAGTTAGTACTTAGGCGATTCTTCCTACCCTTACGACTACCGTCCTTACGGCTATTCTTACGGCCCTTATTACCGTCGTCCTCGTCGTCTAATAAGTCCGATAAATCCGGGTCCGACTTCTTCTTATTAGGCTTACCTCTATTCTACCGACACTCTAGTGACTCTTTAGACTCGGTTCGCTAAGGTAGTAGGTCTTACTTTTCCTTAGACCGGCTACGGTCCTTCTCTTACTACTTAAGCTTAGCAACACGCTTCTCGGCTACTACGAGCTTAGTCTCGGTCTCTACTAGCTTACTCTTCGCTACCTTATACTACGTACGATATACCTTCTTTATATCTTTGGCCCTCGTAAGCTCGTCTAGGTCGATAACGATAGTATTATTACGCTTAGCGATCTCCTCCTTTAGTCGCGTGACCTCCTCTTCTAGGGACTGTCTAGTCGCCTATTCCGTGTCGATTATGTCCTCGAGTCGGTCTATCTAGTCCTTACTATCTTACGCCTTACGGAGGTTAATACGGTTAGCTATAGCGAGCGTAGTATTAAGCTTATACGTACGTCGGTAATCGGACTCGATATTATAGAGGATCTTATAGATCTACTAGGGATAGTCATTGACCGTCTTCTTGAACTTGTCTATATTTAACCCGTTTAACGAGTCGAAGGCTTCCTAGAAGTTGTCGATAGTAACCCTCCTCTTCCTCGGTACCTTAGTACCCTTATCTACTATTTTATCCTTAATAAACTCCGCCCTATATAGGTTAGCTAAGTTCAGCTCTATCTCGACCTCCTCTTCCTTAATTGCTTTGAGTTAGTCGAACACCTTCTTATACTACTTACGGTACTAGTTATTTTCGTCGAGGAGCTTATTTACGATATCCTCTTTACGTCCTTAAGTCTACGTCGGGTTCGCGCTATCGTTATCGGGCGGATCGGGTAGTAGGGTAAAGAAGGAAAATCTATTAAGGGACGCGCGATAAACGCGTCTATTAGTATTCTCTATACTTACGCCTAGTACGCCGGTACCGGTCTGTCTCGCTATTACTACTATATTAGCTTAAACCTACTTTAAGGTACGACTTAGCGAGTACGATACCTAATCTTAGTACTTCCTCGTATACTTTCGCGGTTTCTCTATAATCTCCCGAATATAGCTTCTTATATCTCTCTATACGTTAGTAATAATCTATTCGAAGTATTATAAGTAGGTATAAGTACGTAGTCGGGTAAGGTATAAGTCGAATAGATGTTCTATCTAAGAGAGGCGCGGACGCCGCGAGAGTTATATACGGGCGCTAAGCCGCTAGTTAGATTAGTTAGCGGGCGCGGGGTCTAGGTACGTACCCGCGGGTTTAAGTAAATATACGCCGGTACGATAATATTATAACTCTATTATCTAAATTATACCCGCGGTATTCTATCGGCGCGATAATAGCGTAATTATTACCGTACTATATTACTACCTATTGTTATTAGTAGTAGCGAAGATCTCCTTTAAGCGGTCGGATAGTTATAGCTCTAAGTTATCGCTAGGTCGTTCGAACTCTAGTAGCTCGCTACCGCTATCGAGGAAGGTAGCGGTAGTCTATCGAAGTTATATATATACGACGAAATATAGGTTAGCGGAAGGTTTATCCGGGTCGATATTGTTCTCGATCTTAGTACTATCTACCTTACGCGGGAGGCCTATATATTCTAATATATCTTAATACTATATAAGGGTATTATCTAGAAGAAACGCCTTAAGATTATATTATACCGTACGCTCTTACTATTACCGGATCTATAGATAATTCGGGTCGATAGTCTACTTCTAGTCTATTACGCCCTTACTAAATATTCGTAGATAGCTATAGGGTAGCTCTAGCGTACTAGGATAATATAACTCTATATTCGGATTATACTAGATATAGTAGGTATTCTAGTATTTAACGAAGGATATAATAGTCTTACGGATTACTAGTAACGTACTTTTACTACCGAGCGGGCTATACTACCGAGCGGGCTACTTTTACTAAGAACTATACTACTTTTACTTTAATTACGGCGGTATCTTAACACGACGACATCCTATAGAATCGTTACTAGGAGGACAATTCCTCTTTAGATTCTTCGCTATCTAGTAAGTCTACTTAATAGGTACGTACGTTATGCCCCGACTCGCTATATCGCTTATAGCGTCGTAGCCTTAGTACTAGCCGGATACTATCTAGCGACTCTCTACTCACTTCCTGCCTCCTAGTATCCTCTAGAGGTATTAATTACGACGCCTTATTAAAGGTTAGAGACCCTCTAGACTAAATGTACTTACGCTTTCGTACTTTCCGCTATATAAGGGCCTCGTTAGACTTACGTAGCTTACTAATCTCGCTTCGTATAAGAGCTATCTAATACGCTATCTCTCTACTCCCTCTCTATTACCCTATTAAACGACCTTCCTCTTTCTACTACGCCTTTCTAAACCCGTAACGACGCTCTAAGACGTAATGACACCTATTATAAACCCTATCTCGTCGAAGTTATAGGTGTCCTAGTTAAGGATACTATACTTCTCCTTTATATTACGTATAAGTAAGAACTACTTTACGATAACGTCTAGATCTTCTATTAGGGCTTACTAACGATCGGATGTACGTGTTATACAAACCTTTAGCTTATAATACCGCCTAATAAACCTGTCTGTCTAATTGAGACTAGCGGGCTTAAGACCCTTCTCTTATAGTAATAAATCGGCTATTACTTATATACTAGCCTTTAATAGCGGGAAACTTCTAAGATCTAGCTCGAGTATATACTTAAGTAGCTCGACGACGAGAATCACCTATACGTAGTATTGGCTACGAATCTCTCGTCTTGCTACGAGAGAGCTAAGTATTCTTACGCTAGAGCGTCGTAGGCGCGACGGGCGCGTAATATAGGCGAAGCCGCGGCGAATAGAGGACTACTAGTAAAACGGGTATAAAAACTATCCGACGAGCGTATACTCGTGTCGGGAGCGAGTCCCTCTTCTTTCTATATATAAGAAGGGCGCGGAACCGTAGCCTATACGCCCGATAGGACACCTCTAGTATAGGTATAGAATTTTTACCTCCGGAGACCGTAAACCGAGGGGGCTAAGCGACGAATATTAGACTAGCTCACTATAGAATATCAACTAAGCGGACTATACGACGGCGTCGAGCGGACTACGAAACAATCTAGTGTTTACTAGCGGGTAATACGGAGGGTAGGTAGATACGCGACGAAGCCTATAAGGGCCTATTAAGCACCCGGTATAGGAACGAGGGTTTTGCCTAAGGCACTACCTATTCCGCTATATAACGTACCTAGTCTAATATAGTAGATTAGGACGAGGAAAAGACGATAGCCTAAGTAAGGAAAAGATGGCTATTAGGACGGGGAAAAGACGTACAATGCAAGTGGATTAGTCCTATAATCGGGGAGGATCGAGGGTAGGGTAATAAGGAACTTTATATTAGTTAGTAGGTAGAAACGTAAGGAGTACGCTACCCGGCGTAGTATATGCCCCGAGCAAACCTACGAGGTATAGACGGCCGCTTTCTAGAGATAGGCTACGGTAACGCGAAGGGCGTCAAAACCTAGGGCGTAGTATATACTAGTAGCGACGGCTAATACTATCTATATAGCCCGAGAGGACGGATACGTATATCGGTCAATAGAGAGTACTAAAGGGCTTAGGCCTATAGAGGTAGATATTGGCTTAAGGAGTAAATAGGGAGGGAGGGCGTAGAGGGAAGCTTTTGCTCCGGGCTAACCTCTCGAAACGAGGCTATACGGTAGTACTAGATAAGTAGGAAAGCGCGGTTAAGACTTGTTACCTTATCTCGTAGCTAGCTTACTAAATACGATTCCTTCCTTACTAGGGACTACGAACCTCCTACTTAGGTAAGTCGGTATAGTACCTAGTATAGAAGGTTATCGCTAGTATAGTCGTAAGGGCCCGCGATTAAGTACTAGCGTATAAGGGTATAGGACCCGGAAACGAGCCGAACTACCGGGTAAGGGACGAATAGCTAGTAATATAATAGGAAGGTAAGAAATCGTTTATAGAGTAACTATAGAAAGAGAGGTAGAACAACTAGGTTATAGGGTATAGTAGACGCCCTTAGCTAGCGGGACAACCTAAGGAATAGTTAGCTACGAAATCCGCGAATAGGTACCCCCTAAAGCTTATCTACTACCGCCTTATAAGGGTATAGAGTAGTATAGTAACCTAACTACGAAGCAAATATATCGGTCTCTAGAGGGACCTATTATAGAGGAAGGTTCTAGAATACATGAATACTAGCTACCCCTACGGCTATTACTCCTAGAATGTACGGTACGTACTCCTCGTCTATCCGAGGTAGTTACTAGGAAGGGGGGAGTGGATAGTAAAGGCGAGGAACCGGACGATTAGGGCACTTCTTAACAACGCTAAAGACCTACGGCGTATTACGAACTGGATACTAGAGAAGGGCTAGCTAGAACAGTACCGCCTAGTAGGAGTAGTATAGGAAGAGAGGATACGGCGTAACGCGACGAGACTAGCTAGGAGCGGGGGCTAACGTAGTAGTAATATAGAGTACGTACGTTTAGAGGGAAAGCTAATCTAGATAAGGAGAAGTCGGGGGCGGGAAGGGTTTTCACCTATTCGGGGTTCCCTTTATATATAACAATAGATATATACCTATATAGGCCGAATAGAGTCCTAGAATAGAGGAATAACAAATCTATCTATCTATCTATCTATCTATATATTTAAGTATCACCCTCTCTTCTAGCTCTATAAGCTTCTTCGAATTAGGCTCGTAGTCACCCCGAGGAGGTCGACTATTTAATCGATACCCTAGTATAGTTCGAGACGCGTCGTATACCTTTATAGTAAGTCGATTCGTAATTATCGCGTCGCGTTTCGTAGCCTAGACAGCTAAGGTCAGTTTAGCCTCGTTTAAAGAGAATACACGCTATAATAGTAGTTATATAGCTATATCTATAGAAGTAGTACAGTTCTTAGTAAAAGTAGCCCGCTCGGTAGTATAGCCCGCTCGGTAGTAAAGTACGTTATATAGATTATAAGAAATACTATACGATGAGCCTTCTCGTTAGGGTTATAGAGTCTTTCCTCTTTAATCTAACCAAAGTAATCTCTCTAGGTATTTAGCGCGCCCCTTACGACCTCGCTATTCTAGTACCCGACGGTATTATTACCTTTACTAGTCGTATACTAGAAGTAGTCTAAGAAACGAAGTCTACGAGCTACGAAGAGTTCTCGGAGCTTAATGTCACGAGGCTATAGTAGGCGAGTATAGTAGTAGTTTTATAACGAAGTCGATAGCTAACGACGTAAGAGAGTCTAAGAGAGAGAGAGCTTCTTAAGGGAAGCGGAAGTCGAGCTCGGGCCGAGCTTAGTCATCGGGGTCACGTGATCACGAGTCACGTCCCCTATCCTAAATCCTTTACTAATAGAGTAGCCGTGATACTACCCCCCCTTAAAACATTTTTGTCTCGAAGTATATTATATCCTTAAGCCTTCCTTATTACGTAAACGAAGGCCTTATTATCTTCTATATCTACCGTATTATCTAGTAGCTTAGTTACACGTATCGTTAAATCTAGCTCTCCGCGGTAGCTAACCTAGCCTATATAAGTATATAAAGGTATAGCCGAGCTAGTATTCTTACTTAGATAATTACTAGAAGTAGATACTAGCGTAACCCCTCTACTATTCGGCTAGTCTATTAAGGTCGCGTAGCGTCTTATTTAGAATCTAGTCCTATAGCGGATAAAAGTTAGCTAGTATAGACTTGTCTTAGTTATTATACTTGAAATCTACGACTACCTTTAGTATATCTTTATATATTATACTCGCGGGCTCCTAAGTAGGCTTACGATAGCCTTACTACTTTACTATTATAGTAATACCTCTGCCCTTAGGCTTCGAATCTAGAATATGCTCTACTATCTAAGCTTAGAAGGTGTTTCTAGTATCGTCTATAACCTCTATCGGCGGGGGTAGCGCATCGTCTTTAGGGTCGGCTATTTAGGGTAGGTTCGAGTAAAAAGAGTTATAGACACGGATATTCTTAGGGAGTACTAATTGATATACGTTGTCCCTAAGAGCGTTTATAATAACTACCGGTCTAAACTATTTTACGTCTAGCTTCTTCGCGGGCCGTAACGACTTCTAGTTCTTAGTATTAATATCAACGCGATTGTCTACTTAGTATCGTAAAGGGACTATACGATATATATATTAGCGTTATTAGCCTATAGGGCCTAGTTATAACGTAACTACTTATGTAGGTACTAATAGAACTCTTTTATCTAACTCGCGAAGCGCTCGGCCTTTTTAGCGCTAATACGTTATTTAGTTAGTATAAGGCGCCTCGGTAGGTTATTACTATTAAAATTGCTAGTACGTAGGTTATGTCCTCGTTCCGTAAAGAAAGGTAAGACACCGGTTACTTAAGTTACGTAATTGTTCTTCGCGAACTCGGCTAACGGTAGCTAGTCAACCTAGTCGTTCTATATATAGTTAATAAAGGGGCGGAGGTACTTCTCTATCTCCTTATTAGTGTTCTTATATTATCTATCCGTCTCGGGGTAAAAGGCTATAGACAACTTATAGTCTATTCCTACTAGCTTATAGAAGCGTCGCTAGAATACTAATAGCTATTAACTATCCCTATCCGTAATAATAGAGAGTAGGGTACTATATAGGCGGTAGAAGTCCCGTACGAATATATAGGCGATATATTCTACTATTATCTCTTTGACTAGTATTATGTAGTAACCCTTAACCGTACGATCGGTAATAGTAAGAATATTCTCGTATACTACGTCGTTATAGGAGCCTTTACTTAGGGGTAACTAGACGACGAAATCTATCGCGATCTTACCCTATAGCTCGAAAGGGATAGGAAGTGACTTTAGTAGGCCTAGATATTACGTTTTAGAGGGTTTAGAAGATCGGTATTTATAGTACTTAAAGATCTTATTACGGACGTACTACGAGAGGCCGGGCTACGTAAAGTCGCGGGTAATTAACTTAAAGGTCTTCGCGCGCCCTAGGTACCTAGCGGATAGTATACTATAATAAGCTTAGAACACCTTAAAGCGTAATTCTAGTACGTTAGGAACGAACACGTTATAGCTACTAGATCTATTCTTAACATAGATTGGGCCTCCTATTACTAGGGCGTTATTGTTATCTATTCGGTATTAACGTAGTAATATATAGGGCTCTCTAGTATCTGGCTAGCGTATTACTTACTACATTTCGGTATCTCCGTATACTACGCGAATCTCGGCTATAAGGTCGTTATCCTATCGCTCTAGACGAATCTCTATTAGCGAGATACTTAGGAAGCGGTCCTCTAGTAGTAGCGTTTATTCCTAGTAGATTCTTCGCGGGTCGTTGTCCGTAGCCGGAACGTCTTAAGGCCGGCGAGTAAGCGTATCGGGCTTAACGTTTATTTTACTAGGGATATATATAATCTTGGAGTACAATTACGATAGGAACTCGAACTAGCGTACTTAACGCCTATTAAGTACCTTTATACTAGCGAACTACTTAAGGTTCTTATAATCCGAGTATATCAGAATAGGTCTACTACTCTCGTTACGAAGGCTCTCGAAGTTAGCGACGGTGTCGTCGTGCTCGTTTTTAATGTCGTCTACTATTAATTCTAGCTTCTATTCCTTAAATACCTTAATAATAGCTAGTAGCTCTTTGTCGTAGATATTGTAGTTATACTCCTAAGGTGACATCTTCTTAGATATAAACGCTACGGGGCGCTAGATATTATCCTCGCCGTATTACGATATTATAGCCGCGGTAATATAATCGGAGGCGTTAGTCTCTAGTTTCGTCTCTCGTCCTACTACGAAATAGGCGAGTACGATATCGTCCTCTACGAAGGCCTACTTTATCCTATTAAAGGCCTATTAGTAGATATCGTCCTAGAGCTATAGAACATCTTTCTTAGTAAGCTAAGTAAGGGAGTACGCGGAACCGGAATAGTTATAGATAAAGCGGCGGTAGAAGTTATAGAAGCTAAGGAAAGATAGAATGTCCGTAGGGTTACGCGGAGTCTCCTATTCTTATATAGCCGTAATCTTCTCTTTATCTATTCTAATACCGTCCGTACCGATAATCAATCCTAGGTACTTTATTTCCTAGACGTAAAACTTATACTTATCGATATCGAGTTAGAGCCTAGCTACCTAAAGTCGGGCTATAACTTTATCGATATAGACGATATATTCCTTAAGTATATCGCTAAATATAAGAACGTTATCGAGATAGGCTAATATAAAATTGTTAAGGTACTTGCGTAACGTATTATTAATATAGGATTAGAAGCTCCCTAGCGCGTTATAGACACTAAACGGTATAACTAAGTATTCGAATTGCCCGTAGCGGGTCGTAAATACGGTTTTCTATTTATCGCCTTCTACGACCCTTAGTCGGTTAAAGGCGGTAATAACGTCTAGTTTAGTAAAGTACTTCTTTCTACTAATACGATTAAGCGTGTCTTATATAAGTAGTATAGGGTACCGTAATTTGACCGTAATAGTATTTAGTCCTCGGTAATTAATATCGATACGTAGCCTACCTCCTAGTTTACGGATAATAAAAACTAGTACCGTAAACGGCGAGTTACTTCGCTAGATATTACCCTTCTTAAGCTAGTCGTCTACCTAGGCCTTTACGACCTCCGCTTCTTTATTCGAGATTAGATAAGGGTACTTAAACGGCGGCTTATAGTCCTTCTTAAGTTTGATATCGTAATCTAGCCTAGGTCGATATAGAGGTAACTTCTTAGAGTCTACCTTAGAGAATAGAGACTCGCAATATTAGTACTCCGCCGGTAGCTTAGAAAGGTCGGCCGGTTTCGTCTTACGATATAGCTTCTCTATAAAGACGTCGTAGTCCGTAGCGTTTATAGCGTATACCTCTACTTAGTGTTCCTAACGTCTACGTAGGTTGAAATAATACTCGTTCTCGATATATATCGAGTAGGTAAAAGCTACGTTCCCCGTTATTACCTTACGGGCTATTATAGCGTATAGACCGAGCGCTTATACCGTAACTATATCTACTAGGCTCTTAGTTACATAGCTCTCGCGTAGGTTAATATATATAGTATATACCTCCGTACTCGAACATTAGATCCCGAGAGCAATCTAGTAGATAATATAGAAAGCTACTACCTAGTATACTCCTATATAGGCAAACGTAGTAGCTAGCTCCCCTAACCTACGGACCTAAAGGACAAACAACGCTATTAGGATATACGTTACGGACCCGGAGGAGAAGTAAGAGCTAGAGGGCCTAATAAGTAAGGAGCTAGTAGATAGGATTGGCTAGAAGGAGATAGTAGGAGCTAAAATCGAGCCTAGAGGAGTAATACGCCTCTTTATAGTATAGGAGACAGACCGACAAAAGCTCGAGACCCTTAAGGACTAAATAGTTAAGGTAGCGAGGTCGGTAAAGGTCTCTTACTAGTAGTTTACGGTAATAGCCTATAGGGTACTAAGGACCTTTAGGGTAGAGAACGACCTCGCCCTACTCTAGATATAGAACTAGAACACCTTACCGGGAGTACGCTTTACTAAAGTAGCGTAGCTAAATAAGAACGTCGAAGCTACTAAGACGTACTCCTCTCTAATCGTCTAGATAGCTACCGCGGAATAAGCGAACTAGGTCCTAGAAGGAGGACTATTCTAGTAATATAAACGCCTCGATACGGAGATATATAAGAGTAGCTACAGAGTGCTCTAATGCTTTAACTACTAACAATACGGCTATATCGCGCTAAAGTATACCGAGAAGACCCCTAAGTACCTATACTACGTAGGACCGTATTAGGGGAAATAATGTCTACGGGAGGAATCGAGGTACGCGTACTACGGCCGTAAACACCCGGTATACTCGAACTAATACCCTATAAGGATAGTAGCGTAAGAAAAGGCCCGCTAGGCTAGGGTAATAACTCTAGCGAGGTACTCTATACTAACGCTCGGTAATTCCTAGTATAGAGGATTCGAGGCCGTAAAGAGGAAAAGGATAGACGAAGCGATACAAAATATATAGTAGAGTACTTACCTACCGCCGGGACGCCTAAGGGGGCTATAGATAGCGGCAAATAAAGCTAGATAGATACGAATCTTTAGGTACCCCCTAACGACCGAACGCTAACTAACCTAATAGGATAGCGCGATGAACGAAGGAGCTATATAGCTAACGAGCACCCTAATAGACCTTATCCTAGCTAGTCCGTAATACTAATATAAGCTAACCTTACTATTATATAGTATAACGTTAATAAAAGTAAGGACAAGGTTCAACTCTACTTCCTCTAGGAACTCGACGACTAAAGGCATTATATTGTAGCGATATAAGAGCTATAGCTAAACCTATATACTCGAAGACCTACTACCTATACCGACCTACGGTACTATATAGCTATCGAGGGAGGTATAGGCTATACCCTAAGGACATATATATATACGTTAGTAAAGCATTACGTACGGACGTCTAGAAGGTAATCTCGTACCCGGAAGAGAGTTAAGGAGACATTACGACTATCTAAATCACTACGAGTTAAGGACCTATCTAGATATATAACGTCTATAACCCTCTTCCTTAGGGAAGAACGAGTAGAGACCTTAGTACGCTAGTACGACTTGACTAGGTACTCGACTAAGGGGACATAAACTATATCCTCCTAGGCGACTTCAACCTCTACTACCTAACGTAGGGTCTAGAATTCACCCCCCCCCCCTATATATATCTAGGTAGTAAGCTCCTAGAGATCACGGAAAGTAGGGATATAGAGCTCGTAGCCCTAAAGGGTATAGAGACGTAGAAGGTAAGAATAAGCGCGAGTACTATCGACCTATACTTTCTATCGAGGGACGTAGTAATAAGGCTAGTAGAGTATAGACCTAATCTTGCCCTAGAGGTAGGGTCAGACTATATCCCTATCTAGATAACGATAGCGACGGGGATAGAAGAGGAGCTCCGGGGTGAAAAGCGCCTTAACTAGAAAAAAGCTCCCTAGGAGGAGATCCGGAATCTACTTAAATAGTACCTAAATAATACTAGTATCGGGGAGACGGAAGCCGAGCTTAATAGCACGGCAGAATAGATAATAACGACGATATAGTAGGCGGCCGAGGAACATATACTAGAACTAAGGCCCTCGAAGCACTAGAAGCCCTTCTAGACCCTAGAGTACTTAGCTAAAGTTAAGGATATAAGGAGGGCAAGGCAAAAATAGACGAAGGAGCAAAGCTAAGAAGCATAGGACGAGTACTAGGAAGTAAGTTAGGCAAAGAAGGCCTAAATACGACGAGATAAGCGATAAGACTAGAGGGCAACTATAGGTCTTATAATAGAGAACCCGGAGTAGATGTAGCGGCTTATAAAGTAGGTAAGGGCCGGAGACGGGGATAGGACACTACACTTCCCCCTAATCTAGGATACGATAGGCATAATATAGATAACGCCGGAAGGGAAGGCGAAGGCGTTCGCCGACCACTTCTTTACGATATAGTTAATAGCTAACCTAACGGATATAGAGGCAACGATCTACCCGGAGCTACTCGATATATACTAGATAGTAGGTAAGGAGGAGATAAAGGAGATTATAGGAAAGCTAAAGGGCCGTAAGGCCCCGGGACCCGACGGTATCCTAAACCTCCTCCTTAAAGAATATAAAGAAGAAGTCGCCCTATACCTCGCCGAACTATTTACGGCTTGCCTACGTAAGGGATACTACCTACGGCCATTTAGGCGGTCCCTTATAGTCGTCCTAAAGAAGCTATAGAAGGAAGACTATACAAAGCTAAAGTCCTATAGGCCGATCGTACTCCTAAATATAATTAGAAAGATACTAGAGAAGGTCGTAGCAAGAAGAATTATATAGGTCGTCGAGGATAATAACCTACTCCTAGAGACATAGATAGGTAGTAGGAGCAAACGATCTACCCTAACGGCTATAGAGCTTATTACCGATTAGATTTATACTCTCTAGTACTATAGACGGAGTAGGGTTACATTACTATTGTCTCTCGATATCTTAGGGGTATTCGATAACGTCTCCTACGAGCGACTCCTCTATATCCTACGGTAAAAAGGAATCCCGCGGTAGGTAATAAGTTTCGTAAACTCCTTCCTTAAGGAGAGAATAACGTAGATTGTCCTTAGGAAGCGTAAGGAGGGCAACCTTATATATATAGAATGCGGGATCCCCTAGGGCTTATTACTATCCCCGATCCTCTTCTTAATCTTTATAGCGGACCTAATCCTACTACTTACCTTACTATAAACGTCGGCCTCGGGGTTCGTCGACGATACAAATATCCTAGCCTAGTTAACGACAACCGAAGAAAACTACTAGCTACTTATCGAAAGACACGAGGTATACGAGGAATAGGCACGTCGATACGGCGCCCGTTTCGCCCTAGAAAAGTACTAGCTTATCTACTTTAGTAAGGCAAGAACCTACTATAATATATAAGTAACGGTAACTATCTAGGGTTACGTAACGAAGCCCTCTCCCGAATTACGAGTCCTAGGAATCTAGCTAGACCCTAAGCTTAGCTAGAACCCCTAGATTAGGAAAGCCTAGAATAGAGCCTAGGTTAACGAGGCTATAATAACTAGACTTATAACGTTAATATAGGGAGCTACGTTTAGTAAGGCAAGGGTTATATATAAGACGATCGTAAAACTAGTAATGCTCTACGGGGCCTAGATATAGGGGATAGGAGTAGTAGGCAAACCGATCCCGAAGCGGATAGAGGGACCCCTTAACCGGACGTAGGCCGCGAACCTTAGACGGATACTAGGAGCCTATAAGACAACGCTAACGAGAGTAGCGGAGGTAGAGATAGGGTCCCCCCTAATAAAACATTATATTAAGGGAATGAGGATCTAATACGCTAGGAAGACGGCGGATTATCTAGTATAACAAGCTATTCGGGACTCTATAGAGAAGATCGCTAGGAGGTACGACCGACTACCTAGCCTTAGGGTACATTAAAGCTAGAAGTAAGACGACCTACGTACGTTTAAAGTCGTTAAGCAAACCTAGAAGTAGATAGAGAGGAAGGAGGAGGAGGAAAAGGCACGGAGGAAAAATGGTAATAAGGCAAAGACGTAAAGCCTCGTAGAGTAGGTAGCGGGATACCTTTAGGAATAGGAATAGGAAGAGAATCTCCTACTAAATCGAGGACCCCTAGCCTAACGCCCCTTCTAAAGACATAACTACCTACTCTACCGTGACCTAATAAGGGCCGAAGTAAGTATCGCGATATAGATTAGGTCCGAATATATCGGGTTAAGAGCCTACCTATATAGAAGGAAAGTCCCGGACGTATATAGCCTAGTATACTAGTATAACTACCCGTTATAGAACCCGGAGCACATAATACTACGGTACCCGTAATAGGTAGAAGGACGAGGCTAGTAGAGAGCTAAGGTAGTAAGACGCGACTACTAGTCGATCGTAACGGATAAGTAAGACGTAAGACGGATAGTATAGTAGATACTATAGTAGGGCTTTCTTAAACAGTTCGCGCTAGCTAGCGAGACGGAGGAGTAGATAGAGAAGAGGCGGGAGGTCAAGGGGGTATAGACAGGGTAGTTATTAGGGTAGGCCTATAATACTAGTATACCCTTAATAAGGAAAACACGAAAGAAGGCAAGGTTAAGAACGTGTAGGAGAGGAGAGGGGGTTTTTACTCTATAATACGAGTTTCCCCTTTATAACTAGAAGTAGGTAGTATAGCTATATAGGCCAATAGGCTCTATAATAGCATAATAAACAATATATATATATATATACCTCCGTACCTCTAGTACGACACTCTCTACGTAGCTAGTAGATATTAATCTATTTAATATCGGGTTTCCCTCCTCGCCCGATATCCTCGGCGCTAACTATAAGATACTAAGGGACCGGTATGTCTAAGATATCGGGTCGCTTAAGCGTGTCGTAGTCGGAGGCTATAAGGACATCGGGAGTTATAGAGACGTTAAGAGAAGGGGTAATAACCGGTAGTATAACTCTTTTATAAATAGAGTACTCGGTATACCCGGGGTTACTAAAGGTGATCTTGTTCCGCCGCTAATCTTTATACGGTATATACTTAGCGTACTAGGGTATCCCTAGTAGGATGTTATAAGTAGTGTCTAAAACAAAGCACTATCTATTTTCTATATAACTACTAAGATTTAGCTCGATATTAGCTACTCTTATAATTACGGTCGGGGCTTAAGAGCTATTACCGAGTCTAAGTATCTATAGCTCGACTTTATAGGTAGGAATATTATGTTTACGTATATAGGAAGTGTTTACTATATTAGTAACGTGCTTTACTACCGAGCGGGCCACTTTTACGAAGAACTATACTACTTCTATAGATATAGCTATATAACTACTCTTATAGCGTATATTGTCTTTAAACGAGGCCAAACTGACCTTAGCTGTCTAGGCCACGAAACGCGACGCGATAATTACGAATCGACTTGCTATAAAGGTATACGACGCGTCTCGAACTACACTAGGGTATCGATTAAATAGACGACCTCCTCGGGATGACTACGAGCCTAATTCGAAGAAGCTTATAGAGCTAGAAGAGAGGGTAATACTTGAGTATATACTCGAGCTCGATCTTAGAGGTTTCCCGCTATTAAAGGCTAGGATACGAGCAATAACCGGTTTATTACTATAAGAGAAGGGTCTTAAGCCTACTAGTCTTAATTAGATAGACAGGTTTATTAGGCGGTATCGTAAGCTAAAGATTCGTATAATACGTAGATACGATCGTTAGCGAGCCCTAATAGAAGATCTAGACGTTATCGAGAGGGAGTTCTTACTTATACGTAATATAAAGGAGAACTATAGTATCCTTAACTAGGATACCTACAACTTCGACGAGATAGGGTTTATAATAGGTGTCATTACGTCTTAGAGCGTCGTTACGGGTTCAGAAAGGCGTAGTAGAAAGAGGAAGGTCGTTTAATAGGGTAATAGAGAATAGGCAATAGTGATAAAGACTATCTATATAGACGGAATAGCGCTCCTACCCTACATTATCCTTATAGGCAAAAAGCATATTAGTACCTAGTACTAAGACGGCAACTTAGGTCTAGACTAGACAATCGGGCTAATAGAGAACGGCTAGACTAACAATAAGTTCGGTATACGGTAGCTAGAGCATTTCTAGAAGTATACTATAGCTCGTACGACTAGGGTATAGAGACTACTTATTATCGATAGCTACGAGAGCTATAACTCGAAGGAATTCTAGAATCTATATAAGGAATACAAGATTATGGCCCTATAGATACTATCGTACGCCTCGTACTTACTCTAGCTATTAGATATAGGTTACTATTTGCCTTTAAAGAAGGTATACGGTACTTAGCTCTCGGGCTTAGTACGCTAGCGCATTACTTATATCGATAAAGTAGAGTTCCTACGCGCCTTCTAGGTAACCTATAACGCTATATTCAGACAGGAGAACATCCTATCGAGCTTTAGAGGCGCTAGTTTGGTTCTATTCAATCTATAGGTAGTAATAGACAAGCTTAATATTAAGCTACGTACGCTAACCCCTCTAGCTCCGGACTCTACCCCCTAGGAGTCGAAGACACTACGAACTACAAAAGAATTCGACTCTTAATTGGTACTAGTAACGAATAAAATACGTGCCCGGGTAGGTTTATCGCCAAACTCGTTATAGGAAGGGGTGTATTAGCTTATAAAAGGGAGTAGAGAGATAGCGTATTAGATAGCTCTTATACGAAGCGAGATTAGTAAGCTACGCAAGTCTAACGAGGCCCTTATATAGCGAAAAGCACGAAAGCGCAAGTATATTCAGTCTAGAGGGTCTCTAACCTTCGATAAGGCGTCGTAATTAATACCTCTAGAGGATACTAGGAGGTAGGAAGTAAGTAGAGAGTCGCTAGATAGTATTTAGCTAGTACTAAGGCTACGACGCTATAAGCGATATAGCGAGTCGGGGTATAACGTACGTACCTATTAAGTAGACTTACTAGATAGCGAAGAATCTGAAGAGGAATTGTCCTCCTAGTAACGATTCTATAGGATGTCGTCGTATTAAGATACCGTCGTAATCAAAGTAGAAGTAGTATAGTTCTTAGTAAAAGTAGCCCGCTCGGTAGTATAGCCCGCTCGGTAGTAAAGCACGTTATTAGTACTATTATTAGAAAACGTGTTTATAGTATATCAATTTGCCCTACCCTTAACTATAAAGTGATATAAGATCTTAGGTCCTCTATCTACCTCTATAGGAGAGGGTATATTCGCTTAGGTTTATAGGAAGAATACCTATATAGTATATATATACTAATGTTTATAATATTTGTAGGTATAGTACTTATACTAACGTACTCCTTTCTATATCGGACTACTATCTATTACGCTTAGATAATAGTCTAGGTATTTTCCGCCGGTACCGCTAGTATAGCGGTAATACCGTTATTACTAGCTCGCTTCTTAGGGCGCTTATACGGGTCGAGCGGATACGTTACTACGCTAGGGCCGTAGTCTATCTAGCGATAGCGAAGGTAGCTACTATCCGCGATAATCTAAGTACGCTAGTCTTAGGTCAGCTAGACTAAGTTCTTAAAGCGCTTAGGTCGCTAGTTCTATAGTAGTAATAGTTAGTTAGTATAAGGGGACCGACCTAATAGTAGACTAGCGTCGGCCGGTAGTACTACTAGTATTAATAAGCTAAGGGCCCCCTTTAGACCCTGAAATTTACGCGTTAAATCTCGTTAACCTTTAACGGTTAACTACGTAGTAGAGGTATGAAGGGGTACTACTAAGATATATATAGTTAGGAGGTGACCTTAGTAGAAAGCTAGGATTTACGGAGAATCTCTCTATAAGGTAAAATACGGGAATCTAAAAATTTCAGATTTATCTTTTTTAGGATCACTATATATATTTCACGGCCCCCGGACCGATAAGTATATACACCTACGCGTAAGCTATCCTAGGGTCACTAGGCGCGCCCTTACTTACTAGGGTAGTTAGTCGTCTATATTTTAGTAGTTAATAAGGGGGGGTTTAAGTATATACCTAGTAGTACATTTTAGCAAAATCAAGGTTAAGGTCGACTCGAAGTCGAAATCTTAAGGTATCAAGGCACCTAAGGTCAAGGTTCTTAGTATTAAGCAAAGTAAGTATAACATTACGAGCAAGGTTACGAATAAGGTCATAAGTTTTAGTTATATCTTTATCGAGGTTCGAGTCGTTTACTAGTATTAGAGCTAGCTAAGAGTTACTAGAAGGTCTAACGAAGGTATATAGGCCTTATAGGGAGGCTATAATCCTAGAAGTGATAGAAGACTCGGATAGCGACGAAGACAACACCCCGGAGGCTTTAAGCTCTAATAAGGGTAAGGAAAGAGTACGACGAAATAACTAAGAAGAGGATGACTTAAATAAGCGCACTATAACGTTAGGAATGCCCTATAGTCCGGATGCGATAGTAGCCTTGTTTAGCCGTCTTACTATTACTATAGAAAATGTAGGACCTCGCTTCCCTACTCTAGGGAGTCCGGAAAAGCCCCTCTTTAATAGATAGATAGATAGATTATTCATTCGCCTGTTTTAGTGCCCTATAGCCTATATAGGTCTCTCGCTATTTAGGTCTATTTGTGTAGGTAGGAAACCCGATTAACGGACGAAAACCTCCTCGTCTTTGCCCTCCTCGTTCTTTCCTATCTTGTCCTTTCGTTCTCCTTCCTTTAGGGTACGCTAGTATTATAGTTGTTACCCTATAACTACCTTGCCCGTAACCCTAGTAATGTCCTCCTCTCGATTCCCTTTCTCCCTTCTGTTTCCCCGGCTCTTCTCTCTCTCTCCTTCCTCTCTATCTACCTTTCCGTTTCTACTGCTAGGGAGAATTGCTCTAGGTAGTCCTCGTTAAGGATCTATCTTGTCACTCTCCTTATATCTTGTCTGTCCTAGATGATGGCCTGGTATTGCCTATCTCTTGCCTTCGCCCTCTACTAGCTTCTCCCTTTTACCCACTTAGTACAGTTCAGCACTATGTGCTCCGGGTTTTAGGATAGGTAGCTATAGGGGCAACGTTTGGAATCGTATCCTAGGACTCTTCTTTAGTGCAAGTATGCTCTTAGCCCAATGTACTTAGAGCGAATCTAGATAGCTATACTTGCTTCCGCCCTCTTCAGGTCTTTGTAGATAAGGTAGTTATACCTCCCGAAGGTCCTGGCCGCTAGTAGGGCTCCTAGCCTCACCGGTTTTTGGTTCTAACGCGTTTCCTATAGGTGACCTACGATCCTTTCTACTTGGCTTTACTTCTTTTTCCCTTTGTCCCCTATGTTAGCTTGCTCCCTCAGAGCTTCTCTCTGTTCAAGGGCTGCTAGGATTTCCTATAATGTTTTTAGGTCTGCTTCCTTCTATAGGATTATGTGTGGCCGGTTGGGTCTTCTCCTCCTCTCCTACTAGGTTCTTATCCTTTAAGTAGCTGCTTGGATAGTTCCCTAGGCTAGGTATACTGATATCTTCTCTACGTATTGACACCTTATGCCCTAGAGGTACTCCCTAATAGGGGCTGTACCTGATTCCATTTCTATTGTCCTATAAGGGGTTGACTTGTATACCCCTAGTACTCTCTTTAGGCAGGCTGCCTACGCTCTGTTAAGGGGGTCCTCAATTCTCTTCGGGATGTGTTTTTCCGCTGCCTAAATTGCTGCTCTATATAGCATTACGGGCTTGACAATGGCCTTGTACATAGTCTAGGCCTTTGTGAAGGTCGCCCCCTAGGTTGACGTAGTAAGTCTCTCGATTGATTGTCTATTAGTGTCCGCTCTCGCTTACGCCTTCTTCACTTGTGGTCCCTAGCTGAGTTTCGGGTCTAGCTATATCCTAAGGACTCTAAGTTCCCTTATAGGATGGGTCTCGAACCCCTGGATTTTTACTAGTACTACTAAGTTGTATTTTGTCTTTGCCTTACTAAAATGGATAAGTTGGTACTTATCCGGTACGAATTTTGCCCTATACTCTCTTACCCACTTTTCGTATTGTCTATGTCTCTCCTCTAGGAGTGCGTAGTTTTCCTCTATAGACCCCGACTACGCTAGGATATTTGTGTTATCTACGAACCCCGATACTAAGGTGTTTGCTGTTTCTAGGAGTGGGGTCAGGTCGGCTATAAAGAGGAGGAACAGAATTAGGGAGAGTGTAGAGCCCTATAGGATGCCCGTGTTCGTAATTAGGGTCTACGGGGCTTTAAAGGACCCTAGGAGGATCTGGGTTGTTCTGTCCTTAAGGAATGACTATATAAAGTGTACTATCTAGGCTAGAATGCTTTTCATTCTAAGGATGTGTAGGAGCCTTACGTAGGACACATTGTCGAAAGCCCCTAATATGTCTAGTGAAAGTAGTGAGGCTACCTTGTTGTTACTATAGTGCTAGATGTGTCTGATTTGCTCTATGATCAGTTCGACTGCTATGAGGGTAGATCTCTTTTGTCTCCCCCCTATTTACGTTGCCGGGAGGAGGTTATGTTCTTCTACTATTCCGGTAAGCCTTATAGCCACGACCTTCTCTAGGAGCTTCCCTAGTATGTTCAGCAACGCAATTGGTCTGTATGACTTTAACTTAGTATAGTCTTCCTTTTAGGGTTTCCTTAGGACGTAAGTTAGTAATTACCTAAAGGCCTTTAGGCAATACCCCTGCTTTATATACTAGGTAAAGATTGGCGTAAGCACTAGAGTGATAAGGCTACTACTAGCTTTTAGGTAACAGTTAGGGATCTTGTCTAGGCCTAGGGCTTTGTTGCCCTTCAGTTTCTTAATAATGTTTCCGATCTCTATAGTAGACACTTACTAGTTAGCCTCCCTTAGCGGAGGAATGTGTGTTCCTAGGATGTTGCTTAGGTCTGCCTCTACCTAAGTCCCGAAGAAGTGGTCTACGAATGCTTTCGCTTTCCCTATCGGAGTGGTTTGCGTTTCCCCGTCTTAGTCCTATATTAAGGGAAACTAGGGCGGGGAGTTTCGTTCCTCGTCTAGTTTCCTAGCCTATTCTACTAGTCTCTAGATTTGTTCCGGGTGTTCTATGATCATCCCTATAGTTGAACTCTACTCCTACGTCTTGTCTCTTCTGATCTACGCCTTCTTTACTTTGTACGCGTTGTTATAGGCTTCCTAGTTTGCTTAGGTGCGTCGTTACTCCTATCTCCTTCTTGCTCTCCTTGCCTCCTTGACTTTGGCTGTGTACTCTAGTGTCTAGTATAGCTTCTAGTATAGCGACCATCTCTTCTCAGGTATATAGGCCTAGGCTGCCCTTTGTATAGCTTCTATTAGCTGCTCTACTGCTTGGTCAATCCCCTCCGTTATGTGTATATTGTTAATGTTTACCTGTTCAAGTTCGCCTTCTAGCCGCTACTATACTAGTGTCTACTCGGCCTGCTTCTAGCAGAGCCTCCTCTCAGGTTCCCTCTCCTCCTTAACTATAAGTTAGATGTCGGTTTGGATTAGATAGTGGTCTAATAAGGACTCTAGTTAGTTATTAACTATGTAGCTTTCTACCCGTCGTGTTAAGGCGTAGGACATAAAGTATAGGTCTAGCGTGCTAGAACTGTTGTTTCTAGCCTAAGTTTCTGTTCCCTTTGGCGTAATCAAGTCTATTTAGGCTGTTTCTATCTGACTAATAAGCCTCCCTACTAAGAAGTAGTGTACTAGGGTGAAGTCCGATCCCTACTTTAGGTAGTAGAGGTTGAAATCTCCTATTACGATGTTATAGTTTTGTTGGTCTATTGCTTCCGGGAGCCTTCCTAGCGTGTGTAGTTATGTGCTGCTTCTGGACTCTAGAGGTGGGTTGTATACGCTATAGATTAGGACTTGGCCTTAAGTTGTTTTAAGCTACACTATAGTGATATCCCTGTCGGTTCTCGGCTAGGCCTACTAGTCCTCTACTAGTACCTTCTTACTGACATAGATACAAGTTCGTAGGACTCCCTCGGTTCTGTTTATTACTACGTAGTATCTCGGGTCTCGTACAGTTAATAGAATCCTAGAGTGTAGGTTGATCTATAGTTCCTATATTGCTATAATGTGGTGTTCCTCCGGGTCTAAGGCTTGTAGAAAGCTCCTTTGGACCTTGTCTTTGCTTCTGTTTACATTATACTGAATGATTAATAGTCTGTTAGTATGAGGCATTAGGACATGTTTATGTCTAGGTCCGTTTAGTCTTACTGTTAGTCTTACTATTGGTTTTCCCGTCCCTCCTCCTGTTCTTCCCTTTGGGGTTAGCTCCCTATCATTTGGTTGATTCTCATTTGTCTATTGCTCTACGCTACCTTATATAAGAACGTTGGTCTCCCTATTGCTAGCACTATTTATAGCTCCTCTTATAGCCGGGGTCTCTTATTCGGGTAGGTGGTTCTCTCTAGTTGTTTCTGTTCACCTACTAGGAACCTAGTTAGTGTTGTTACCCTTGCTTCCCGCGCTCTCTACTAGGCTAATAGTCTAACTAGGCATTAGTTTGACTATACCGGGTGTTTTCTCCTATATACTACGCATCTTATGTCCTCCTTCCGTTTTTAGCACTCTTGGGTCGCGTGATCACTAGCATAGTATAAGTAGACTAGTATGGCTTTGCTACACTTTAGGGTAATATGTCCGTACTGTTGACAGTTGAAACATTAAAGGATTCTATAGTTGCTCTAATGGATTTCTATATCTAGCCTCTCAAAGTCCTAGTACAACCCTTAGTCTAAGACCTTGTTTGCTTGCTCTAGTGTTACAACCTATAAGATTAGCGAGGAGGCCCTCTTACCCTCCTCTATCTTCTTCTTGACCTACGCTGTCTTTATGATCTATAGTCCTAGTGCTGTTACCTAGTTTTGCCTCTAGAGGTTTAGTATATCCCTTTATATGTCAAAGGTTCGTAGGACCCTATACGTAATTACTATGTACTGTTGATAGGAGACTTTCGCTATGCTCCCGATCTTTAGTGTCTACTCCTTGTTTATTTCGAGGGCCTTCTTGTCCTATACGTGTGCTATAAACAGCTTGACCCCTTTGTTGTCTACCCTTGCCCCTACTATTCCCTTTACTCCGATCTTCTCGACTATCTCCCTCCCGGTCATCTTTCCTATCTCTTCCTTCTCTTTCTAGTCCGTAATATAGACTCGTAGTACTGTGCTTTAAGGGGGGGTAGGTTGGCTCGCGATTATTGCCTAGGTCGTTAGGCCCTAGGTCTGTCTCGGGTCTCTTTAAGGGTTGTTTCTTACGTTTCGTGTTGCTACCTCGATTGCTATGTTAATCGTAGTGCTTGTTTGTCGTTTGAGCGCCTTTAGTCCCCCGAGCAGTTCGCTTATTACTCCTTTTAGTACTCTCTCCGGAAACCTCCCTTCTTCTACCGCTACTATCTCTTCCGCCTTCTTATAGAGCGTCCTCTACTCGTCTCCTCCTTGCTCTCGGTCGTCTACTGCCGTCGTCGTCGCCATTTTTCAATCCGTTAAGTAGGTCTAGGTTACTATATAGTAGTAGCTATCTAAGATCTAGGAGAGGTCGATCGTACCTTAGAATCCCCCTCTCTTCTAGGTACCTAGGTCGTTCGGGGTATAAAGGGCAATTACGTTGCTCGCTATTAAGTCGAGTACTTCGTCGGCTAAAGGGTACGGCTATATAAGGCTTTCCTAGGAAGGGTAGTATATATTGAAGTCTCCTACTACGATATAGTACCCTTGTCTCTTAAGCGTACTGTCTAGGTATCTATAGACCCTAAGGTCGCGGCTAGACCTCGAGGCTAGCGGTTATATATATAGGTTGTATATCTAGGTACTACCTACGTAGAGGGAGGTAATATCGCCCCCGCCTTCTTTGTCTACGTAGTATACTACCTCCTAGTCGGATTCTAGTATGTCCTTACTAATATAGAAGTACGTACGGGGTCTACCGTCGCCTCGTAGGTATGTCGTATAGCCTAGTAACTTGTATGTCGTTAGTCTCTTATAGTACGGGTTAATCTATAGCTCCTAGATTATAAGGACGTAGTAGACGCGCGGGTCCGCCTCGTATAGGAAATAGTTCTAGACTATATCTTTGCTATAGTTAACGTTATACTAGATAATGCTAAGCGTATCGAGGCTAGTTATCGGCATCGACAATCATTTCCTCTATAGCGTCCTATATCCTACTACCCTATACGTCCTAGTCTACGCCTATCGGCTATATACTAAAGGGGAGCCGGGCCTAGTTAGATTCCCTCGCCGTAGCTAGTAGAGTACGTGGCCTCCCGTACGCCCTAGGTTACGTATCCTTTATATCGTTCTCGGCCCTAGGGCGCTTATACCCGACCGCCGCTAGCTAGTTCCGGTATAGGCTAGCCTTACGGTCGCCGTAGAATCTTAGGGCGACGGTTCTGTTTGTGATTGCCTTGTTTTTCGCTAGTTTCCGCTATAGGCATTCCGTACTATACGATAGGTAGTACCCCGGACAGTTCGCGTACCGTCTCGTAGTCGATATATAGTCCCTAGATATATAGTCTCCTAGATAGTTCGAGTAGGCCTACTTGTTTATATACGTATAGGTTTAGTGTCTATACTATTAGCATTTAAAGTATTAGAGGACACGAAGGGATAAGGAGTGCTTTACTACTATCTTAAGGCTATATTGCTAGACTAGGCCTTGTTCTATCGCTAGATCCGCCGCTTTCGCGTCTTATAGCTATACTATTAGCGCCGAGGCCTTCTTACCTTCTAGCCATTTCCTATAGAGCCAAGTCGCCTTCTAGATTAGAGAGTTAAGAGTGACCGGGTTGTCCTCTTAGAGAGCGCGTAGGTGACCTTAGTTAGTTAGGTCGAACTCCTTAGGTATATCGTAGACTAGGATCGTGAATTACTTCGTTAAGACCTTCGCTAATGCCGTAACCTTAGATGCCTACTATAGCTATGCCTCTAGGTGCCTCCTAGTAGTAGTAGAGCTAGTATAGATCTATAGAGTGCCGTTAGACTATTAGTTCACTACGACTACCCCTAGTTAGTTAATTCGTTAGGCGAGCTCCTTATTCGATAGCTTCGTAACTTCGGCCTAGTCTTCCTTTACTATAATGCGGATCGTAACTATATCGTACGTTAGGCGGGGGCCTAGTATCGATGCCGCGACCGATGCCTAGCTATAGGGGTGTTGATTCCGGATAGCCTTACTAATCGCCTAGGACGTCGTCCTTATTTCTTATTGCCCTCGGTAATACGACAGTATAAGCGCCGTACGTAGCTAAGTGATCATTACCTATAGAGACCGGTAAGGGAGCTAATCGTTAGTTTCTATACTTTTTACGTCCTCTATAAGTTGCTACTAGTTGTCTTAGGGGAGCTTCGCCTATAGAGCCGTAGGCGCCGTTAGTACCGTAGCCTAGGCTACTATTACCTAGGAGTTGCCTAATGTAGCTAGGCACCTCCGCGGCGTTTAGAGCTAAAGAAATAGGGTGAAGAGAACTTTAAGCTATCTAGATTAAATAAGGTAGAACTCCCTTAATTCTAGGGGTAGTGGCCTGCTTTATATATCGTTAGAATGGCCTTAATAAGAGCTTTCGAATGTATCGTACTACTAGTATATATTACGCTCTAGGTTTCGACGCCCTTCGCGTTACCGTAGCCTTACTATAATATATAAGTAACGGTAACTATCTAGGGTTACGTAACGAAGCCCTCTCCCGAATTACGAATCCTAGGAATCTAGCTAGACCCTAAGCTTAGCTAGAACCCCTAGATTAGGAAAGCCTAGAATAGAGCCTAGGTTAACGAGGCTATAATAACTAGACTTATAACGTTAATATAGGGAGCTACGTTTAGTAAGGCAAGGGTTATATATAAGACGATCGTAAAACTAGTAATGCTCTACGGGGCCTAGATATAGGGAATAGGAGGAGTAGGTAAACCGATTCCGAAGCGGATAGAGGGACCCCTAAACCGGACGTAGGCCGCAAACCTTAGACGGATACTAGGAGCCTATAAGACAACGCTAACGAGAGTAGCGGAAGTAGAGATAGGGTCCCCCCTAATTAAACATTACATTAAGGGAATGAGGATTTACTACGCTAGGAAGACGGCGGATTATCTAGTATAATAAGCTATTCGGGACTCTACGGAGAAGATCGCTAGGAGGTACGACCGACTACCTTACCTTAGGGTACATTAAAGCTAAAAGCAAGACGACCTACGCACGTTTGAAGTCGTTAAGCAAACCTAGAAGTGGATAGAGAGGAAGGAGGAGGAGGAAAAGGCACGGAGGAAATAGGGTAATAAGGCAAAGATATAAAGCCTCGTAGAGTAGGTAGCGGGCCACCTTTAGGAATAGGAATAGAAAGAGAATCCCCTACCAAATCGAGGACCCCTAGCCTTACGCCCCTTCTAGAGACATAACTACCTACTCTACCGTAACCTAATAAGGGCCGAAGTAAGTATCGCGATATAGATTAGGTCCGAATATATCGGGTTAAGGGCCTACCTATATAGAAGGAAAGTCCCGGACGTATATAGCCTAGTATACTAGTATAACTACCCGTTATAGAACCCGGAGTATATAATACTACGGTGCCCGTAATAGGTAGAAGGACGAAGCTAGTAGAGAGCTAAGGCAGTCAGACGCGACTACTAGTCAATCGTAATAGATAAGCGAGACGTAAAACGGATAGTATAGTAGATACTATAGTAGGGCTTTCTTAAACAGTTCGCGCTAGCTAGCGAGACGGAGGAGTAGATAGAGAAGAGGCGGGAGGTTAAGGGGGTGTAGATAGGGTAGTTATTAGGGTAGGCCTATAATACTAGTGTACCGTTAATAAGGAAAACACGAAAGAGGGTAAGGTTAAGAACGTATAGGAGAGGAGAGGGGGTTTTCACTCTATAATACGAGTCTCCCCTTTATAACTAGAAGTAGGTAGTATAGCTATATAGGCTAATAGGCTCTATAATAGTATAATAAACAATATATATATAAAGAGAGGTTACGGCGTAGCGCGATAAGACCGGCTAGGAGCGGGGACTAACGGGGTAGTAATATAGACTATATATGTTTAGAGGGAAAGCTAATCTAGATAAGGAGAAGTCGGGGGCGGGAAGGGTTTTCACCTATTCGGGCTCTCCTTTATATATAACAATAGATATATACCTATATAGGCCGAATAGGGTCCTAGAATAGGGGAATAACAAATCTATCTATCTTGTTAAGATATAGCATCTCAAAGAGAGTTAACAATTAGGAAGTAATCTAGTAGCCTAAGGCATCTACGATGACTTAGCTTGTAGGGAGATACCTTCTCTCCCCTTTAGCTTAGATAGACATCCAACACAATCAACATATTGGTTCCTGATATATTGCTATATGCTCGTGCTATTAGTCAGTTAAAGATTGATCTCTTACTCTACTCCGCTACTATCTACCCGTACCTATTTAACATATCTATCTATTATTAGTAACCGGTAGATTATTATTACTTATAATACAAGTAGCTAAGGAAAAGTTTAACTTTAATAATTACGTAGTTTCCGAATACGGTATCGACAATAGTAAGTACTTACTTATAGTAGCTTAGAATAGGTACTATAAGAAAGTGCTTAATATATAGACAAATCGACATATCGATATATCGACATATCGACTACCTTATATATCGACTAATCGAGATATCGACCAACCGACCCACTAATACGTCATTTTTGATAAACGTGACATATCAGGCTACTAGGCCGACCGAAGACGATGCCGAGGCTGTCGCGTTCGACGTTTGAGGCACCCTCGAAAGGTCATCCATTTCCTCCATAGCAACGACCAAATCGTCGCATCTGTACATGGAACATCTCCATCGATTCCATCTTCAGGCGACGGCTATGCGACCAACACATCGATGCTGAAAACTGAAGCTGCGGCAAGATACTGTACAGTACATATCTGACTCTGGGAACCCCTTGATGAAGTACTTTACGACTCCAGGGCTTCTGTAATATCGCTAGGACAAATCGTACCCATCCATCAGATGTCGCAGTGGCTGTGTTCGTTCATGCCTCCAATTTCTCGCTCCAGGACACCAATCCACATCTTCAGCGGCACGCTTCTCGAACAGTGCTTCCGACCTCGACAAGAGACCTTGCTTTCGCAGCGACATATCTGTCTTATACATCCGCTGCTGTGCCATCCGCAGCGATCTATGGTACGATGGCAAGCTGTAGATGTCACCACGCATCGCAGCTCTGCTGGTAGCATCATTGATGGCCCATAACTACCCAAACAATCAGCTCCTTGGTCACACGCTGGACAAGACCTCAGGATCTGGCTTACCTCTTCGACATCGGTGTATTCCGAAATGTTAGGTACCTCTATCCTCCCAAATATGCCATCCATGGGAGGATCAGCCCAGTCTGCCGAATCGTGCATCACAGTTGCGCTTCCTCTTGCCAGACGTGCAAATGCTGCGGACATGTTCTCATAGTACTCCTGAGTGTACGTGGTGCTGGAGAAGATGCATCGCTCGAGCTCTGGCTCGGTGTGCTCGTTGTTGTAGAAGCTTTGGGGCCCTGTTCGGCATCAGCTCCATCATCAAAAGAGCAGGACCCTATTGGTTCTAACTTACAGACATTCCAGATCGTGATATAGAAGCCGTCACTGCTGCAGCTGAGCCGAATAGCATCGTCTGTGCAGCGCCTTGTGTAGAACAGGAGCCGGTTCTCGAACACGGAAGAGTTCCTTCGATAGTCGTCGTTGACATTCGCGAGAAACCATTCCGGGCTATAGGTCGAGACCGGGTCGCAAGGTGGGTCTGGGATTGAACCATCTTGTGCTAAAGGTACTGGCGAGGAGACTACGATTCGCAAGAAGAGTAGGGTCGTAGTTGTCACGACCAAAAAAAGGTCTTTGATAGCCGCCATGGCGCTGTTGAGCACGACTCGCGGTGCGAAGCATGAATAGGGTCAAGACCGGAAGAGCGAAAGAGACGGCCTTAGTACATCGAAAGCGCGAGGGCATTGCAATGGGCACAGCCCCAGAGTCGTGCATGGTCAGGTTGTTGCACCAATGAAAACAATCCCTTCGACGTCTCTCGAGGGTTGCCATCACACCGGTTCAGCCTTGAGTATTGAAACACAGCAACCTCCCAATCCAGCATTGGCACGACCAGGAATAGCTATTGCCAATAGTTGCCATGCCCTGGAATGCTTCATGCTATCTGTACGACTACAGTTGCATTGTTTCCGGCTTCGTTGCTGTGGACGGGCTGTGACTGCTGAATTGACTGATAAGGTGTTGTTACAGTGGGTCGCTATGCCACACACTGTGTCGATACCGCAATTTGTTATCTCCTCTGACTGCGAAGTGGAGGCATGGCTATGCTGGCCAAGACGTTGGCAGCAGGGCCATGGCACTGGAACAGATCTCGGTTAGAAAGGAGCTGATCTCGAAGCGACTGCTACTCTCTCACCAGAGATTTTGGCCCCCACCAACCATGCTCTCAGTCCAGATCCTGCTCGGTGTCTTGCTTCGGTCAATCTGCGCCAGGATTCGCAATATCATATCAAGATGCACCCAGGCCGAAAACGAAATCATGGGTATATTGCTATCTATCAGCGCTCTAATGCCGGCGAAATACTCCTATGTCCCTTATTGTGTCGCAAAATACCGCCGTGTTACTTTAAGTCCTCCTATAACCCTTATTGTGTTAGAAAGTACTGCTATAACCTAGGTATAATCTAAACTTGCGATTCTTAGACTTTTTTAATTTTTCTTATATCTAGTTATAGTTAGTCTTTATATAATAAGATATACGCTTCTATATATATATATATATATTATATTATAACTACTATAACTTAGTTAACTTATATATAAAGCTTACAATCTGAAAATTTTAGATCTTAAGAATTTAAGGAACAACTTATTAGATTCATAGTAACTTATAACTTATTACTATATAATTTTCTTTAGTTCTACCTCTTATAAACCCTCTAAAACGTATATTCTATATACCCTAGCGTTTTTCCCGCGATACTACGACTACTATATATAGACGAAGGATATCGCAGTATTTTTGTAACAATATAAGGGCTACGGGAGAACTTTTTAACATAAGAAGGACATAGGGGTACTTTTTGACATAATAAGGGATATGGGAGTATTTCACCGCTCTAATGCTATCTATCAAAAAGTTATTACCAATCAAACATGTCTATAGTCCGTCTCTTCAAAATTACATCCATCTACCAGCCAACTACGGCTTCTGCAACTGTTCCTTGCGGTAGAACTTGTAAAACCCAATACAAAGCGCCAAATTCGCCAAAAGTCCTGCCCAAAACCATGCCTGCCCAAGGCCGGTACTCAAGCCGCCACTGATATCTGGTGAGATAGGTCCAGGTCCAAGTCTATTGGGCGCGACAGCACGGCCTAGCATTGTGGCCACCGAACCAAGGACCTGAGTTGCGGTGATCGCGAAGGCAACGTGAGTGCGAGTTAGTGTTCCCAGCATAATCATCCCTAAGCCAACTCCCTGGACGGCGTCGAGGACACCTAGCCATAGCCAGAGAGATCTCGACAGCAGAGCGCTCGAGATGTAGATCGCACCGGTCTCAATGCTTCCAGGAGCCCAAGGTAGCCAGTTTCCGATATTACTCGTTCCCCACCAGATCTGTGCCCAACGAGGAGCACCAAGTCCAATTGCAAACAGGGGTAGAATCCACGAGTGCGATCTCGAGAGGTATGCGAACAGCCCACAGAACATCGCCCACACAATGACGAAGAACAGCACCACAAGCAGCAAGACTTGCCAAGCTGGTACGTGAATACTGCTGAAGAGGAAAGACCAGTTGCGACCATAGGGTGCGGAGAGGAAGAAGTTCTGAACCAGAGCCGTGACAAAGAACCAGAGCACAACCTTTCTCCTCGCAATCGATCTGTAGAAGCTGGGCATCTTCCCGGGAGCTTGGCGGTAGTAGGATGGTAAGCCGAGCCACATGACCAGGCAGATGATCCAAAGGAAAGCTGCGATAGGGAGAGTAATGGCTGTGACTTTCCAAGTCCCAACGACGGAGTCCTGGCTGGCTTCGTAGCCGAGTGCTCGATGCTTTGCTAGAAAGGAACCCCAGTACCAGAGAGCAACGACGTAGATTTGCTGCGAGCCTTGGATGACGCAAGCGCGGAAGACCCAGGACTTGACTGGGGCGCCGCCTTCATCTCCGAAGTTGAGAGCGAAGAAGAGAGCTCCAGAGGCCGAGGCCAGGGTATAGAATCCAGTGCCGACGTTTTGGACCCATCCTCTCCCATCCACAGTCGGGGCAAAGTGGGCTATGCCAACCAGGAAGAACGCCGTACCATAGAACAGGAACGGCAGTGAGAGCGAGACATAGGATGCGAAGCGTCTAAAGCATAGCCACCACAGCATCGAAGCCACGAGATAAATCGAAGCGACAATGTAGAGCTTTGTCGCCGTCTGACCGACCTCTCCAGTCAGGAGTGTGATCTGGTAGCTATTGGCCGCGATGATTTGGCCCAGAGCCATGAAGTAAGCATAGAGAGGCCAGGATCCAATGCGGACTTGCATCCACTTGCGCAAGCCGGTCGGCGGCTTGTACTCGTCTCTTAGCATGAACTCATTGACCTGAATGTGCGACTTCTCGGACGAGGAGTCTGCCGTTGCAGGTTCTGATGGTGCGATGCTGACTGGACGTGTCGTTGTGCCGTCACGTTTGAGCATACCGAGCTTTGCGTTTCGGAACTCGGTGAACCATTCCTTCTCAGACTTGGCTAGGAATTCTTCAATGCAGTTTGTTGATTCAGAGTTGGCAGCGTTGAGGGTGTCGAGCTTCTTGCTGAAGGCACGATAGAAGTGGCCATTGTTGTCTGTGAAGAAGGGATCCACGTTTTGCAGGTTGAAGTCTGTCTTCTCGCCGACGATGTTCTGCATGGAGAGGCCAGACACTGAACGTGGGATGACACTGGTTCGCGCAGTGGATGCGTATGGGTGAGCCATGCTGGATCTGGCTGTCTGAACGTTGGTCATGCTGGACCGGTTGGTGCTATTGTGTGGTGACTTCGTCGTTATCGGCGATGCTGGCTGGACTGGCGAAGATGAGCGTGCCGGCGTATGTATCGAGCAAATGGATCGGTCATCTCCCTCCTCCTCCTCTTCCTCATGATCCCCACGCAGACCTGGGAAGGGATGGGATTTGTGTCTGAGTTCGCGAACAATCTCAGTGGCCATTGGTGGAAGTGGTTCTCTGTCGCCAACGATAACATCATTTTCCTCCACAGTCTGAACCTGGCTGCCGTCCCAAGAATAATGACTAGGGCCATACATGGAGCCACGAGGTGTTTGCTTCGCGCCCGACCCTAGAGTAGGATGTATGCTTGGGTGAGGGTGGACTAGGGTGATAATGCTGCTCGACCAGGAGTTCTTCTCGGCAGCGACCTTATCGTGTGTGCGGATGGCAGTCGACTGCAATACTTCGAGCTCCTCCACCCATTGCTGCACCGGAAAGCGCTGCTTGGCCGATCGAGCTCTCATCAGGGCTCTGGTCTTCGTGGATGAGCTGAGCGCGCCGCGTATAGCGTCTTTGAACTGATGAAGTAAATGCGCCGTGGTAGTGCTCTCGACAGTGTACCTGTAACGTCATCAGCATAGACCTCACGGAAATCGATACCTTCCGTCATGGCCTACCACCATCCTGGCATTTGACCCAGTCCACCGACTCTGGCACCAACACCCAAGGCGCCTTTCCTGCCGAATTCCACTGCGACTAGGCCGAATGGCTCGTCACGAGATGGAATTAGCGCAAACTCTGCGCCTGAAAAGATGAAGGGCGGCAACGCAGTAAAGACTGGCTTCGAGCACACTCGATTCGGATACAGTTCCATCAACTTCTCGAACTTCAAGGCGGCAAACTTGCCAAATAGATCAATCACAGGACCGACAGTGATCAATTGAGAGTTCGGGTGCGACTCCAGGATAGCTGGGAATGCGTCCGCAATCAAGTCAATGCCCTTTTGCCTGTATCGATTGTGTTAGTCGTCTGCTAAATCATCCAGCTGCCTCGCACGACTCACATTGACCATCTGCCGACGAAGACGAAGAGCTCGGCGTTGGGGTTCTTCTCGAGTCCAGCCCATTCCTGAGCTTGCGTTCGTTCCTCGAGACGCGTCTTCTCGAAATCCTCATCAATACGGATGTCTGTCTCAGCAGGCAGCTTCTTGTCCCAGACTGCAGTATCCGATGGATCTGGGTTCTGCAGCGCCTGTACTTCTTTCAAGCCCCAGAAGATAGGATATCTAGTGTACGCTCGGGCACCGTACTTCTTCGATACACCGACTGCGCCAAAACTGTAGACTTGTCAGCAAACCACGAACCAATGCAGGGCAAAAGACATTTGACACTCACCCTTCTTGCTGTATTCGCAGATAGGACGCTCCAGCATGCAGCAAATTGAAGATCTCTCCGTACTGGACGTACTCAGAAACGATGTCCGGTGGCAAGTTGAAGACTGAGCACACCTCATCTCGCTCTTTACGGTTACGCATTGGCCAAAGGCCCTGAAACTCGGCGTTGTGAAGCGACAGGCATACCGGTATTGTGCGAGGCAGGATATACAGCGGTGCCACTGTCCCGTGGTAGTCGTTGATGTGGTAGAGATCGATAGGGAAGCGAACAAGCGCTTGGGCGATGCATTGATTCCATGCGGAATAGTAGATTGCCGAATCGAGGTCGTCCATGCGTGCTGGATATGGCTCTGCCTTGGTTTGTTGTCGGAATATGGGTGCATCCAGCAGAACGTAGGTGATATTACGCAGCTTGTGGTATTCTAGACATCATCGTTAGCCAAGTCGTCTCAGACTGTACCTCAGAGTGACAGCAACTTACGGACGTTGACATCGTAAACCTTTCCCATGACGGCGACCGTCATCGGCATGGCCAGCTCGTCTTGAGGATACTCAATTCCGCCAACACAAGGGACAACCCAAATCAAGTCCTGGTGCTCAAGGTTCTTGCCCATCAATTGAGCCATGACACCCAAACCACCGATCTTGATCTTGATGTGCCAGTCTTCGATATCATACTCCATAGTCGCAATCAACACAGTCCGACGAGAGTCCGACTGGGCTTGAATAGCATCGCCTCGGCGCGACCAGATCTGTGACCCCCGAGAGAAGATTCGAGACCCGTGCTTGAGTCTCGCCAGAAGACCCGAATTTGCTTCGTCCGAGTTCCCTCGTAGTAGCTTCCTCAACGACTTTGGAAGAAGACCGAGAAGCCCCAGCTTCTCAGACACTCCAAACTTGTTGAACTTGATCTTGTAAAAGCTACCCACAAAGACCCACGTGGACACTACAGCCATGATGATAGGCGAGATCCATAGCACCACGTAAAGGGCAAGTTGCCACCACATGGAGCCAGTGGGCTCCACCCGGAAGCGCAAGTTGCCATCATTGATGATGAATTTCCAGGCGAGAAATGGCTTCGGAGGTGGTGCAGTGACGTTGAGCACGAGCTTAGCAAGCGATGATGGCGGCAGTTGATCGAGTACGGAGTCGCCATCGATATCTCCTAGGACCTTTGTGCTGTCAGGTTTCCCGTCTGGACCCATACCCCAGACGTTGATCTGCGCGATAGTGCCGTTGTTGGACCATTCTCTGTTCCAGGTGAATTCCCACGTGTAGTCTTCTGTAAGCTTCATTTTATTGTCGAGACCGGCATCATAGCCGTAAGCATTATAGGGCCCGTTCAGATACATGTGAGGGAAACGACGTGCTTTCGCGTGGAGATCGCCTTGCTGGACGTGACTGCTGGAACCAGCGAGACGGCTGAAGTACTCAACACGGACATGCTCTCCGTTCCAAGTCTTCCTGTCTGAACTGCCAGTCGGGTACGCTGACACCTGGTGTAAGCCGTGTTGATATGGCGCCCAGACGGAGAATGAAGCCCCAAAGTCGGTGGAGTATCTGAAGAGATCTGCTCCAGCAGCGGAATGATTCAAGGTGATTTGACCATGCGAGGCTCTGCTGAGGAGCGTGGTGGAGTAGTTCGCGGATCTTGTGAAGACCATAGGGTTGTCCGTTTGACCAACGCGGAACAAGAAGTGGTCGAGCGCTTCGGTTGTGACATTGCGTGTCTGTCCTGGTCCCAGCTTCTTAGCGTGAGGTCGATCGAGCGACATGCGATGAACACCATGCGATACGTTCCTGAGCGTTGCCGACCAGGAAAATCCCGATGGTGTTCCACCAATCCACGACGATGAGTCTGCAGGATTGTTGAATCGATCACACCTGACCGTGTCTCGATCGACATAAGGGTACAGTCCCGCTGCTGTCGTAGAGCTGAAGCTTATGCTGTCTGTGATGGTATCGCATTCCATGTCAACAGAGAACTCCACAGCCACTTGAACATCCTCTGTGCCGTTGGAGTCGGCGTTGACGGTCAGGAGACGAGCGTCATGTCCTGGCGAGAACTTCGTAATCATCGGCTTGGGTCCGACCCAGCGGCTAATTGGCACGTAGGCACGGAAGTCATAGGCCTTCATGGAGAGCTTGCTGAGGCAGCCATTGGAAGTTGTTGAACCTGAGATGCCCAGAAACTGGGTGCTATTTACCAGCCTGTGCTCGTCGAATGGGTACAGCAAATTCTTCACTGTGGTTCCATGAGGAAACGGCGCGATCAAGGACGTCGAGTTGAGGTCCGTGGCATTGTCTCGACAGTCAAACTGGTAAGTCTGGCTTGAATTATGGTTTGTGTACACCAGCCAAACCGGGGTCGCTGGTTCAGTCTGGTTGGGATATCCGTTATGGATGCTTGTGAGGTTCTGAACGTCTGCTAGACTGTTGCGCATCACACTCCAGAGGCCAGTCTCCGTGGCCACCCCACTTGAGCCAGCGTATTGCACCTCCCATGTCTGGTTAGAGAGCTGCTGCAAGAAGAATCCGTCGTGAAGCACCGGGAACGCTTCTCGCAGTTGGTACATATGGCGAAGAATGTTCCGTACTGGAGCCGCGGGATCTCTGTGGTCCTGGCTAACGCTATCATCGTTACAACTGTGCCTCGCAGGGCCCCATGGCATGTGATAATACTGAGTCGAGTCGAGACTGTAGCAGCCGTGAGTCTGCCAGGCAGTTGCCGTCGACATAGGCTGTCGCCCGAAGATGTAGTTGTCGTTCGTACTGTCAAGAGTATGGAAAACTTGTTCCTCGCCCCAGAGCAGTTTTGGGATCCCCGGCATGAGAAGAACAGTTATGAAGTGACCCAGAAGCTGTCGTTCTATGCCTCTGTCAATTGCCGGCCAGCGAAAGACGTCTTGGTTGGTGACACCAAACATATGGCGAGGGTCGAAGACACCGGTGTTTGCGTTGACCATGTCGTTGGTGAGCAGGAACGTGTTCCATTGATCAACCCAGTTTTTTGGCGTGTCATAACCTGCCTCAAGATTTCCGTCCATGCCCAGGAATCTTGTAAGTGACCTGTAGGTAGTGTAGTGAAATGCCGCGCCATCGAGCGCCACGCCGTCCTTATCTCGAATTGAGTAGTTGTCCGAGTTGTTGCGGTTCAGCGTCACTGCTTGGGTTATATTGTCCGGCAGCTGATCTGGCTGTCGACCACGACCGAGATAGATGGACCCGAAAGAGTTGCCTCCAGTAATTTCGCCTGGCAAGAAAAAGTTCTCCTTGCCATACCTCCTCGCACAGACTCTTGTCGCCGCGCTCATGTCCGCCATGGCATCGACTGTAGCTTGAACCGCCTTGTCGTATCGAAAACCATCGATATCAAGCTGTGCAATGGCCATGCAATAGAAGTTCTCTAGCTTTTCTCGGACAGAGGGCTTCCACTCCCTCAAGCGGTCCTGTACGCTAGCGAACTTGGACAGTTGACGCCGCCAATCAGGGTAGACGCCAAAGGCTTCGGTGTCACCGTACTGATCGAAATCTGACGTGAAGCAACCCTTCATCTCATCCTTGAGCGCCTGATCTATGGGATAGCCAGTCTCGTTCCAGAAGCGTGGGTATGTGCAGCTCTCATCGTACTCGTTTCCAATGTCGAAATCCCAGTACTGTTGCCCAGATTTCCATAGAACCTGATGCTCTTTGAGCAGAAACGGCGTGGTCTCGTTGAGATATCCTTGGAAGCCGATGAGATCTCCCAACGTAGCAAAGGTGTTATCAAGCACCACGTACATGCCTCGGGCATGGATCTCGTCAATCGCAACCCTCCACATATCGATCGAGCCGAAGTGAGGATCGAGAAGCGATAGATCGACCGGCGAGTATGAATCGTACTGCCAAGGCTGGTTCATGAAGGGAGAGCCAGCAATGTACAGGCCCTGTGGCTTGTTAGCAACGACAATATGCGTTCCAACGTACTACTGACCTTGATGCCCATGCCCTACAAAGAAAATGTCAGCGGAAGTCCAAAAGTACACGATAATGTGGACTCGATGCATCTCAGGAGATGATGTTGGGCAGTCTTCGCTACTTACCTGGATATAGTCCAGAGTGTCGACGAGTCCTTGGAGGTCACCACCATGGCGCATCTGATTGGAATCCGTGACACGCTCGAAAGCAGTCCCATTGATGTCATCGTTGTATGGGTCGCCATTGACGAATCTGTCCAGGAAGAGGGTGTAGAATGGGAACCGCCAGTTATCTGGCGAAGCTGTATAGTTGTGTCCAGTCCACTCTCCCCAGAAGTCCAGTGAGTGGGCCGCAGTCTGGTTCTGATTGAGATTGATCTCGGTATAGGCTGGGTCGAATCTGTATGCTGTACCCAAGGCAATGCAAAGCGCAAACGAAGCAATCATCCCCATAACGCCCATGATGTGCTGTGCCAAATGGCACTCGACGCGCTATACAACAGCAGAAAACGAGCTACGAGGGATGACAGCACTCTTGACAAGAGCTGCGAAGCTGTGAGCCTCTTGCCTTAAGCGAAAGACATGCTGAGTCCAGGCGTGATAGCAGGATGGGGATGCACGCGAGAGAATGGTGCCGATGTGCTGAGCTCGCAGCGTCTGACCCGAGACTCGAAATGGCTTGCCAGTCGTTGCCACCCACGTCGCGGTATCTCGTTGAGGATGCCATGCCGCTCATCGAGCTGTGAGAGATTTGCCTTGCCCAAAGGGGACTGCATAAGGATGACACGAGCCGGTTGCAGATACCTTGCGGTGGACTGTGCCTTTAGCTAGGGAAGCGCCACGGCCAGCAACGTGGATCACAGCAAGTACCCGCGCACGTTGCCAGTACCGTTTGAGCACATGCAAGAACATTCCAGGCAGCCAACTCGCACGGATCGCGATCTCCTGATGCTTAGCTAAGAGATGATACCGATGATCTTTCGGGACCGGGAATGTGACAAACAAGATATACCAGATGCTGAAGAGACCACTGCTGACGGCAGCACGCGGCAGACCAGGTCTCGAACAAGCTCGAAGTAGAAGATACATGCTCGAAGAGTTATGGCATATGTCCTAGTCAGTTCAGAGTCCTTCTGTGCATGCCACTTTGAGTAAGGCTGAAGGCCGACCGTCTTCTCTGAGCATGGCCAGAGTGCCCGTGGGTCGTCAATCAGCCATGTGTGGATCTCTTATCTCGCTTGAGCCGTTATTTGACGCTGAGAGGTACAGCATGCTGAGTTCGTGCCAACGCACAGCACGATCTGGGATAGGAGAACTTATGATTGATGATTCCCTTGCCGCGCAGCTTCAAGCGCTCCTGTCTCGCCGGCTCATTACAACGACCTGTCTATCAGCAAAGCACAAAGCAATTTAGTCACGCCTCAAGTCTTGCTTGAAATTTATTTCTTGGCCAATACACAAGCCTGAGAATGCAAGACCCACCAGGCCAGCATCGCTGATCTCATCTATCGGAGATTCTCGACGCACGATTGCGCCGACCCAGTATTGAAGTGATTTTCTGATCCTGCGTACCCGCAGGTGTCAATGTTGGGGCAAGGACCGCAAGGTAGGTGGTCTCGGAGGAACATTCAGAAGCTCTCTGGAAGGGGTGAAGTGAAGGGTTGAGTTGCATCGTGGCGCCCTAGAGTGTTTAGGCTTGCGGCTCAACATGTGCTAACGGCCCAGCAGCCGGGCTAGCGCGTATCGTGAATGGCTTGCGTGGCCCATGCGTTATTCTGCAGAATCCTGATCAGGCTACAGACTTTCGGTTGAGCCCAAAGCGGCAGGCTAGTGTCTGAGACTGTAGTCTCAGCCTATCAAAACCCCTACTCCAAGCTCGCTTCGTCGCCCAATAGGAACAGGTCAAGGCTCCCAAAGCGTAGGTGAGCTTCGCGCCCGCTTGCGGTATAGCGTGGAAGCTGAGGCCACGTAGGCTGAGTACCTGAGCTTACTGATACTGTAGTCTGTAGACTGTCCCGTGTGCTCGCAAACGACTCGCGAGTATCCCGGGGGCCGGCAGTAAAGACAGCACAGCACTGCGTGATGCATGCGAGTGCAGACGGTGCGGCGTCCTTGGCGCCCTGGCAGACGCTGAGGCACACCGGGCCAAGACATCCAGCCGCTTTGTCGATATGGCAACCTAGAACCGGCCGCGAGGGGCTGCTTTTTCTCGAAAGCAGACTCATGGCTGCAGGTGCCACGCCAGGGTCATGCTTTGCAAATGCCCGTCGGCGATCGGCCGTAGGGTTGGGAGGAGAGGTGCAGCTTCGTCTTCTTGGTGCTGCGAACGAATGAGAGGGGTGAACGTCTCGGAAGTCTGTTCTTTGATGCTCGCGATAGCGCGTGGTTTCGGCAGCAACGCCGCGTGGTCAATTAAGCAGCAAGTACAGTCCCTGGCACGGTTCTTACAACCCCTGCACCTACGCTAGCCCCTTCCAGCTATCTATGTCCATCTTAGATAGTGTTGCTATCTTCAGTCTTATCAACCGTATAAACTATATACTTATATTATTACGTTATTTATAACGTACTTTACTACCGAGCGGGCTATACTACCGAGCGGGCCACTTTTACTAAGAACTATACTACTTCTATAGATATAGCTATACAACTACTATTATAACGTGCTTTACTACTAAGCGGGCTATACTACCGAGCGGGCCACTTTTACTAAGAACTATACTACTTCTACTTTAATTGCGACGGTATCTTAACACGACGACATCCTATAGAATCGTTACTAGGAGGACAATTCCTCTTTAGATTCTTCGCTATCTAGCGAGTCTACTTAATAGATACGTACGTTATACCCCGACTCGCTATATCGCTTATAGCGTCGTAGCCTTAGTACTAGCTAAATACTATCTAGCGACTCTCTACTTACTTCCTACCTTCTAGTATCCTCTAGAGGTATTAATTGCGACGCCTTATCGAAGGTTAGAGACCCTCTAGACTGAATATACTTGCGCTTTCGTGCTTTCCGCTATATAAGGGCCTTATTAGACTTACGTAGCTTACTAATCTCGCTTCGTATTAGAGCTATCTAATACGCTATCTCTCTACTCCCTCTCTATTACCCTATTAAACGACCTTCCTCTTTCTACTACGCCTTTCTAAACCCGTAACGACGCTCTAAGACATAATAACACCTATTATAAACCCTATCTCGTCGAAGTTATAGGTGTCCTAGTTAAGGATGCTATACTTCTCCTTTATATTACGTATAAGTAAGAACTACCTCTCGATAACGTCTAGATCTTCTATTAGGGCTCGCTAACGATCGTATCTACGTGTTATATAAACCTTTAGCTTACGATACCGCCTAATAAACCTGTCTGTCTAATTAAGACTAGTAGGCTTAAGACCCTTCTCTTATAGTAATAAATCGGCTATTACTTATATACTAGCCTTTAATAGCGGGAAACCTCTAAGATCTAGCTCGAGTATATACTTAAGTATTACCCTCTCTTCTAGCTCTATAAGCTTCTTCGAATTAGGCTCGTAGTCACTCCGAGGAGGTCGTCTATTTAATCGATACCCTAGTATAGTTCGAGACGCGTCGTATACCTTTATAGTAAGTCGATTCGTAATTGTCGCGTCGCGTTTCGTAGCCTAGATAGCTAAGGTCAGTTTGGCCTCGTTTAAAGACAATATACGCTATAATAGTAGTTATATAGCTATATCTATAGAAGTGGTATAGTTCTTAGCAAAAGTAGCCCGCTTAGTAGTATAGCCCGCTCGGTAGTAAAGCACGTTAGCGTATATTATCTTTAAATAAGACTAAACTGACCTTAGCTATCTAGGCTACTAAACGCGACGCGATAATTATGAATCGACTTACTATAAAGGTATACGACGTGTCTCGAACTATACTAGGGTATCGATTGAATAGACGACCTCCTCGGGGTGACTACGAGCCTAATTCGAAGAAGCTTATAGAGCTAGAAGAGAGGGTGATACTTAAGTATATACTCGAGCTAGATCTTAGAGGTTTCCCGCTATTAAAGGCTAGTATACGAGTAATAGCCGATTTATTACTACAAGAGAAGGGTCTTAAGCCCGCTAGTCTTAATTAAATAGACAGGTTTATTAGGCGGTATTATGAGCTAAAGGTTCGTATAATACGTAGATACGATCGTTAGCGAGCCCTAATAGAAGATCTAGACGTTATCGAGAGGTAGTTCTTACTTATACGTAATATAAAGGAGAAGTATAGTATCCTTAACTAGGATACCTATAACTTCGACGAGACAGGGTTTATAATAGGTATTATTACGTCTTAGAGCGTCGTTACGGGTTTAGAAAGGCGTAGTAGAAAGAGGAAGATCGTTTCATAGGGTAATAGAGAGGGAGTAGAGAGATAGCGTATTAGATAGCTCTAATACGAAGCGAGATTAGTAAGCTACGTAAGTCTAACGAGGCCCTTATATAGCGGAAAGTACAAAAGCGTAAGTACATTTAGTCTAGAGGGTCTCTAACCTTCGATAAGGCGTCGCAATTAATACCTCTAGAGGATACTAGGAGGTAGGAAGTAAGTAGAGAGTTGCTAGATAGTGTTTAGCTAGTACTAAGGCTACGACGCTATAAGCGATATAGCGAGTCGGGGTATAACGTACGTACCTATTAAGTAGACTTGCTAGATAGTATAGACGGCTAACTACCCTAGTAAGTAAGGGCGCGCCTAGTAACCCTAGGATAGCTTACGCGTAGGTATATATACTTATCGGTCCGCGGGCCGTGAAATATATATAGTGATCCTAAAGAAAAGATAATAAATCTGAATTTTTTAGATTCCCGTATCTTCGCCTTATAGAGAGATTCTTCGTGAATCCTAGCTTCCTACTAAGGTCGCCTCCTAACTATATATATCTTAGTAGTACCCCTATATACTCCCGCTACGTAATTAACCGTTAAAGATTAACGAGATTCGACGCGTAAATTTCAGGGTCTAAAGGAGACCCTTAGCTCGTCAATATATCCTCCCCTATTACAGAACTGTCCCTAGTTTCACCTCCGCTACGCGTAATATACACCGAGAAACTATACCTATAAGTTATACGTAAGGAAGGCGGATCCGGCGTCTAGTTAAGTAGTTAGTCTAGAGATATTAAGGAGATCGTAAGTTCGTTCTATAAGGGGCTAAGGAGGCTAACTCAAGGTCTAGTCTTCGTAGTAAGCCTGCTCTCAAATCAAGGATATAGCCTAGAAATCGGTTAAGTACGCTAGAAACTAGGTACTAGAACTAGAAGCTAGTTAAATTAAGGTTAGAAACCAAAACTACTAAGTGAACTCCTTAGTAAAGGAGGCACGACTAGGAAGTAAGAGCATCCTTCTAAGCATTTTTCTAAAGGCTAATATATATCTATCGTACTAGTAAACTATAAGTTAGGGAACTCCTTACGCCTAAAAAAAGAAACAATGAAATCCTATCCCTCCTTTGACCTAAATCCTAGTAAATTTGGCTATCTCCTCCGTAGTAAGGTTATAAGGCCGTACCTATAGTCTCGTCGGCTTAGATTCTAGTTCTAGAAGTGTAGTAGCTCTATTAATGCCTATTAGAAGTATATCGTCATCCTCTTCGTCGTTAGATTCGGACGTAGTAGGTCTATTCTCGTTCAGAAGATCGCCTTTTTCGACATTCGCGACATTAACCCTATCCTCTAGTGCTATAATGTCTTTAGCTTTAGGAAGATCAAGCTCCGGGTCCGGTCTTAACTATAGGATTAGCTTTAGGTTCTCTCGGGCTTATATACCCTTTAACCTCGTACTATTAAGCTGTTCGAGGACGTATATACTAAACCCCGAGTACACCTTAGCTATACAATACGGCCTAAGCTAGCGGTAACTAATCTTTCTAGATAGGTCATCCTTATACGGCTTGTCGAACTTGACTATAAGATCCCCGACCTAGAACCCCTAGAGGTTAATACTACGTTTAGTATCGAAGTATCCCTTACTTAGGGTACGAAGCCTTACTCTTTATAACTATAACTCCTAAAGACTTGTGTCCCACACCTATAATTGACGCGCCCGAATAGCTAATAGCTCCTCCGTTAATCTAATAGATCCCTATTTATAGTTCGCCTATATCGGGTATTCTACCTCGATCGGGAGAATAGTACGATAGCTATATAGGACCTCCGCCGGAGTTATACCCGTAATTCTAGATACTATAGTTCTATTAGCCTAAAGCACCGTAGTAATCTATCGTTCCTAGGACTTATAGGTGTTCTTAGTAAGCTAAGCTAATGTAGCTAGAATAGGTCGATATTCTACTTCTATAATTATATTTAACTACGGATAGTAGAGTAAGATCCGGATATACTTAATACCTATACTAATAAGTATCCTCTCTACCTCCTCTTCGTTAATACTAGCGTTATTAAGTATAATCTTATAGTAGTATCTATGCCGGCTAAATACTATCTCGTATAAGAACTTAGTAATCGCCCGCAAATTTAGAGGCTTCCGTACGACCTTTGCCTTAATCTACCTACTTAGAGCTTCTTAGGTAATAAGTAAGTACCCGTTTCTATATACGTAGACGGGATCGTAGTACTACCTCTCTTCTATAACCTACTAAGTCGATAAGTACATTTCTCCTACTCTCTAGTTACCTTCGCGAAGGTTATAAGGAGTATAAGTCCTTACCTAATTCGATACGTCGGAGAAGTAGCCCTACTAGTAATACCGACTAGTAATAAGATTGTATACTAGCTCGGCACTCCGGTGACTATGCTTTTTATAATAGTATATTACGATCTCTTTCTAAGCATTATTACCGTCTACTACTAGCTATATCGGTGCACCCTATCGCCGCTAATAAAATAAGAGCTTATCTCTTAAGTAGTACCGAGGACTCTTCTTAACGAGGTTTCGATACTTAGCCCGGGTAACCCCTTCCGGTCGTGTTCGATATACTAGAATATAAGCTATAAGCTCGGAATTGTTACTATACTAGGGTTCGAGGAGTCGTTTACGCTCTAGAATAACGGGGAAAGTATTAACTAGCTCGGCGTAACGGAAGAATTTGTCGTTAATTATCTTATTAATATTATCGTTAGGTTCCGTAAGCTCCTTAGCTATAGGTAGTTTACGAGACAGTATATCTAGTCCGGAGTACTTCTTCCTATCGACATGCCTTACTTTAAAGGTGAACAGCCGGATCTAAGTAACCTACCTTACTATTATAGAGTTTAGAATATTAGATACTAGCCGATTTAACTACTATACTAGCGTTTTAGTATTAACTTCGAGGATAAAGTCTACCTCTACGAGGTAGCGCTATACCTTCTTAAGGCCCTTTAGCACTCCGAGGCACTCCCGCTTTCCTATATCGTACTTAGCCTCGTTTACGTTCTAGGTACCGCTCTTATACCTTACTAGGTGTCTTCGTCGAGTGTTATCTAGTGATTCCTACGATATTATATAACCCTACCTAATGCTACTCGCGTTAATAGAAACGAAGATCCTACTAGCTCCTAGGGCGTAGGAGATAGTTACTAACGCTAGTACTATTACTAAGAATCTTACTAGGTTCTCTTTCGAGAACTACTTATTCTTAGTCTAGATAAACTCGACGTCCTTCCTTAAAAGCTTATACATTAGCCGAGCGACGATTATAAACTAGGGGATCTAAATCCGGAAGTAAATATAGATCCTAATATAAACTCGAACGTCCTTTACGTACTTTAGGGTTAGCTAGTCTAAGATCTTAGCTACTACCTTAGGATCTAGATAGCGGCCGCTTAGGCTAGTAATATAGCCTACGATCTTTAGGGTCTTATAAAGCTACTACGACTTCTCCCCTATAACTACCGCTCCGGCCCTCTCTAGGTCCGTATAAATAAGATTAAGGGATATAATGTGTTCTACGACCTATTATTAAAGGCTAGGCTCTACCTTAGCGTTACTATAGTCCTTAGTAGGACCTTTTACGCCGATATCGTTAAGAAATAGTTTTGCTCGGTAAGAAATGTAGTCTATTCACACCTTAGTTACTACCCGTACGAACTAAGTAACTAAGTTCGTCGTACCCTATAGTAACGTTATATACCGTATAAGCCTAAGGGGCGTTATAAAGGCCGTCAAATCTCGGCTGCTTTCGTTAAGCGTGATCTAGTCGTACCCTAAAAACAAGTCTACTAAAGAGGCTACTCTATACCTAGTAAAGTCTTCCGAGAACCCGTCCGTATCTAGGAGAATGTTTGTATCCCTTATTATCACCTCGTTTAAGAGTATAGCGGAGTTGATTAACCTATATAGGATAGCTTCGCTATTTAGCTCGACCTTCTTCGCTACTAAGAACTAAGCATTCGTATAAGTACCTTAACTATACTTAAGAATTCTGTTCTTAATTCGAGCGCGGATTATCTATTCTATAATCGCTCTTAAGCTTAGATATAACCGAATGTTCCGCGCCTACTACGGTTTATACGTAATCGTTATAATCTTCTAAGGAGGTATAATATTATATCTAATCTACCGTATATAGCTAAAATCCTATACTAGGACACCTTCTCGGTTAAAGAGCATTTTATTAAATATCTGTCTTTGCTTAGCCGAGAGAGCAATACTAACCTTAATACTAGCAAGCCTTTTAGGTATAATTATCGAGCCGCGCTCGATACTAGAGAACTTTTTAATAAGATACCTCCTATCGAACGGGCCTTACCCTACTAGTATTAGAGATTCCTAGTAAAGAGCCTTCCGCTTCTAATCTATATCACTATCTACTTTCGACTAAGGCTTCTCGTAAACGCTCGTATTAATAGGTCTTTTCTTATTAGCCTTTCGCTTATATATAGTAAATATATACGGTATCCTAATACCGGGTCTATATAACCCTACGTCTCGTTTCTAAGCCTACCTATGAATCTAGCCCTATTTTAGGATCTCTATACACTAGTCGCCCTATACGGAGTATATATTTATAATAACCTACTCTCCTAGAGCGTTAGTGGTCACCTTAGCGCTTAAGTATTAGCGGTTCCCGAGTAGTTCTAGTAATTTCTTCGAATATAGGCTAAGGTCGAGGACATTTTCTCTTTATTATAATACGGAGCCGCCGTAGTTCTTAAAGTAGTCGAAGACAGTCGTATCTATAGACTTAGGGTTTAGCTTTGTTATACCTTCTTATCGATATCGATGCGCCGTATTATTAGAACACTCCGCCCCTAATATATTTTCTAAGGTCTCCCCGACTAGACTCGAAGAGCGGACTTGTTTCAAAACCGGACTTCTAATACTTATAGCGGGTTAACTACCGTGAATTAACCCGCGTTCGTATTTTTCGAGGACTATAGAAGTTCTTAAAGAGTTTTGTACTTGTTAGTACCTATAATAGCCGTGAATATTATACTTTTACCTTTTCTACTAGCGATTGTTCCCTCCTATAATCTATCGTCGTAGTTACGGCCTATTAGTCGTACCTTCCTATACTAAGGGCGGCTAAGGATCGTAGGCGAATCTAGATTAGCGGAGACAAATATATCGATCTAGTAGTATATACTAAACACCTAAGTATTAAGCTTTGAAATTATCCCCTTAAACTTCGCTCTTCTACCCGCTCCTCGAAAGGACAAGTAGGCGCTAGGTACGATAGGCAAGCCAAACTTATATACTATCCTCGGGCTAATAATATTGACTTTAGATCTCTCGTTAAGTAGGGCTCGAGTCTAACCTTTACTAGTCCTAAGCTCGGTAACTATCTAAGGGCTAGGTACTATTACAAAATCGTCTAGTATACTAGAGAGACCGATCTTTTTAATGTTCTCGTATAACTCGGCGGTAGGGATAGCATCCGTACTATATACTATCGTTAAGAATATACCTATATAGCGAGCTTAATAATCATCCCGAAAGACTTCTTTATTAGCCTCTTCTTCCTCGTCTTTATAGGGTGCGACATGACTCGTATAGACTTTAGTCCCTTCTTAGCTAGCTAACTTACGGACGGTAGTAAGCTTAGACTATAGATTAGAGGTATTTACTACCCTCCTAAATAGGGCAGTCTTAAACTAGCGACTATACCGAAACTAGTCCCGGGTATTAACGTTTAGAAACGTAGTCTAAAGGATTTAATCAATCTAATAGGTCACTCCCTCCTCCTTAGTAACGGGCCTATCTCCTATACTATACTATCGGACGTAGTTATTAATCCTTATCGTCTTCGTATTCTATAGCCGTTTACGCTATACGGATAGGGTATTAATAGGCCCTATAGACGTAGTGATATAGCACCGGTACCGTTAAAGGAAAATGGTAACGACGACGGTAGTAGACGACCGAGAGTAAGGGGGAGACGAGTAGAGGACGCTCTATAAGAAGGCGGAAGAGATAGTAGCGGTAGAAGAAGGAAGGTTTCCGGAGAGAGTACTAAAAGGAGTAATAAGCGAACTGCTCGGGGGACTAAAGGCGCTTAAACGATAAACAAGCACTACGATCAATATAGTAATCGAGGTAGTAACACGAAACGTAAGAAATAACCCTTAAAGAGACCCGAGACAGACCTAGGGCCTAACGACCTAGGCAACAATCGCGAGCCAACCTACCCCCCCTTAGAGCATAGTACTACGAGTCTATATTACGGACTAGAAAGAGAAGGAAGAGATAGGAAAGATGACCGGGAGGGAGATAGTCGAGAAGATCGGAGTAAAGGGAATAGTAGGGGCAAGGGTAGACAATAAAGGGGTCAAGCTGTTTATAGCACACGTATAGGACAAGAAGGCCCTCGAAATAAACAAGGAGTAGACACTAAAGATCGGGAGTATAGCGAAAGTCTCCTATTAACAGTATATAGTAATTACGTATAGGGTCCTACGAACCTTTGATATATAAAGGGATACACTAAACCTCTAGAGGCAAAACTAGGTAATAGCACTAGGACTACAGATCACAAAGATAGCGTGGGTCAAGAAGAAGATAGAGGAGGGTAAGAGGGCCTCCTCGCTAATCTTATAGGTTATAATACTAGAGCAAGCGAACAAGGTCTTAGACCAAGGGTTGTACTAGGATTTTGAGAGGCTAGATATAGAAATCTATTAGAGCAACTATAGAATCCTTTAATGTTTCAACTATTAACAGTACGGACATATTGCCCTAAAGTGTAGCAAAGCTATACTAGTCTGCTCCTACTGTACTAGTAATCACGCGACCTAAAAGTGCCAACAACGGAAGGAGGACATAAGATACGTAGTATATAGGAGAAAACACCCGGCATAGTCAAACCAATGCCTAGTTAGACTATTAGCCTAGTGGAGAGCGCGGGAAGCAAGGGTAACAACACTAACTAGGTTCCTAGTAGGTGAACAGAAACAACTAGAAAGAACTACCTACCCGAATAAGAGACCCCGGCTATAAGAGGAGCTATAAATAGTGCTAGCAATAGGGAGACCAACGTTCTTATATAAGGTAGCGTAGAGCAATAGACAAATAAGAATCAGCCAAATGATAGGGAGCTAACCCTAAAGGGAAGAATAGGAGGAGGGACGGGAAAACTAATAGTAAGGCTAATAGTAAGACCAAACGGACCTAGACACAAATATGTCCTAATGCCTCACACTAATAGACTATTCACCATTTAGTATAATATGAACAGAAGCAAAGACAAGGTCTAAAGGAGCTTTCTATAAGCCTTAGACCCGGAGGAACACTACATTATAGTAATATAGGAACTATAGATCAACCTATACTCTAGGATTCTATTAACTATACGAGACCCAAGATACTATATAGTAATAAACAGAACCGAGGGAGTCCTACGAACATGTATCTATGTTAGTAAGAAGGTACTAGTAGAGGACTAGTAGGCCTAGCCGAGAACCGATAGGGATATTACTATAGTGTAGCTCAAAACAACTTAAGGCTAGGTCCTGATCTATAGCGTATACAACCTACCTCTAGAGTCCAGAAGTAGTACACAACTATATACGCTAGGAAGGCTCCCGGAAGCAATAGACTAACAAAACCACAACATCGTAATATAAGATTTCAACCTCTACTACCTAAAGTAGGGATCGGACTTCACCCTAGCACACTACTTCTTAGTAGGGAGGCTCATTAGTCAGATAGAAACAGCCCAAATGGACTTGATCACGCCGAAGGGAACAGAAACTTGGGCTAGAAACAACAGTTTTAGTACGCTAGACCTATACTTTATGTCCTACGGCTTAATACGACGGGTAGAAAGCTATATAGTTAATGACCAACTAGAGTCCTTATTAGACTACTATCCAATCCAAACCGACATCCAACTTATAGTTGAGGAGGAGAGGGAACCTAAGAGGAGGCTCTGCTAGAAGTAGGCCGAGTAGACACTAGTATAGTAGCGGCTAGAAGGCGAACTTAAACAGGTGAACATTGACGGTATATATATAACGGAGGGGATCGACTAAGCAGTAGAGTAGCTAATAGAAGCTATATAAAGGGCAGCCTAGGCCTATATACCTAAGAAGAGATGGTCGCTATACTAGAAGCTATACTAGACACTAGAGTACATAGCTAAAGTCAAGGAGGCAAGGAGAGTAAGAAGGAGATAGGAGTAACGACGTACCTAAGCAAACTAGGAAGCCTATAACAACGCGTATAAAGTAAAGAAGGCGTAGATCAGAAGAAACAAGACGTAGGAGTAGAGGTCAACTGTAGGGATGATTATAGAACACCCGGAACAAATCTAGAGACTAGTAGAATGGGCTAGGAAACTAGACGAGGAACGAAACTCCCCGCCCTAGTTTCCCTTAATATAGGACTAAGACGGGGAAACGCAAACCACTCCGATAGGGAAAGCGAAAGCATTCGTAGACTACTTCTTCGGGACTTAGGTAGAGGCAGACCTAAGCAACATCCTAGGAACACACATTCCTCCGCTAAGGGAGGCTAACTAGTAAGTATCTACTATAGAGATCGGAAACATTATTAAGAAACTAAAGGGCAACAAAGCCCTAGGCCTAGACAAGATCCCTAACTATTACCTAAAAGCTAGTAGTAGCCTTATTACTCCAGTGCTTACGCCAATCTTTACCTAGTACATAAAGTAGGGGTATTGCCTAAAGGCCTTTAGGCAATCACTAACTTACGTCCTAAGGAAACCCTAAAAGGAAGACTATACCAAGTTGAAGTCATATAGACCAATTGCGTTACTAAACATACTAGGGAAGCTCCTAGAGAAGGTCGTAGCTATAAGGCTCACCGGAATAGTAGAAGAACATAACCTCCTCCCGGTAACGTAAATAGGGGGGAGACAAAAGAGATATACCCTCATAGTAGTCGAACTGATCATAGAGCAAATCAGACACATCTGGCACTATAGTAACAATAAGGTAGCCTTACTACTTTTACTAGATATATTAGGGGCTTTCGACAACGTGTCCTACGTAAGGCTCCTACACATCCTTAGAATAAAAAGCATCCTAGCCTAGATAGTACACTTTATATAGTCATTCCTTAAGGACAGAACAACTCAGATCCTCCTAGGGTCCTTCAAAGCCCCGTAGACCCTAATTACGAACACGGGCATCCTATAGGGCTCTATACTCTCCCTAATTCTGTTCCTCCTCTTTATAGCCGACCTGACCCTACTCCTAGAAACAGCAAACACCTTAGCATCGGGGTTCGTAGATAACATAAATATCCTAGCGTGGTCGGGGTCTATAGAGGAAAACTACGTACTCCTAGAGGAGAGACATAGATAATGCGAAAAATGGGCAAGAGAGTATAGGGCAAAATTCGTACCGGACAAGTACTAACTTATCCATTTTAGTAAGGCAAAGACAAAACACAACTTGGTAGCACTAGTAAAAATCTAGGGGTTCGAGACCTATCCTATAAGGGAGCTTAGAGTCCTTAGGATATAGCTAGACCCGAAACTTAGCTAGGGACTATAAGTAAAGAAGGCGCAAGCGAGAGCGGACACTAATAGACAATTAATCGAGAGACTCACTACGTTAACCTAGGGGGCGACCTTCACAAAGGCCTAGACTATATACAAGGCTATTGTTAAGCCCGTAATGCTATATAGAGTAGCAATTTAGGCAGCGGAAAAACACATCCCGAAGAGAATTAAGGATCCCCTTAATAGAGCGTAGGTAGCCTGCCTAAAGATAGTACTAGGGGCATATAAGTCAACCCCTTATAGGACAATAGAAATGGAATCAGGTACAGCCCCTATTAGGGAGTACCTTTAGGGCATGAGGTGTCAATACGTAGAGAAGACATTAGTATACCCAGCCTAGGGAACTATCTAAGTAGCTACTTAAAGGATAAGAATCTAGTAGGAGAGGAGGAGAAGACCTAACCGGCCACACATAATCCTATAGAAGGAAGTAGACCTAAAAATATCATAGGAAATCCTAGCAGCCCTTGAACAGAGAGAAGCTCTAAGGGAGCAAGCTAATATAGGGGACAAAGGGAAAAAGAAGCAAAGCTAAGTAGAAAGGATCGTAGGTCACCTATAGGAAACGCGTTGGAACTAAAAACCGGTAAGGCTAGGAGCCCTACTAGCGGCCAGGACCTTCGGGAGGTATAACTACCTTATCTATAAAGACCTGAAGAGGGCGGAGGCAAGCATAGCTATCCAGATTCGCTCTGAGCACATTGGGCTAAGAGTATACTTGTACTAAAGAAGAGTCCTAGGATACGATTCCAAACGTTGCCCCTATAGCTACCTATCCTAAAACCCGGAGTACATAGTACTGAACTGTACTAAGTGGGTAAAAGGGAGAAGCTAGTAGAGGGCGAAGGCAAGAGATAGGCAATACTAGGCTATTATCTAGAACAGACAAGATATAAGGAGAGTGATAAGATAGATCCTTAACGAGGACTACCTAGAGCAATTCTCCCTAGCAGTAGAAACGGAAAGGTAGATAGAGAGGAAGGAGAGAGAGAGAAGAGCCGGGGAAACAGAAGGGAGAAAGGGAATCGAGAGGAGGACATTACTAGGGTTACGGGCAAGGTAGTTATAGGGTAACAACTATAATACTAGCGTACCCTAAAGGAAGGAGAACGAAAGGACAAGACAGGAAAGAACGAGGAGGGCAAAGACGAGGAGGTTTTTATCCGTTAATCGGGTTTCCTACCTATACAAATAGACCTAAATAGCGAGAGACCTACATAGGCTTTAGGGCACTAAAACAGGCGAATAAATAATCTATCTATCTATCTATCTATTAATAGGCCCTACCGGCTATTCCGAGGGCGTGAGCCTTGACTTAGCTCGAGGCTTAGGCGTCCTTCTTCTAAGAGTCTCCCCTAACGCTAACGTTAACTAGCTTCTACTAGCCCTAGAACCGGCGTCTCTAATTATCTCTACCTCCTACTAACCGAGCTCTTCCTACCGGATCTCCTCTTCGAGTTCTTATCGTATAGCTTTAGCGGCCTCGGCTCGTACTCTTAATACTTATATACTAGACCTAGTTCGAGGGTTCGGGTTCTTTATAATTCTTACTAGAGCTTTGCCTCGAGATTTGTTACTCTAGATTAGGTAGGCCTTAACCTTAACCTCGTCGTAGTTTATAATCCTACTCCCTTATAGAGCCGGTTCTTCTTCTTCCTTAAACTAGATCTAGTAACTACTAGCGGCCGTCGGTTACTACCTAGATCTAGCATCTTAAGGCCCGTATTCTATAAGGTGTCGGTTATTAGGTAGAGGTTTAGAGTAGTTAGGAAGCTTTACGCTTAAGACACTAGTATAATCTCGACCTATCTATTGTTTCCGAAGCGTAGGGATTTTTATATCCTTATTAAATAGAATCGGGCTATAGTGTTCCTTAAGCTACGGAAGTATATAAAGGAGCTTAGGCTTGCTATAGTCCGGTCGGAAGTTAAACTTAGGGGGATTTAGATCGGTCTTCTTTCCTAGGTACTACTAGTTGTTCGTCGCTAAAAAGACATACCCTTATAAGATAAGGAATAGCATCGCGGGGCACCTATTAGCCTAATGTTCCCTACTACTATAGTTATAATAGTACCTATTAAGCGCTTTAGACTACTCGCGGTTCTATAACTACGGGCGCTATATTAAGTAAACCTACGGTTTAGGCACTCGATCGGGGTTCTTTAGTTATATAGATAGATAGATATTTCATTAAGCTGTTATAGTGCCCTTTGGCCTATATAGCTATGCTATCTTGTTTTTGTATATATAGAGGGGAAACCGTGTTAGTGAAAACCCCTCCTCCTTCCCGCCTATCTTTTCCTCCTAGTTGTCGTCTTAAATTTCCCTTATTAGGGGTACGCTAGTGTTATAGGCCTGCCCTAATAGCTACCCTATCTATAACCCCCCTCGCTTCCGCCTCTTGTCTATCTACTCCTCCGTCTCGCTCGCGAGGCTAAACTACTAGAGGTATCCCTACTATAGTATCTACCGAGAGATTCGGCGAATATTACCTTTGTCCCTAATAAATGACTTGTAGTCTCTCCTTCCCGCTTAGTGCCTCTAATTTCCCCTACCTCTCGCCTACTACGGGCATCGTAGTAGTATATATTCTAGGTTTTGCGATAGGTAGCTATACTAGTAGACTAGGCTATAGATGTCTAGTACGCGTCTCCTGAATAGGTAGGCCCTTAATCTAATGTATTCGGACCTGATTTAGATCGCTATGCTTACTTTGGCCCTTATTAGGTCCCTATATAGCTAGTAATTATGTCTCTAGAAGGCTCGGAGCGCTATCGGGCCTATTATCTTAGGGGGCTTCCTTTTCTAGTCCTGCTCCTATAGGTAGCTCGCTATCTATTCCGCTAGGCTTTAGGTCTTAGCCTTGCTCCCGCCGGCCTAGCGAGTCCTACGCTCCTCCTCCTTTCGTACTAGCTATTCGGTGCTTGTCTATACGGCCGTAAAGGTAGTAAGGTCATCCTCTTTTTGGCTTGTCCTATGTCCTGCCCCTCTCCGGTAGCGGCTTTCTATCTTATTCTTTACCTCCTAGATTATAGTTTATACTAGGTAACCTGTCGTCTTTACCGCGTATTAAATTCTCATTCCCCGGATATACTAGCCGATTAGTAGTATTCCTGTCTCTATTTCTACCGTACTTATTAACGTTGTCTTATATACGCCTAGTACCCTACGTAGGTTACCTACCTATGTCCTATTTAGGGGTTGCTCTATCCGTTTCGGGATCGGCTTGCCTACGCCTCCTATTCCCTAAATCTATGCCCTATATAATATAGCTAGTCTGACGATCGCCTTATATATTACTCTTACCTTGTCGAATGTTACTCCCTATATAGATGCCGTAAGCCTCTTTATCGAGGCTTTATTAACTTACGCTCGACTCTAGGCTTTCTTAATCTATACATTCTAGCTTAGCTTCGGGTCGAGCTAGATCCCTAGTACTCGTAGCTCCGCTAATAGCTTGGTCTCGTAGCCTTAGATTCTTACCGCCGCCTTTATATTATAGTATATTCTCGCTTTACTAAAGTATATAAGTTAGTACTTTTCAGGGGAAAACCGGGCACTATACTTCTTTGCCTACTCCTCGCATTTCTTATACCTATCTTTAAGGAGGCGACAGTTCTCTTCTATCGAGTCTAACTAGGCTAGGATATTTATATTGTCTACGAACCCCGATACTAAGGTTTACGGAGAGGTAAGTAGGGGGATTAGATCCGACATAAATATTAGAAATAGGATAGGGGAGAGAGTAGATCCCTAAGGTATTCTAGTCTCTACCTTCACCGGGTCGGACGTATACCTTCCTAGGACTAGGTATGTCGTCCGTTCCTAGAGAAAGGAGTAGACGAACGTCGTTGCCTACTAGGGGATACCTTTCTACTATAGGATATATATTAGCCTTTAGTATAAGACATTGTCGAAGGCCCCTACGATGTCGAGGGATAGTAAGGACGCCGCTCGGTTCCTACCGTAGTGCTAGAGGGTCTGAATTTGCTCCGTAATTAGCTCTATTACTATTAGTATCGATCGCTAGCTTCTTCCCCCTATCTATATTGCTAGGAGTACGTAGTTGTCCTCGGTAAGCTACGTAAGTCTCTAGGCTACTATCTTTTCTAGGACCTTCCCTATCGTATTTAGAAGTACTATTAGTCTATACGACTTAGGCTAAGTATAGTCTTCCTTCTATAGCTTACGTAGCACTACTATTATAGACTCTCTGTATAGCTTCGGGTGATACCCTAGCCGTAGGTACGCGGTAAATAGGTTTATAAGGCTTGGCGTAATCTCTTCTCTATACTCTTTTAGTAGTACGTTTAGTATCCTGTCTAGGCCTAGGGATTTTCGTCCTTTTAGCTTACTTATAACTCCTATTACTATATTAGAGCTAACCGCCTAATCTATATCTAGGGGTTCCGGGTATATACTCGGGTCGATATCCGTAAGGTCTACCTCTACTTACGTCGAAAAGAAATAGTCGGCTAATACTTTTGCCTTACCCCGGGGCGTAGCCTAGGCAATCCCTTCGCGGTCTACGATTAGGTAGAAGTAAGGGGTTTGTTGCTCTTTAGGTAGTCGTGCCTATTTAGTAAGTCTCTATATCTGTTCTAGGTTTTCTATAACGAGCCCGATTGTCGCTCTCTAGTCCTATAGCTTATCGCGTCTTATCTATGCCTTCTTCTCTTATGTCGCGCGATAGTATTGCTCCTACGTCTCTTAGGTATACTCCTTCGTCTACTATCGCCTTGCCCTTCTAGCCTCCCTTACCTTCGTAGAGTATTTAGGGGTCTAGAAGGCCTTCTACTACGTTAAGGGCCGGAGTAACGGCGTGTATTGTTCCGCTACTTGCTATATAACCGAGGTAATCTGTTCCGCTACTTGATCTAGCTAAGCTATCGTCTCGAGTTCTCTATACTATAGTAGGTTCGCTATTAGGAAGCCTCTTATATCGTCCTAGCGTACCTTCTTCTAGTTACGGCGTAGTTCGTTTACTAGCTCCTCTATCGCCTTTACCCCTAGCGTCGTTTAGATAGGGATATAGTCTAAGGAGGCTTCTAGCGCGTAGTTCGGTCGGTATTAGACTAGTCTCTCTTTAAGTTCTCGTAATAGAAAGTATAGGTCGATCGTACTTATACTAGTACGGGCCTTCTACGTCTCTATTCCCTTTAGTATTACTAAGGCCGTTCCGTAGCGTACGGTTATGTCTAGTAGCTTTCCCCCTAGAAACGCGTACGGGGGAGTGAATTCGAGTCCCTACTATAGGTAGTAGAGGTTAAAGTTGCCGATAAGTACTTGCTTTATTTCTTAGCTTAGGGTCCGCTCTAGGTAGGCGAGGGTTCCTAGTTCCCTACTCGTCCGACCCCGCGGTAGCGGGTCATAAACGTTATAGATCTAGATAGGGCCTTATATCGTGTCGATCTAGATTGATATTATGTCTCCTAGGTTGCCCTACTACGGTAGTATAACCTTCTACGACTCAAGGTCTATAGTCTTACTTACGTATATATATGTCCTCGGGATAACGCCTCGTTAGCCCGCGATTACGGTATAGTATCCCCGGTCATTATAAGTAGCTAGGAGTCCTACGTAGGGGTTGATCTATAGTTCCTATACCGTAATAACGTAGTACCGTAGCGGGTCTAGCTCTTATAGAAAGTGGCGCTAGACCTTGTCCCTACTTTTGTTTACGTTATACTATACGATAGTAATGTCGTCGTATAGTATTATTTGTTATCCGTAAGGTCTATTTCCGTGCTGACCTACTATGTCTCCTAAGCCTATATCTCGCTATCCGGCTAGCCCTAGGGCCGCTAGGGCGCCCTAAAGATTCGTATTTAGCCTAGTTTGTTAGTAGCCCGGTTAAGGTGTCGAGGCCTACCGGGAGGTAGATACGTTTACGGTTAGGTTCCCTTATTCGTCTCTTCTACCCTCTTCCTTTTACTCGGCTCGAAGCCCTTATATACGGTAGGTCCCTCCTACTGTCGTTAGGGGTACCTAGCTAGTATAGAGATCCTTGCTTATCTCGCTCGTTCTTATACTACTATTCTAGCTAGGTATTAGCTTGAATACGCTAGGTGCCTTCTACCGTAGTATACGTACCTACTCTCCTTTTTTGGGCATTCCCTTCCCTAGTATAGGCCTACGTAGTAAGGATACCTTAGGGTCTTCTCCCCGTATTTTAGGGCTATATAACCGTACTGTTAGCATTAGAAGCATTGTAGTACCCTATAGCTACTCTAATAGATCTCCGTGTCTATTCTCTCGTAGTTCTAGAATAGCCTATTGTCTAGTATCTAGTTAGCTTGTTCCGCTATCTCTACCTAAATAATAAGCGATAAATGCGTCTTTTCTCGGTCTACTGTCTTATATAGCTATGCCGCCTTCGTTAGTCGTACTCCTAGGGAGGTGTTCTAGTTCTATACTTAGAGGTAGGGAAGGTCTTCGACCTTAAATGTCCTAGGGACCCCGTAGGCGATAACGGTATACTATTAGTAGGAGACTCGTGCCGACTTCGCGACTTTAGTAGTCCACTCCTTATAGGTCTCTAGCTTTTGTCTATTAGACTCTTATACGGTAAAGAGTCTTACTACGCCTATTGCCTCTACCCTCGCCCTAACTACCTCCTTTTGGCCGATTCTGTCGACAATCTCCTTGCTTATTAGGGCTACGATTTCTTGTTTCTCCGCCGGATTAGTAATATATAGGCGTACCGCCTTACTTGCCTTCGGAGGGGGTTAATTCTTACCTACTACTACTATTGCCTATATAGTTAGTTTCTAGGCTACCTTCTATATTACTTATTAGATTGTCTTCGGGATTTAGTATAATAGCGCTTTTAGCGCTCCTAGTAGCTGTACTATAGTGTTCTTATATACCCGGGCTAGGTGTTCGTTATCCCCTAGTAAGTTTTCCGCCTCCGTATATAGGGTCGTCTACGCTATATTATTTGTCGTTAGCCTCTACTTTCTATATAGTAGGCCTTGGCTTGTGTCCTAGGTTTTTTCTTAGTTTGTTCCCCGGTTTAACTCTTAGTATAGAATGTTCGTAAGGCTATAGCTCTCGTTAGTTGCTATCCTTCGCTATTCGGGGTCGCGCTTCCTAATTAGGTAGTTGTCCTCCGTAACTCTGTAATTCTAGGGTCTGCCTTTAGGGGAAAGGGACCTCGGGTTTAGGGTTTTTTGTACTACGATTACGCCGCCGCTAGCGTAGGCGGGTTGCTACTACTTAAGTAGATTGCTCGTCTTAATAAGGGCTATCGATTGAATAGTCCTCGTCGATCTACTTCGATAGCTACCGCGTTAGTAATAAGGCCTTCTTTAGTTATATAGACCTTTGATTTTTACTAGGGTTAAAGGATCTAACCTCCGCCGCGCGACCTTGTTAGTAAGCTCGAATACTTATTTCTACTATTTTCTAAATAAGGTTATTGTCGATAGTAGCAGAAATAGCTATTTTATTAAGTATATTAATCTTAGGGATTAAGCGCGGCATCTACTTTATAACTAACCGATAAAGCTACGGTAAAGTAAGTAGAAAGTCCGTATATACGGCCTTCTATCCTTCTTCACTATTAGCGATACTTGTCGCCTCGTCTAGTATCTTTTAAAAGCGCCGAAACTTCTTAGGCTACTTCGGATAGAGTCTACATTTCTTATAAACTGCCTTAGTAACTAACTCTAGGAGTCCCTAAAGTAGAAGACGGCTACGGGAGCTATTATCGAGGTCTTCGGGATCAATTAGGTTACTAGAGGCCACGAAGAGACGGATAAACTCCTTTATATCCTGTTCCTTAGGGCTTTTCCCTTTCTCGGCCCGGAGTATCTCTTTAAGTTATTCTCGACTTCCTAATATCGAATAGGTATCGAATCTCGAAAATTTAGCTAAGAAGGACCTCCTAAAGGTACTCCGCCTTACTTACTATCCCTCTAACCTTATTACTAAACGTCGGATAGTAGTCTCGTAGTTACGCTCGAAACGACCCTAGAAGTTGTCTTTCTTAATTAATAGCCTTAGTAGATACTAGTCTATAAAATCATTAAACCTCTCCTAGAATTTAGTAGCGTTCCTACTATTAAAGAGGGGCTTTTCTAAACTCCCTAGAGTAGGGAAGCGAGGTCCTACATTTTCTATAGTAATAGTAAGATAGCTAAATAAGGCTACTATTATATCCGGACTATAGGGTATTCCTAAGGTTATAGTACCCTTATTTAAGTCATCCTCTTCTAAGTCATTCCGTCGTACTCTTTCCTTACCCTTATTAGAGCTTAAAGCCTCCGTATTACGGCCCTAGGCCTAGTCAATGTCTAGCTAGCACGTGGGTCACGTGACCGCGCGTACTAGCGTAGTACCTCGGCTTATATATAGCCTCGGCGTACCTTACGCTCCTCTTTCCTACGTACCTAGCTACTCTATATCAACACGACTATAAACCGTTATACTTAGCTAGGTCTCTATATCCGTAGAAGAGCTACGACGGGATCTATAAGAGCGTAGACTATTAATAATAACCGTAATAAGAGATTATAGCGTACGACAAAAAAACGCGCGACTCGGTATAAGAGACTACTATAGGCTAAATAGTACCTAATATAGTACGACCCTAAGGATAGCGAGGCTCGCTACTAGCTATACGGCTAGTAGTATAGCGCGAGTCTATATTTAATATATAGACTAAAGGACAAACGTAAGAGTAGTAGTAGACTACCGACGACGCTATATAGTAGAAACTCGAGAACTTATAGCGCCTAGTTACTAACCTACCTAGTAACTTTAACTTATACGACCTTCTAAACGACGACGAGATCTAAGACGAGAACGGCGTTACTATAGCGGTAGTCGACTACGACGACGACGGCGCGACCGAGGAAGGTAAGGGCGAGGACATATAATAAGTCGCGGAAACCCTCTAAATTCCCGCGAACGATCTCCTTTAACTCGATATCGACTAGCTCGTTAAGCTCTTAGTAGAGCCCGAGACCGCCGCGGCTATCTACTTTATCCTACGACGCGCCGAGTAAGAGTATAGAAACGTAATATAGATAGCGACTATCCTCTACGAGCAGTTAGGCAAAGTAGGGTAAGAGCTTAGGAGATAGAAGAGTCACGACTAATAGATATGTAATAAATACGACACCCTAGTTAAGGACCGCGATAACCTAAAGGCCCGACCTAAGGTATTATCGAATATAGTAATGTCCGTAGAGATTAGTATACTTACCGTAAAGAACGATACCCTAAAGAAGTAAGCTAAGGAGGTACTTTAGTAGTTATCTAATAATGACTCGAAGATTAAGACCCTCGAATTCGATCTCGATACGTATAAAAGAGAAGCTTAAACCTACTCGAACGATATTAAGCAGCTTAATAAGTCGTAGTAGACTTAAGTAGATAATCTTAAGAAGTAACTCGAAGACCGCCGAGGCCGCTCTCGAGTACGATCCTTACTATCTCGCGCTATATTATAGCGTCGTACCCTATAGAACGGCCGAACCTTATCTAAGGACAATAACAAGGATAATAATAGAGCTAGTAATAAGGACGAGGAGGACAAGGTAGCTCGCCGTACTACTAGAAAGAAGGCTAAGAAGTCTATACGTAAGGATAATAGTAACGACTCCGATCTATTATCTAGGGAGTTAGAGGAGGACTCGGAGTCGGATAGCGATACTCGTACTTATCGCCGCTCTTCTAAGAAGAAGAAGCTAGTCTACGACTTCGAGTCTCTAGTTAAGTACGATCTAGACCTTAGTCAGCCCTTTAAGACTTAGCGTAGTATAGATAAGCTAGAGAAGTTCGTCGGTACTATTAATAGTAAGCTATCTAGACCCTCCCTCGAGAAGTTCTTCTCCGAGTTAGAGACTATTATCGACTATACGGTCTTTCGCGACAAGAAGGTAGTACTTAAGTTTGTATACGACCTGCTAGCCTTACTAGGTAATACTTAGGAATTAGTTAGACTAAAGATCCCTACTATCTCGGGTAGCCTAACTAGTAGTAAGAAGACGTATAAGGGCATTAACGACCTTATTAAGGAACTCGCTAAGCGATACGGAGACCGTAACCTAATTAGTAGGGCTCGTAATCGCCTAAGTAACCTTAAGATAGACAATAAGGACAGCTTCTAGACCTTCTTCCCTAAGTAGCGCTAGAATACTAACATCCTAGGCCTTAAGGGTAAAGATACGATAGATAACCTATAACGTAAGCTAACTGTCCGCTATCTTAATAAGTATCTTAACTTCCGTTCCGAATCGTTATAAGAGATAATCGATAATCTCTATTAGGTAGATAAGGACTTTAGGATCCTCGACGCTCTCTACCTACGCTCCGAGAAGCTAAAGAATAATAAGAAGGACGATAAGAAGGACGGTAACAAGGACAATAAGGACGATAAGCTAGTAGGTTTAGGCTCTAATAAGCCGACCCGTAAGGCTTAGTCTACCCGACCTAAACTATTTAAGAGTAGCCTTAGTAAGACTATAGACGAAGCTAAGAACACTCGCTATATACGTAAGAGCCTCTATAAGAAGTGTCGTAAGCCCGGTCACCGCCTATAGTAGCGTACTTACGAGCTGTTCGAGTACGAGATACTAGTACGTCTAGGTACTAACGCTAGCGGCACTACCGTTATACTACCGGCGGAAAATGCCTAGTCTACTACTTAAGCGTAATAACTAGTAGACATAAAAAGGAGAATATAAGACATAACAAAGAGGCACTACTAGCAAAGCTACTCGAAGGGCTTAAGCTATTATTATATATTCTTAGGATAGTAGAAATAGAATATAACCCTATTATCGGCTTATACCTCGTAATACTAGGGATAGCTAATAGGCAAAATGCATTTACTTTCCTTAATAACGGTACTAATTCTAAGTATATCGACTTCTCCTATACGTAAAAACATAATCTGCCCTTAATTAAGCTTAATAACCTACTAGCCCTTAGGTTAGTAAACGGCTCGATAGCCGCGGAAATAATAGAATACCGTATAAGTCTAGAACTTACACTCGGCAATAGATATAAGAAGACTAGAACCTTCTAGGTTATATATCTAGAGTATAACATTGTACTAGGCAGGCCCTAGTATAATAAATACTAGCTAGGTATCTACTTTACGTTAGGTACTATAACCCTCGACTCGGAGTACTATAAGGAGTATTACCTATAGGATAGCAAGCTAGTCTAGGTATAGAGTATTAACGATAAGTAGGAACCGGTAATTACTAAGCAGACCTTCGAACCTGCCCTAAAGACCCGACTAGCGTATTAAACTACTGTCGAAGAAGACGACGATAGAGATTTTGTCTAGACTATAACCTCTAATATAATTAAAAAGGAACGCCCGCGAACCGCTAAACTATTATTCGAAAAGAAACTAGCTACGCCGACACTACCGGATATCGATATCTAGGAAGTTAGCGCGGAGGCAATTAAGAAGATAGTAAGGCGGAAAGGAGTAGAGGTATATATAATGTTTATCTTTAATAAGAACGAGCTATAGTAACCTAGCGATATACGTGCTATAGACCTACTTACTACCTACGCTATAAGCGCCCGTAATATACGTAATGTAGCGATATACTTACCTAATACCGGCTATAGGATGCTTTTCAATAACAAGACTATCGAGCGACTTGATATACGTATAGCGGCGTTCGTACTAGTAGCGCAACGCGTTAGTCCGACTCTCTCTACCTATAAGATGTATATATAAGCCGATATAGACAAATTTATACGTAAGAAGGAGGAGACTATCGATCTAAAGGACTACCTTCTCCCTATATATCACGAATTCGTATATTGCTTCTCTAAACAAGATGCAAAGGAGCTTCTACTATAGAGGCCTAGTATTAACTACGAGATCAAGCTGAAGCTAGGAACTATACTGCCTTTTAGTAGGCCCTACCGGATATTAAACTAGGAGGACGAATTTATCGCGTACTAGGTCTAAGAGTAGTTAGCCTAGAAGGGCATTTATAGATACGAAGGTAGAGTAGATACTTTATCACCCGTACTTATTATTAAGAAACTAGGAGGTGGATTAAGAGTCTATATTAACTATAGACAAGTTAACGAACGTACGATCAAGTCTAGGTATCCTATACCCTTGATATAAGACACACTCAATCGTATTACTAGTAAGAAGTACTTTGCTAAGCTAGATGTCATTACCGCTTTCAATCGTATTAGAATATTAGAGGGCTCCGAATGGCTAACCGTATTTATAACACGATATAGACAGTTTAAATGCCTAGTAATGCTATTCGGGTTATATAATGCCCCTAGTACTTTCTAGTCTTATATTAACGACATACTACGAGAGGCCCTTAACGACTTTGCGTCGGTATACCTAGATAATATACTTATCTTTAGCGACACTTTTAAGGAGTATATAGAGTATATTAAGAAGGTACTTCGTAAATATAGTAAAGCCGGCCTATAACTCGACATCACTAAATATAAGTTTTATACCTAATCTACTAAATACCTAGGCCTTATTATCGGCAAGGACGGAGTCTTAATAGACCTAGCTAAGGTATAAGCTATAAGGGAATAGGGAATAATAGTAAACGTAAAAGATGTCCTTACGTTTAATAGGTTCTCCGGGTTCTATCGGCGCTTTATTAAGGACTATAGCAAGATAGTATTACCTATAGTAAAGCTAACTAAGAAGGACTGCCCTTAGCAATAGATAGAGGAATGTTAGAAGGCATCCGACGGACTAAAGCAAGCTTTTACCGATACTAAAGGCACTATATTAGCGATGTTTGTCCTAGGACGTAGAACAGTACTTAAAACGGATACGAGTAACTTTATTATAGCTACGGTCCTATCGTAATACAATAAGGACAACATCCTAAGGCCAATCGTATACCTGTCTAAGAAGATGAGCCCGTAGGAGTATAATTACGACATTTATAATAAGAAACTACTTGCTATCGTTAAAGCATTTAAAGAGTAGAAGCCCGAACTTATAGCTAGCGATATCGACGAACTAGACTTTAAGAACTTTACTAATCTAAGCGGCTACCTAGTACTAGTATATAGCGACTATAAGAACCTTAAATACTTTATGACTTCTAAGTAACTAAATAGACGACAAGTAAGATAGGCCGAGTTCCTCTTATAATTCTTCTTCAAGATTATATATCGTCTAGGTGTTTAAGGAGCTAAACTATATAGCCTTACTAGACGTTTATAGGACGCGATTCTATATAACAAATTAGACCCGCGGTACGTATAGTACGATTGTATACTACTTAAACTAGAACACTTCTTATCTGTTAGCGCTAGCTAAATCCTACGGCTAAGCGTATCCGAAGTCAAAGGAGTAGTAATAGACGAAGCGCTATTAGCCGATATTAGTAAGCTATACGAACAGGACGATATAATTGAAGCTACGACCTAGTTAGTAGTAGGCGAACCTATTAAACTACTACGAAAGAACAAGATTGACGATAAGTACGCGATACTAGTCGATAGGATAATCTATATTAAGAATAGATATAGCGGTTATAGTCTCTTTATCCTACCTACCGAAGATAAGGAAAACACTATACGTAGACGTATCGTTAAGGCCTTCTACGATATACCTACTATAGGACACCCCGGTAAGATAACTACGAGCCGGTTAGTATTACGTTACTATATATAGCTACGAATAACACGGTTTATTAGATCTTTCGTACGAGTATACCGTATATACCGTGATAGCCGTAGTATTAACGAACCTTAATATAGACTACTTGCTCTACTACTAGCCCTATTCGATACGTAGGACGACGTTACCTTAGACTTCGTTATCGAACTACTAAGAGCCAAGTGTACGGTAAATAGTCAGTACTATAAGAACGTACTTATAGTTATAGACCGTTTAGGGAAGGAGCGGCATTATATCCTAGTATTAGAAATAATAGCGGAGTATATCGTATATATCTACGTAAAGTATATCTTCTCCTAATAAGAATAACCTAAGGCTATTCTAACGATATACAAAGCAGGCCACTGCCCCTAGGACTAAGGGAGTTCTACCTCATTTAATCTAGACAGCTTGAAGCTCTCTTCACCCTGTTTCTTTAGCTCTAAACGCCGCGGAGGTGCCTAGCTACATTAGGCAACTCCTAGGTAATAGTAGCCTAGGCTACGGTACTAACGGCGCCTACGGCCCTATAGGCGAAGCCCCCCTAAGACAACTAGTAGCAACTTATAGAGGACGTAAAAAGTATAGAAACTAACGATCAGCTCCCTTACCGGTCTCTATAGGTAATGATCACTTAGCTACGTACGGCGCTTATACTGTCGTATTACCGAGGGCAATAAGAAATAAGGACGACGTCCTAGGCGATTAGTAAGGCCACCCGGAATTAATACCTCTATAGCTAGGCATCGGTTGCGGTATCGATACTAGGCCCCCGCCTAACGTACGATATAGTTACGATCCGTATTGTAGTAAAGGAAGACTAGGCCGAAGTTACGAAGCTATCGAATAAGGAGCTCGCCTAACGAATTAACTAACTAGGGGTAGTCGTAGTGAACTAATAGTCTAACGGCACTCTATAGATCTATACTAGCTCTACTACTACTAGGAGGCACCTAGAGGCATAGCTATAGTAGGCATCTAAGGTTACGGCATTAGCGAAGGTCTTAACGAAGCAATTTACGATCCTAGTCTACGATATACCTAAGGAGTTCGACCTAACTAACTAAGGTCACCTACGCGCTCTCTAAGAGGACAACCCGGTCACTCTTAACTGTCTAATCTAGAAGGCGACTTGGCTCTATAGGAAATGGCTAGAAGGTAAGAAGGCCTCGGCGCTAATAGTATAGCTATAAGACGCGAAAGCGGCGGATCTAGCGATAGAACAAGGACTAGTCTAGCAATATAGCCTCAAGATAGTAGAAAAGCACTCCTTATCCTTTCGTGTCCTCTAATGCTTCAAATACTAATAGTATAGACACTAAACCTATACGTGTATAAACAAGTAGGCCTACTCGAACTGTATAGGAGACTATATATCTAGGGACTATATATCGACTACGAAACGGTACGCGAACTGTCCGGGGCACTACCTATCGTATAGTACGGAATGCCTATAGCGGAAACTAGCGAAAAACAAGGCAATCACAAACAGAACCGTCGCCCTAAGATTCTATAGCGACCGTAAGGCTAGCCTATACCGGAACTAACTAGCGGCGGTCGGGTATAAGCGGCCTAGGGCCGAAGACGATATAAAGGATACATAACCTAGGGCGTACGGGAGGCCACGTACTCTACTAGCTACGGCGAGGGAATCTAACTAGGCATGGCTCCCCTTTAGTATATAGCCGATAGGTATAGACTAGGACGTATAGGGTAGTAGGATATAGGACGCTATAGAGGAAATGATTGTCGATACTAATAACTAGCCTCGACACGCTTAGTATTATCTAGTATAACGTCGACTATAGCAAGGATATAGTCTAGAACCATTTCCTATACGAGGCGGACCCGCGCGTCTACTACGTCCTTATAATCTAGGAGCTATAGATTAACCCGTAATATAAGAGACTAACAACCTACAAGTCACTAGGCTGTACGACATGCCTACGAGACGACGGTAGACCCCGTACGTGCTTCTATATTAGTAAGGACATACTAGAATCCGACTAGGAGGTAGTGTACTACGTAGACGAAGAAGGCGGGGGCGATATTACCTCCCTCTACGTAGGTAGTACCTAAATACACAACCTATATATATAACCGCTAGCCTCGAGGTCTAGCCGCGACCTAGGGGTCTATAGACACCTAGACAGTACGCTTAAGAGACAAGGGTGCTACATTGTAGTAGGAGACTTCAATATATACTACCCTTCCTAGGAAAGCCTTATATAGCCGCACCCTATAGCCGACGAAGTACTCGACTTAATAGCGAGCAACGTAATTGCCCTTAATACCCCGAAGGACCTAGGCACCTAGAAGAGAGGGGGACTCTAAGGTACGATCGACCTCTCCTAGATCTTAGATAGCTACTACTATACGGTAACCTACTATAGGATTGAACATAAACTCGAGGCGTCGTTAGACTATATGCTAGTTAGGACCTCTATTACGATATAGATATAACGTATACTAGCGAGAACCCCTAAGCTAAACTAGGGAAAGGCCTACTAGGCCAACATCTAGGCGTACCTCGATAACTCTAAGAGGCTAGTCTAGATCGCGTAGTAGCAATATAATAGTAAAGACGAGATAGACGAAGCAGTCTAGGGGTTAATAGACGAAATAAGAAAAGCGACCTTACTTTACGTTCCGCTTACCTAACTAACGATATAGTCTAAACCGTACTAGACGCCGAAGTATACTACGGTAGTAAGAGAAGTAAGGAGAGCCCGCCGGGTATAGACGAGTAGCTATAGCGAGGAGGCCTAGAACGTATATAGGGAGGCATACTAATAGAAGAAAGCTATAATATAGAGGGAGAAAGTAGTCGGCTAGAGGGCTATAGTAGAAGAAATCGCCGGTAAGCTAGAGAGGATATAGAAGCTAGCGAAATGGGCCCGATAGGACCCTATATAGGGCCCCTCCTTCTCTATCCTAGCGCTATAATCGCCTAGTGGCCCGGTTAGCGACCCTAAGGCTAAGGCGCGTCTACTAGCTAGCAAGTTCTTCCCGCTCCTAGTCGAGGCTAATCTAAGCGATATAAATAGCTCTACTCCCCTAGCCCCTAGTATCGCGGTCTAATAGGAGGTGTCCGAGGGAGAAGTTGCCGCTATACTAAGGAAGCTACCGGCGAAGAAAGCCCCGGGGCCGGATAGGATCCTAAACGAGCTACTAAAGAAGTGTAGAGATCAACTAGCCCTAGTAGTTATAGCGGTCTTTAACGCCTACCTATAGACCGGATACTACCCGATAGCTTTTAAACAATCGACGATAGTAGTCCTACGTAAGCCGCAAAAGGAAGACTATACGTAGGTGAAGTCGTACCGCCTAATTACGCTCCTTAACACTCTTAGGAAGGCGCTTAAGAAGCTAGTTATAACGAGACTCTCCGAGGCGGTAGAGGAATACTCCCTACTCCCGGATACCTAGATAGGTACGCGCCTATAGCGATCGACGCTATCCGCGATAGAACTTATCACCTCTTAGGTAAAGGCTATCTAGTATAAGAATAGGGACAAGGTAGCTTCCTTACTTAGCCTAGACATATCGGGAGCCTTCGACTACGTATTATACCCGCGGCTACTCTATATCCTAAGGTCGAAAGGACTCCCTAAGTAGCTTATTAACTTCGTACGGTCCTACCTCTAAAACCGTAGTACGTCGATCTTAGTCGGCTAGTATAGAAGCCTATTTTAAGTAGTCTATACTAGAATCCCGTAAGGCTTAACGCTAGCACCTATTCTATTCCTCTTCTTTATAGCGACGCTACTCCTAGCCCTAGAATCCTAGAACACCGCTACGAGCGGCTTCGTAGACGACATAAACATCCTAGCGTAGTCTTCCTCGACTAAGGAGAACTATAGGCTACTAGAAGAGAAGCACAAGATCTACGAGGACTAGGCTAGGAGGTACGGGGCTCGGTTTGCCCTAGAAAAGTACAATCTAATATACTTTACGCGCCGGCTACGGTTCTATAATATATAAACTTCTATCTAGATATAGGGGCATACGACTAACCCGGCAAATTAGCTTAGGATCCTCGGACTATAGGTAGACCCGGCGCTACGGTAGAGGAAGTACGTATAGGTAATATTACGGAAAGCTAAATAGAATATAGCATTATACTAGAGGCTTACTACGTCTATATAGGGGGCGGACTTCCGGTAGTCACGACTTCTATATACGGCTATTATACGGCCAGTCCTTACCTATAGTAGCCAAGTGTAGTCCTTAGGCGAGAGGGCCTACCTATCGAAGGGACTCGTCGCGCCGCTAGCGAAGATCTAAAACTAATGCCTAAGGAAGGTCACCGGGGTATATAAGTCGATACTAACGAGGATACTTAAGTACGAGACCGCTATACCGCCGATCGACCTATATATCTAGGGACTATAGACCTTATACTTAGGTAAGTCGGTATAGTACCTAGTATAGAAGGTCATCGCTAGTATAGTCGTAAGGGCCCGCAAATTAGGACTAGTATATAAGGGTATTCGACCCGGAAACGAGCCGAACTACCGGGTAAGGGACGAATAGCTAGTAATATAATAGGAAGGTAAGAAATCGTTTATAGAGTAACTATAGAAAGAGAGGTAGAACAACTAGGTTGTAGGGCATAGTGGACGCCCTTAGCTAGCGGGACAACCTAAGGAATAGTTAGCTACGAAATCCGCGGTTAAGTACCCCCCGAAGCTTATCTACTACCGCCTTACGAGGGTATAGAGTAGTATAGCAACCTAACTACGAAGCGAACATATCGGCCTCTAGGGGTACCTATTATAGAGGAAGGTTCTAGGATATACGAATACTAGCTACCCCTACGGCTATCGCTCCTAGAACGTACGGCACGCACTCCTCGTCTGTCCGAGGTAGTCGCTAGGAAGGGGGGAGTAGATAGTAAAGGCGAGGAACCGGACGATTAAGGCACTTCTTAATAACGCTAAGGACCTACGGCGTATTACGAACTAGATACTAGAGAAGGGCTAGCTAGAATAGTACCGCCTAGTAGGAGCAGTGTAGGAAGAGAGGACACGACGTAGCGCGACGGGACCGGCTAGGAGCGGGGGCTAACGGGGTAGTGATATAGACTACGTACGTTTAGAGGGAAAGCTAATCTAGATAAGGAGTAGTCGGGGGCGGGAAGGGTTTTTACCTATCCGGGTTTCCCTTTGTATATAACAATAGATATATACCTATATAGGCCGGATAGGGTCCTAGAACAGGGGAATGACAAATCTATCTATCTATCTATATCTTCTCCTAATATAGTCTACTAAAGATAATTACGTCGGATCGTAGTCCTTAATAGGTATTAGCCTTCTAGGGACGCCTCTACGAGTTATTATAAATTAAGCGCAAGATCTTAACCGGCTATTACCCTAAGACTAATAGTCAAAGCGAGAACACTAATAAGATAATAGAATAGTACCTACGTACGTTTACTAGTTACGCTTAGGATAACTAGCTAGATTAGCTCCTACTTATAGAGTTTACTACAAACGACTACGTCTCCGAAACGACTAGCGTAAGTCCTTTTATAGCGAACATTAGTAAGAACCTACGTTATATAGATACTAAACTTAATCTCCCTAAATAACTACTTCCGTATAAATAGCGATTAGACGTAGAGTCTACAAATGTATTCGTATAACGTATAATAGACCTTAGGTATAAGCTACGAGACTCTCTAGTAATAGTATAAGTATCGTAAGCTAAATAGACTAATAAGTATAGAACGATTATACTACGGTACGAAGTCGGAGACCTAGTATACCTTAGTATACGTAACTAGTATACTAAGCGCCTATTAAAGAAACTTAATTACCGCTAACGTGCTTTACTACCGAGCGGGCTATACTACTAAGCGGGCTACTTTTGCTAAGAACTATACCACTTCTATAGATATAGCTATATAACTACTATTATAGCGTATATTGTCTTTAAACGAGGCCAAACTGACCTTAGCTATCTAGGCTACGAAACGCGACGCGACAATTACGAATCGACTTACTATAAAGGTATACGACGCGTCTCGAACTATACTAGGGTATCGATTAAATAGACGACCTCCTCGGGGTGACTACGAGCCTAATTCGAAGAAGCTTATAGAGCTAGAAGAGAGGGTAATACTTAAGTATATACTCGAGCTAGATCTTAGAGGTTTCCCGCTATTAAAGGCTAGTATATAAGTAATAGCCGATTTATTACTATAAGAGAAGGGTCTTAAGCCTACTAGTCTTAATTAGACAGACAGGTTTATTAGGCGGTATCGTAAGCTAAAGGTTTATATAACACGTAGATACGATCGTTAGCGAGCCCTAATAGAAGATCTAGACGTTATCGAGAGGTAGTTCTTACTTATACGTAATATAAAGGAGAAGTATAGTATCCTTAACTAGGATACCTACAACTTCGACGAGATAGGGTTTATAATAGGTGTTATTACGTCTTAGAGCGTCGTTACGGGTTTAGAAAGGCGTAGTAGGAAGAGAAAGGTCGTTTAATAGGGCAATAGACAATAGGCAATAGTAATTAAGACTATCTATATAGACGGAATAGCGCTCCTACCCTACGTTATCCTTATAGGTAAACAGCATATTAGTACCTAGTACTAAGACGGCAACTTGGGTCTAGACTAGACAATCGGGCTAGTAGAGAACGGCTAGACTAACAATAAGTTCGGTATACGGTAGCTAGAGCATTTCTAGAAGTATACTATAGCTCGTACGACTAGGATATAGAGACTACTTATTATCGATAGCTACGAGAGCTATAGTTCGAAGGCATTCTAGAATCTATATAAGGAATATAAGATCTTAGCCCTATATATACTATCGCACGCCTCGTACTTACTCTAGCTATTAGATATAGGTTGCTATTCGCCTTTGAAGAAGGTATATAGTACTTAGCTCTCGGGCTTATTACGCTAGCGTATTACTTATATCGATAAGGTAGAGTTCCTACGCGCCTTCCGGGTAGCCTATAACGCTATATTTAGACAGGAGAACATCCTATCGAGCTTTAGAGGCGCTGGTTTGGTTCTATTCAATCTATAGGTAGTAATAGATAAGCTTGTTGTTAAGCTACGTACGCTAACCCCTCTAGCTCCGGACTCTACCCCTTAGGAGTCGAAGACACTACGAACTACAAAAGAATTCGACTCTTAATCGACACTAGTAACGAATAAAATGCGTGCCCGGGTAGGCTTATTGCTAAACTCGTTATATAAAGGGGTATATTATAGCTAGATACGAGAATATAAATTTCTAGAAATATAGACCTAATATAGATCTATCGATAATTTGAGTTTCGTAATATTAAATATACTGTAGTAGGAGTTATAGCTATATATACAAAAAGGTCGACGACGAGAATTACCTATACGTAGTATCGGCTACGAACCTCTCGTCTTACTACGAGAGAGCTAAGTAATCTTACGCTAGAGCGTCGTAGGCGCGACGGGCGCGTAACGTAGGCGAAGCCACGGCGAACAGAGGACTACTAGCAAAACGGGTATGAAAACTATCCGACGAGCGTATACTCGTGTCGGGAGCGAGTCCCTCTTCTTTCTACGTATAAGAAGGGCGCGGAACCGTGGCCTATACGCTCGACAGGACACCTCTAGTATAAGTATAGAATTTTCACCTCCGGAGACCGTAAACCGAGCGGGCTAAGCGACGAATATTAGACTAGCTCACTATAGAATATCAACTAAGCGGACTATACGACGGCGTCGAGCGGACTACGAAACAATCTTGTATTTGCTAGCGGGCAATACGGTAGGTAGGTAGACACGCGACGAAGCCTATAAGGGCCTATTAAAAACCCGGTATAGGAACGAGGGTTTTACCTAAGGCACTACCTGTCCCGCTATATAACGCACCTAGTCTAGTATAGTAGATTACGACGAGGAAAAGACGATAGCCTAAGCAAGGAAAAGACGGCTATTAGGACGGGGAAAAGACGTATAATACGAGTAGATTAGTCCTATAATCGGGGAGGATCGAGGGTAGGGTAATAAGGAACTTTATATTAGTTAGTAGGTAGAAACGTAAGGAGTACGCTACCCGGCGTAGTATATGCCCCGAGCAAACCTACGAGGTATAGACGGCCGCTTTCTAGAGATAGGCTACGGTAACGCGAAGGGCGTCAAAACCTAGGGCGTAGTATATACTAGTAGCGACGGCTAATACTATCTATATAGCCCGAGAGGACGGATACGTATATCGGTTAATAGAGAGTACTAAAGGGCTTAGGCCTATAGAGGTAGATATTGGCTTAAGGAGTAAATAGGGAGGGAGGGCGTAGAGGGAAGCTTTTGCTCCGGGCTAACCTCTCGAAACGAGGCTATACGGTAGTACTAGATAAGTAGGAAAGCGCGGTTAAGACTTGTTACCTTATCTCGTAGCTAGCTTACTAAATACGATTCCTTCCTTACTAGAGACTTACGTAGCTAGCCGAGGACAACTACGTACTCCTAGTAATATAGATAGGGGGAAGAAGCTAGCGATCGACACTAATAGTAATAGAGCTAATTACGGAGCAAATTCAGACCCTCTAGTACTACGGTAGGAACCGAGCGGCGTCCTTACTATCCCTCGACATCGTAGGGGCCTTCGATAACGTCTTATACTAAAGGCTAATATATATCCTATAGTAGAAAGGCATCCCCTAGTAGGTAACGTCGTTCGTCTACTCCTTTCTCTAGGAACGGACGACATACCTAGTCCTAGGAAGGTATACGTCCGACCCGGTAAAGGTAGAGACTAGAATACCTTAGGGATCTACTCTCTCCCCTATCCTATTTCTAATACTTATGTCGGACCTAATCCCCCTACTCACCTCTCCGTAAACATTAGTATCGGGGTTTGTAGACGATATAAACATCCTAGCTTAGTCAGACTCGATAGAAGAGAACTATCGCCTCCTTAAAGATAGGCATAAGAAATGCGAGGAGTAGGTAAAGAAGTATAGTGCCCGGTTCGCCCCTAAAAAGTACTAACTTATACACTTTAGTAAAGCGAGAATATACTATAATATAAAGGCGGCGGTAAGAATCTAAGGCTACGAGACCAAGCTATTAGCGGAGCTACGAGTACTAGGGATCTAGCTCGACCCGAAGCTAAGCTAGAATGTATAGATTAAGAAAGCCTAGAGTCGAGCGTAAGTTAATAAAGCCTCGATAAAGAGGCTTACGGCATCTATATAGGGAGTAATATTCGACAAGGCAAGAGTAATGTATAAGGCGATTGTTAGACTAGCTATATTATACGGGGCACAGATTTAGGGAATAGGAGGCGTAGTCAAGCCGATCCCGAAACGGATAGAGCAACCCCTAAACAGGACATAGGTAGGCAACCTACGTAGGGTACTAGGCGTATATAAGACAACGTTAATAAGTACGGTAGAAATAGAGATAGGAATACTACTAATCGGCTAGTATATCCGGGGAATAAGAATTTAATACGCGGTAAAGACGATAGGTTACCTAGTACAAACCACGATCTAGGAGATAAAGAATAAGATAGAAAGCCGCTACCGGAGAGGGGTAGGACATAGGACAAGCCAAAAAGAGGATGACCTTACTACCTTTACGGCCGTATAGACAAGCACCGAATAGCTAGCACGAAAGGAGGAGGAGCGTAGGACTCGCTAGGCCGGCGGGAGTAAGGCTGAGACCTAAAGCCTAGCGGAATAGATAGCGAGCTACCTATAGGAGTAGGACTAGAAAAGGAAGCCCCCTAAGACAATAGGCCCGATAGCGCTCCGAGCCTTCTAGAGACATAATTACTAGCTATATAGGGACCTAATAAGGGCCGAAGCAAGCATAGCGATCTAAATCAGGTCCGAATATATTAGATTAAGGGCCTACCTGTTTAGGAGACGCGTACTAGACATCTATAGCCTAGCCTACTAGTGTAGCTACCTACCGTAAAACCTAGAATATATACTACTACGATACCCGTAGTAGGCGAGAGGTAGGGGAAATTAGAGGCACTAAGCGGGAAGGAGAGACTATAAGTCAATTATTAGGGACAAAGGTAACATTCGCCGAATCTCTCGGTAGATACTATAGTAGGGATACCTCTAGCAGTTTAGCCTCGCGAGCGAGACGGAGGAGTGGATAGACAAGAGGCGGAAGCGAGGGGGGTTATAGATAGGGTAGCTATTAGGGTAGGCCTATAACACTAGCGTACCCCTAATAAGGGAAATTTAAGACGACAACGAGTAGGAAAAGACAGGCGGGAAGGAGGAGGGGTTTTCACTAATACGGTTTCCCCTCTATATATACAAAAACAAGATAGTATAGCTATGTAGGCCAAAGGGCACTACAACAGCTTAATGACATATCTATCTATCTATCTATCTAATTAGTTATCTCATTCTTAGCGTACGTAGCCTTAGGCTTTAATAATAGGCTATTACCTATATATACGCTTAGATCACGATATACCCCCTTAGCTTATACGCTAGAGTAAATAAGCTAATTCCTATGAAATCGCGTATACCCTATTATAACTACCTCCTCTATCTATAGTAGTAACATTAGGCCCTTAGTATTACTACTACTATAGTAAGAGTAAGTTAGTTAATTTAAGTAAAGTGTTAAACAGGTACGGATTTAATAGTAGCGGAGTAGAGTAAGAGATCAATCTTTAACTAACTAATAGTACGAGCATATAGTAATATATTAGGAACTAATGTGTTGATTATGTTAGATATCTATCTAAGCTAAAGGGGAGAGAAGGTATCTCTCTATAAGCTAAGTCATCGTAGATACCTTAGGCTACTAGATCACTTCCTAATTATTAACTCCCTTTAAGATACTATATCTTAACACTCCTACTTATCTCGTATAGGAGGTTATAGTCTAGTCACTTCCTATTAATAGTACTTGGACCTTTTTATAATAGGTCAAGCTAGCTTATAAACCTCTAGAAGTAGGAACTAGTCTTTGGTTTTATAAACCCGTCTATAACTATCTTAGAGCTTAGGGTGTACTTAATAGTATTAAGCCTCCTCTACTAAAGTTTCTTAATGGCGTTATAGGCAATATTAATATACTTCGACTTGTTATAAACATATATATCTTTTACTAGGGTAAGGGCAGCTTAATTATTACCTCTTAATTAGACTAGTCTTAAATTTGATATAGTCTCCTAGTCTCTAGTGATTCTTAGTTAATAGGAACAGTGTCCTACTAACTCTAGACAATCTATTTCTCTTAGTAGTAAAGCTAGGAATTAGGACTGCTTTATATATATATTTATAAGGGCACAATACTATTATAACACCGTGGACACATTCGAAAGGGCCCTAAAACACGACACATTCGAAAGCTCTTATTAAGGCCATTCTAACGATATATAAAGCAGGCCACTACCCCTAGGATTGAGGGAGTTCTACCTTATTCAATCTGGACAGCTTGAAGCTCTCTTCACCCTATTTCTTTAGCTCTAAACGCCGCGGAGGTGCCTAGCTACATTAGGCAACTCCTAGGTAATAGTAGCCTAGGCTACGGTACTAACGGCGCCTACGGCTCTATAGGCGAAGCTCCCCTAAGACAACTAGTAGCAACTTATAGAGGACGTAAAAAGTATAGAAACTAACGATTAGCTCCCTTACCGGTCTCTATAGGTAATGATCACTTAGCTACGTACGGCGCTTATACTGTCGTATTACCGAGGGCAATAAGAAATAAGGACGACGTCCTAGGCGATTAGTAAGGCCACCCGGAATTAATACCTCTATAGCTAGGCATCGGTCGCGGTATCGATACTAGGCCCCCGCCTAACGTACGATATAGTTACGATCCGTATTGTAGTAAAGGAAGACTAGGCCGAAGTTACGAAGCTATCGAATAAGGAGCTCGCCTAACGAATTAACTAACTAGGGGTAGTCGTAGTGAACTAATAGTCTAACGGCACTCTATAGATCTATACTAGCTCTACTACTACTAGGAGGCACCTAGAGGCATAGCTATAGTAGGCATCTAAGGTTACGGCATTAGCGAAGGTCTTAACGAAGCAATTTACGATCCTAGTCTACGATATACCTAAGGAGTTCGACCTAACTAACTAAGGTCACCTACGCGCTCTCTAAGAGGACAACCCGGTCACTCTTAACTGTCTAATCTAGAAGGCGACTTGGCTCTATAGGAAATGGCTAGAAGGTAAGAAGGCCTCGGCGCTAATAGTATAGCTATAAGACGCGAAAGCGGCGGATCTAGCGATAGAACAAGGACTAGTCTAGCAATATAGCCTCAAGATAGTAGTAAAGCACTCCTTATCCCTTCGTGTCCTCTAATACTTTAAATGCTAATAGTATAGACACTAAACCTATACGTATATAAACAAGTAGGCCTACTCGAACTATCTATGAGACTATATATCTAGGGACTATATATTGACTACGAGACGGTACGCGAACTGTCCGGGGTACTACCTATCGTATAGTACGGAATGCCTATAGCGGAAACTAGCGAAAAACAAGGCAATCACAAACAGAACCGTCGCCCTAAGATTCTACGGCGACCGTAAGGCTAGCCTATACCGGAACTAGCTAGCGGCGGTCGGGTATAAGCGCCCTAGGGCCGAGAACGATATAAAGGATACGTAACCTAGGGCGTACGGGAGGCCACGTACTCTACTAGCTACGGCGAGGGAATCTAACTAGGCCCGGCTCCCCTTTAGTATATAGCTAATAGGCGTAGACTAGGACGTATAGGGTAGTAGGATATAGGACGCTATAGAGGAAATGATTGTCGATGCCGATAACTAGCCTCGATACGCTTAGTACTATCTAGTATAACGTCGACTATAGCAAGGATATAGTCTAGAACCATTTCCTATACGAGGCGGACCCGCGCGTCTACTACGTCCTTATAATCTAGGAGCTATAGATTAACCCGTACTATAAGAGACTAACGACCTATAAGTTACTAGGCTATACGATATGCCTACGAGGCGACGGTAGACCCCGTACGTGCTTCTATATTAGTAAGGACATACTAGAATCCGACTAGGAGGTAGTGTACTACGTAGACGAAGAAGGCGGGGGCGATATTACCTCCCTCTACGTAGGTAGCACCTAGATATATAACCTATATATATAACCGCTAGCCTCGAGGTCTAGCCGCGACCTAGGGGTCTATAGACACCTATATAGTGCGCTTAAGAGACAAGGGTACTACATTATAGTAGGAGACTTTAACATATACTACCCTTCCTAGGAGAGCCTTATATAGCCGCACCCTATAGCCGACGAAGTACTCGACTTAATAGCGAGTAACGCAATTGCCCTTAATACCCCGAAGGACCTAGGCACCTAGAAGAGAGGGGGACTCTAAGGCACGATCGACCTCTCCTAGATCTTAGATAGCTACTACTATACGGTAACCTACTATAGGATCGAATATAAACTCGAGGCGTCGTCAGACTATATACTAGTCAGGACCTCTATTACGATAGAGATATAACGTATACTAGCGAGAACCCCTAAGCTAAACTAGGGAAAGGCCTACTAGGCTAATATCTAGGCGTACCTCGATAACTCTAAGAGGCTAGTCTAGATCGCGTAGTAGTAATATAATAGTCAAGACGAGATAGACGAGGCAGTCTAGGGGTTAATAGACGAAATAAGAAAAGCGACCTTACTTTACGTTCCGCTTACCTAACTAACGACATAGTCTAAACTATACTAGACGCCGAAGTATACTACGGTAGTAAGAGAAGTAAGGAGAGCCCGCCGGGTGTAGACGAGTAGCTATAGCGAGGAGGCCTAGAACGTATATAGGGAGGCATACTAATAGAAGAAAGCTATAATACGGAGGGAGAAAGCAGTCGGCTAGAGGGCTATAGTAGAAGAAATCGCCGGTAAGCTAGAGAGGATGTAGAAGCTAGCGAAATGGGCCCGATAGGACCCTATATAGGGCCCCTCCTTCTCTATCCTAGCGCTATAATCGCCTAGTAGCCCGGTTAGCGACCCCGAGGCTAAGGCTCGTCTACTAGCTAGTAAGTTCTTCCCGCCCCTAGTCGAGGCTAATCTAAGCGATATAAACAGCTCTACTCCCCTAGCCCCTAGTATCGCGGTCTAATAGGAGGTATCCGAGGGAGAAGTTACCGCTATACTTAGGAAGTTACCGGCGAAGAAAGCCCCGGGGCCGGATAGGATCCTAAACGAGCTACTAAAGAAGTATAGAGATCAACTAGCCCTAGTAGTTATAGCGATCTTTAACGCCTGCCTCTAGACCGGATACTACCCGATAGTATTTAAACAATCGACGATAGTAGTCCTACGTAAGCCGTAAAAGGAAGACTATACGTAGGTGAAGTCGTACCGCCTAAGTGCGCTCCTTAATACTCTTAGGAAGGCGCTTAAGAAGCTAGTTATAACGAGACTCTCCGAGGCGGTAGAGGAACACTCCCTACTCCCGGACACCTAGATAGGTACGCGCCTATAGCGATCGACGCTATCCGCGATAGAATTATCACCTCTTAGGTAAAGGCTATCTAGTATAAGAATAGGGACAAGGTAGTATCCTTACTTAGTCTAGATATATCGGGAGCCTTCGACTACGTGTTATACCCGCGGCTACTCTATATCCTAAGGTCGAAAGGACTCCCTAAGTGGCTTATTAACTTCGTACGGTCCTACCTCTAAAACCGTAGTACATCGATCCTAGTCTACGCGTATAGAAGCCCATTTTAAGTAGTCTATACTAGAATCCCGTAAGGATTAACGCTAGTACCTATTCTGTTCCTCTTCTTTATAGCGACGCTACTCCTAGCCCTAGAATCCTAGAACACCGCTACGAGCGGCTTCGTAGACGACATAAACATCCTAGCGTAGTCTTCCTCGACTAAGGAGAACTATAGGCTACTAGAAGAGAAGCATAAGATCTACGAGGACTAGGCTAGGAGGCACGGGGCTCGGTTTGCCCTAGAAAAGTATAATCTAATATACTTTACGCGCCGGCCACGGTTCTATAATATATAAGCTTCTATCTAGATATAGGGGTACACGACTAACCCGGCAAATCAGCTTAGGATCCTCGGACTATAGGTAGACCCGGCGCTACGGTAGAGGAAGTACGTATAGGCAATATTACGGAAAGCTAAACAGAATATAGTATTATACTAGAGGCTTACTACGTCTATATAGGGGGCGGACTTCCGGTAGTTACGACTTCTATATACGGCTATTATACGGCTAGTCCTTACCTATAGTAGCCAAGTGTAGTCCTTAGGCGAGAGGGCCTACCTATCGAAGGGACTCGTCGCGCCGCTAGCGAAGATCTAAAACCAATGCCTAAGGAAGGTCACCGGGGTATATAAGTCGATACTAACGAGGATACTTAAGTACGAGACCGCTATACCGCCGATCGACCTATATATCTAGGGACTACGGACCTCCTACTTAGGCAAGTCGGTATAGTACCTAGTATAGAAGGTTATCGCTAGTATAGTCGTAAGGGCCCGCGAATTAGTACTAGCGTATAGGGGCATTCGACCCGGAAACGAGCCGAACTACCGGGTAAGGGACGAATAGCTAGTAATATAATAGGAAGGTAAGAAATCGTTTATAGAGCAACTATAGAAAGAGAGGTGGAACAACTAGGTTATAGGGCATAGTAGACGCCCTTAGCTAGCGGGACAACCTAAGGAATAGTCAGCTATAAAATCCGCGGTCAAGTACCCCCCGAAGCTTATCTACTACCGCCTTACGAGGATATAGTATAGTATAGTAACCTAACTACGAAGCGAACATATCGGCCTCTAGGGGTACCTATTATAGAGGAAGGTTCTAGGATATACGAATACTAGCTACCCCTACGGCTATCGCTCCTAGAACGTACGGTACGTACTCCTCGTCTATCCGAGGTAGTCGCTAGGAAGGGGGGAGTAGATAGTAAAGGCGAGGAACCGGACGATTAGGGCACTTCTTAACAACGCTAAGGACCTACGGCGTATTACGAACTAGATACTAGAGAAGGGCTAGCTAGAACAGTACCGCCTAGTAGGAGTAGTATAGGAAGAGAGGACACGACGTAGCGCGACGAGACCGGCTAGGAGCGGGGGCTAACGGGGTAGTGATATAGACTACGTACGTTTAGAGGGAAAGCTAGTCTAGACAAGGAGTAGTCGGGGGCGGGAAGGGTTTTCACCTATTCGGGTTTCCCTTTGTATATAACAATAGATATATACCTATATAGGCCGGATAGGGTCCTAGAATAGGGGAATAACAAATCTATCTATCTATATATATTCATAGCTATATATTTAGACCCTATTATAGATATTACTATAGACATTTACTTCTTACTTATCTAAGAAACTAGTGCACTATAGAGGAAGAAGACATACCTAAGGATTAGGACTCTGTCTACTTTGTCTATAATATAATCAGAATTATAGTATCTAATAAGGTGTCCTTTTCTAGACTTTAAGAACTAAAGTCCTAGATTAGGGTATAATCTTAGGTACCTAGGGATCTTCTTTAAAGCCTTTATATAGTAGGTAGATAGGTCACTTATAAATAAGCTTATCCTTCCTAGAGCAAAAGTAATGTCTAGCCTTATAATTGTTACTAGTCACTACTAAGTACTATTAATACTCTAGTACTCTGCCTTATTACACCTCTTATCTATATAGCTTGAAGATTTGAGGGCCTTATAGCTGTTTATAGGTGAGTATATAGGTACTACCTTCTTATAGTTCATTCCTATCTTAGCTAGGCTGTCCCTAACAAAGTGTCCTTAGTTAAGTTTTAGGATCCCTCTCTTTCTATCCCTTATGACTCTTATACTAAGGATCTTTTTAGGTTCGCCTAGATCTTTAATCTTAAAGATCTTACTTAGTTCTCTTTTGAACTAGAGAACATCTATTAACTTTAGTATAGTAATTAGAATGTCATCTATATAGATAGATAGATTTGTCATTCCCCTGTTCTAGGACCCTATCCGGCCTATATAGGTATATATCTATTGTTATATACAAAGGGAAACCCGGATAGGTAAAAACCCTTCCCGCCCCCGACTACTCCTTGTCTAGTTTAGCTTTCTCTCTAAACGTACGTAGTCTATGTCACTACCCCGTTAGCCCCCGCTCCTAGCCGGTCTCGTCGCGCTACGTCGTGTCCTCTCTTCCTATACTGCTCCTACTAGGCGGTACTGTTCTAGCTAGCCCTTCTCTAGTATCTAGTTCGTAATACGCCGTAGGTCCTTAGCGTTGTTAAGAAGTGCCCTAATCGTCCGGTTCCTCGCCTTTACTATCTACTCCCCCCTTCCTAGCGACTACCTCGGATAGACGAGGAGTACGTACCGTACGTTCTAGGAGCGATAGCCGTAGGGGTAGCTAGTATTCGTATATCCTAGAACCTTCCTCTATAATAGGTACCCCTAGAGGCCGATATGTTCGCTTCGTAGTTAGGTTACTATACTATACTATATCCTCGTAAGGCGGTAGTAGATAAGCTTCGGGGGGTACTTGACCGCGGATTTTATAGCTGACTATTCCTTAGGTTGTCCCGCTAGCTAAGGGCGTCCACTATACCCTATAACCTAGTTGTTCTACCTCTCTTTCTATAGTTGCTCTATAAACGATTTCTTACCTTCCTATTATATTACTAGCTATTCGTCCCTTGCCCGGTAGTTCGGCTCGTTTCCGGGTCGAATGCCCCTATACGCTAGTACTAATTCGCGGGCCCTTACGACTATACTAGCGATGACCTTCTATACTAGGTACTATGCCGACTTGCCTAAGTAGGAGGTCCGTAGTCCCTAGATATATAGGTCGATCGGCAGTATAGCGGTCTCGTACTTAAGTATCCTCGTTAGTATCGACTTATATACCCCGGTGACCTTCCTTAGGCATTGGTTTTAGATCTTCGCTAGCGGCGCGACGAGTCCCTTCGATAGGTAGGCCCTCTCGCCTAAGGACTATACTTGGCTACTATAGGTAAGGACTAGCCGTATAATAGCCGTATATAGAAGTCGTGACTACCGGAAGTCCGCCCCCTATATAGACGTAGTGAGCCTCTAGTATAATGCTATATTCTATTTAGCTTTCCGTAATATTGCCTATACGTACTTCCTCTACCGTAGCGCCGGGTCTACCTATAGTCCGAGGATCCTAAGCTAATTTACCGGGTTAGTCGTATGCCCCTATATCTAGATAGAAGCTTATATATTATAGAACCGTGGCCGGCGCGTAAAGTGTATTAGATTGTACTTTTCTAGGGCAACCCGAGCCCCGTGCCTCCTAGCCTAGTCCTCGTAGATCTTATGCTTCTCTTCTAGTAGCCTATAGTTCTCCTTAGTCGAGGAAGACTACGCTAGGATATTTGTGTCGTCTACGAAGCCGCTCGTAGCGGTGTTCTGGGATTCTAGGGCTAGGAGTAGCGTCGCTATAAAGAAGAGGAACAGAATAGGTACTAGCGTTAAGCCTTACGGGATTCTAGTATAGACTACTTGAAATAGGCTTCTATACTAGCCGACTAGGATCGACGTACTACGGTTTTAGAGGTAGGACCGTACGAAGTTAATAAGCTACTTAGGGAGTCCTTTCGACCTTAGGATATAGAGTAGCCGCGGGTATAACACGTAGTCGAAGGCTCCCGATATATCTAGGCTAAGTAAGGAAGCTACCTTGTCCCTATTCTTATACTAGATGGCCTTTGCCTAAGAGGTAATAAGTTCTATCGCGGATAGCGTCGATCGCTATAGGCGCGTACCTATCTAGGTGTCCGGGAGTAGGGAGTGTTCCTCTACCGCCTCGGAGAGTCTCGTTATAACTAGCTTCTTAAGCGCCTTCCTAAGAGTGTTAAGGAGCGTAATTAGGCGGTACGACTTTACCTACGTATAGTCTTCCTTCTACGGCTTACGTAGGACTACTGTCGTCGATTGTTTAAAAGCTATCGGCTGGTACCCGGTCTATAGGTAGGCGTTAAAGATCGCTATAACTACTAGGGCTAGTTGATCTCTACACTTCTTTAGTAGCTCGTTTAGGATCCTATCCGGCCCCGGGGCTTTCTTCGCCGGTAACTTCCTTAGTATAGCGGCAACTTCTCCCTCGGACACCTCCTATTAGACCGCGATACTAGGGGCTAGGGGAGTAGAGCTGTTTATATCGCTTAGATTAGCCTCGACTATAGGCGGGAAGAACTTGCTAGCTAGTAGACGCGCCTTGGCCTCGGGGTCGCTAACCGGGTCACTAGGCGATTATAGCGCTAGGATAGAGAAGGAGGGGCCCTATATAGGGTCCTGTCGGGCCTATTTCGCTAGCTTCTATATCCTCTCTAGCTTACCGGCGATTTCTTCTACTATAGCCCCCTAGCCGACTACTTTCTCCCTTCGTATTATAGCTTTCTTCTATTAGTATGCCTCCCTATATACGTTCTAGGCCTCCTCGCTATAGCTGCTCGTCTACACCCGGCGGGCTCTCCTTACTTCTCTTACTACCGTAGTATACTCCGGCGTCTAGGATAGTTTAGACTATATCGTTAGTTAGGTAAGCGGAACGTGAAGTAAGGTCGCTTTTCTTATTTCGTCTATCAACCCCTAGACTACTTCGTCTATCTCGTCTTTACTGTTATATTACTACTACGCGATCTAGACTAGCCTCTTAGAGTCATCGAGGTACGCCTACATATTAGCCTAGTAGGCCTTTCCCTAGTTTAGCTTAGGGGTTCTCGCTAGTATACGTTGTATCTATGTCGTAATAGAGGTCCTAACTAGCATATAGTCTGACGACGCCTCGAGTTCATGTTCGATCCTATAGTAGGTTACCGTGTGGTAGTAGCTATCTAAGATCTAGGAGAGGTCGATCGTGCCTTAGAGTCCCCCTCTCTTCTAGGTGCCTAGGTCCTTCGGGGTATTAAGGGCAATTACGTTACTCGCTATCAAGTCGAGTACTTCGTCGGCTATAGGGTGCGGCTATATAAGGCTTTCCTAGGAAGAGTAGTATATATTAAAGTCTCCTACTACGATGTGGCACCCTTGTCTCTTAAGCGCACTGTCTAGGTGTCTATAGACCCCTAGGTCGCGGCTAGACCTCGAGGCTAGCGGTTGTATATATAGGTTGTGTATCTAGGTACTACCTACGTAGAGGGAGGTAATATCGCCCCCGCCTTCTTCGTCTACGTAGTATACTACCTCCTAGTCGGATTCTAGTATGTCCTTACTGACATAGAAGCACGTACGGGGTCTACCGTCGCCTCGTAGGCATGTCGTATAGCCTAGTAACTTGTAGGTCGTTAGTCTCTTATAGTACGGGTTAATCTATAGCTCCTAGATTATAAGGACGTAGTAGACGCGCGGGTCCGCCTCGTATAGGAAATAGTTCTAGACTATATCCTTGCTATAGTTGACGTTATACTAGATAATGCTAAGCGTGTCGAGGCTAGTTATCGGTATCGACAATCATTTCCTCTATATCGTCCTATGTCCTACTGCCCTATACGTCCTAGTCTACGCCTATCGGCTATATACTAAAGGGGAGCCGGGCCTAGTTAGATTCCCTCGCCGTAGCTAGTAGAGTACGTGGCCTCCCGTACGCCCTAGGTTACGTATCCTTTATATCGTTCTCGGCCCTAGGGCGCTTATATCCGACCGCCGCTAGTTAGTTCCGGTATAGGCTAGCCTTACGGTCGCTATAGAATCTTAGGGCGACGGTTCTGTTTGTGATTGCCTTGTTTTTCGCTAGTTTCCGCTATAGGCATTCCGTACTATACGATAGGTAGTACCCCGGACAGTTCGCGTACCGTCTCGTAGTCGATATATAGTCCCTAGACATATAGTCTCCTATATAGTTCGAGTAGGCCTACTTATTTGTACACGTGTAGGTTTGGTATCTATACTGTTAGTATTTAAAGCATTAGAGGACACGAAAGGATAAGGAGTGCTTTTCTACTATCTTGAGGCTATATTACTAGACTCGGCCTTGTTCTATCGCTAGATCCGCCGCTTTCGCGTCTTATAGCTATACTATTAGCGCCGAGGCCTTCTTACCTTCTGGCCATTTCCTATAGAGCCAAGTCGCCTTCTAGATTAGAGAGTTAAGAGTGACCGGGTTGTCCTCTTAGAGAGCGCGTAGGTGACCCTAGTTAGTTAGGTCAAACTCCTTAGGCATATCGTGGACTAGGATCGTGAATTGTTTCGTTAAGACCTTCGCTAATGCCGCAACCTTAGATACCTACTATAGCTATGCCTCTAGGTACCTCCTAGTAGTAGTAGAGCTAGTATAGATCTATAGAGTACCGTTAGACTGTTAGTTCACTACGACCACCCCTAGTTAGTTAATTCGTTAGGCGAGCTCCTTATTTAATAGCTTCGCAACTTCGGCCTAGTCTTCCTTTACTACAATACGGATCGTAACTATATCGTGCGTTAGGCGGGGGCCTAGTATCGATGCCGCGACCGATACCTAGCTATAGGGGTGTTGATTCCGGGTGGCCTTACTAATCGCCTAGGACGTCGTCCTTATTTCTTATTGCCCTCGGTAATACGACAGTATAAGCGCCGTACGTAGCTAAGTGATTATTACCTATAGAGACCGGTAAGGGAGCTGATCGTTAGTTTCTATACTTTTTACGTCCTCTATAAGTTGCTACTAGTTGTCTTAGGGGGGCTTCCCCTATAGGGCCGTAGGCGCCGTTAGTGCCGTAGCCTAGGCTACTATTACCTAGGAGTTGCCTAATGTAGCTAGGCACCTCCGCGGCGTTTAGAGCTGAAGAAATAGGGTGAAGAGAGCTTCAAGCTGTCCAGATTAAATGAGGTAGAACTCCCTTAGTCCTAGGGGCAGTGGCCTGCTTTATATATCGTTAAAATGGCCTTAATAAGAGCTTTCGAATGTGTCTTGTTTTGGCGTAGAGATCGATAAGCGTTTTCCTCAAAGTTTTCTCTATCTATATATATAAGGATTATAATCTCCCTCTTCTTATAGATAAGTAGGTATAGATCTACTTCTAACTATATAAATCCAATCTCTCTAAGCTTTAATATATAGAGTTGATTCTAATCTCTAGCTACTTGCTTAAGTCTAAATAAGCTTTTAAGGATTTCAAACACTATGTTTAGTAGAAGCTTATCTCCTAGTAGTAGTAATATAAAGATGTCTTTATAGAGAGTGCTTTCTATCAATGTATTGTTTATATCTAGTTAGTAAAGATAAAGATTCTTCTTATACATAATAGCTATAAATACCCTAAGGGTGTCCTCTCTTACTATAGGTATAAATGTCTCTATAAAGTCAATACTAAACTTCTATAAGAAGCCCCTTATAACTAGTCTAGCCTTGAACTTCTTAATAGTTCTACTAATACTTCTCTTCATATCAAAGACCTATCTTAATATAACTAGATTTGCTCCTTTTAGTAGAACAGAATTTTCCTAGGTATTATTACTCTATAGAGTATCTAGTTCCTTTTAGATCGCTTCCTTCTAAAGATGTCCCTATTTCTTGTCGTTTATAGCATCCTTATAGGATTTTAGAATTAGGATCTCTTACTTATATACAATAGCTTCTATAGTTACTATAAAGGCTATTTTCTTAACTTCTTCTAGGAATTCGCTATCCTATAGTATCAAACTGTCTACTAATTATATAGCTATAAAGAAAGCTTAGTAAAAAGTAGTAAAGTTCTCTAAGAGGTCTATTACTTCTCCTACTGTTACGGCCCTAGGCCTAGTAAATAGATAGCTAGTACGTAGGTCACGTGACCGCGCGTACTAGCGTAACACCTCGGCTTATATATAGCCTCGGCGTACCTCGCGCTCCTCTTTCCTACGTACCTAGCTACTCTATATTAATACGACTATAAACCGCTATACTTAGCTAGGTCTCTATATCCGTAGAAGAGCTACGACAGGATCTATAAGAGTATAGATTATTAATAACCGTAAAAAGACATTACGGCGTACGTTAGAAAAGACGTACGACTCGGTATAGGAGACTACTACCTTAGGCTAAGTAGTACCTAATATAGTACGCCCTTAAGGATAGCGAGGCTTACTACTAGCTATACGACTAGTAGTATAGCGCGAATCTATATATAATATATAGACTCTAGGACAGATATAGTAGTAGTAGTAAACTACTAATAACGCCTTATAGTATAAACTCGAGAGCTTATAGCGACTAGTTACCGACCTACCGCCTAAGCTTAACCTATACGACCTTCTTTCTAATAATAAGATCTAGAATATCGATAGTATAGCTACGGCGGTAGTTAACTACGACGACGACGGCGCTACCGAAGAAGGCGAAGGAGAGGAAGGTAAGACATAATAATAAGTCGCGAAGACCCTCCGAATCCCCGTTAACAACCTCCTATAACTCGATACCGATCAACTCGTTAAGCTCGTATAGGAGCCCGAGAGGGCCGCGGCTATCTACTTTATCCTACGACGTACCGAGTAGGAGTATAGGAATACGGTACAAATAGCGACTATACTCTACGAGTAATTAGGTAAAGTAGGGTAAGAGCTTAGGAGATAGAAGAGTCACGATTAGTAGATACGTAACGAGTACGATAAACTAGTTAAGGATCGCGATATATAGAAGATATAGAAGGAGGATACTATTAAGTACTACGACGCTTTCTAGAAGGACCTAGGTACGGTACGAGGTGAAATAGATCAGGCTAAGTAATAGCTTACTTAGGTCTAGTAGGAACTCGATAACCTAAAGGCCTAACCTAGAGTATCCTTAAGTATAGTAATAACCGCCGAGATTAGCTCGCTTACTATAAAGAACGACACCCTAAAGAAGTAAGTAAAGGAGGTACTTTAGTAGTTATCTAATAACGACTCAAAGATCAAGGCCCTCGAATTTGACCTTAATATATATAAGATAGAAGCCTAGACCTATTAGAGCGATATCGAGTAGCTTAATAAGTCGTAGTAAACTTAGGTAGATAACCTTAAGAAGTAACTCGACGACCGCCGAGGCCGCTCTCGAGTACGATCCTTACTATCTCGCGCTATATTTTCCTAATTGTTGACTCCCTTTAAGATGCTACATCTTAACAATCCCTAATAATTGACTTGTAGTCTCTCCTTCCCGCTTAGTGCCTCTAATTTCCCCTACCTCTCGCCTACTACGGGTATCGTAGTAGTATATATTCTAGGTTTTACGGTAGGTAGCTACACTAGTAGGCTAGGCTATAGATGTCTAGTACGCGTCTCCTAAACAGGTAGGCCCTTAATCTAATATATTCGGACCTGATTTAGATCGCTATGCTTGCTTCGGCCCTTATTAGGTCCCTATATAGCTAGTAATTATGTCTCTAGAAGGCTCGGAGCGCTATCGGGCCTATTGTCTTAGGGGGCTTCCTTTTCTAGTCCTACTCCTATAGGCAGCTCGCTATCTATTCCGCTAGGCTTTAGGTCTTAGCCTTACTCCCGCCGGCCTAGCGAGTCCTACGCTCCTCCTTCTTTCGTACTAGCTATTCGGTGCTTGTCTATACGGCCGTAAAGGTAGTAAGGTCATCCTCTTTTTGGCTTGTCCTATGTCCTACCCCTCTTCGGTAGCGGCTTTCTATCTTATTCTTTACCTCCTAGATCGTGGTTTGTACTAGGTAACCTATCGTCTTTGCCGCGTATTAAATTCTTATTCCCCGGATATACTAGCCGATTAGTAGTATTCCTATCTCTATTTCTACCGTGCTTATTAACGTTGTCTTATATACGCCTAGTACCCTACGTAGGTTGCCTACCTATGTCCTGTTTAGGGGGTGCTCTATCCGTTTCGGGATCGGCTTACCTACGCCTCCTATTCCCTAAATCTGTGCCCCGTATAATATAGCTAGTCTAACGATCGCCTTATATATTACTCTTACCTTGTCGAATATTACTCCCTATATAGATACCGTAAGCCTCTTTATCGAGGCTTTATTAACTTACGCTCGACTCTAGGCTTTCTTAATCTATATATTCTAGCTAAGCTTCGGGTCGAGCTAGATCCCTAGTACTCGTAGCTCCGCTAATAGCTTAGTCTCGTAGCCTTAGATTCTTACCGCCGCCTTTATATTATAGTATGTTTTCGCTTTACTAAAGTATATAAGTTAGTACTTTTTAGCGGCGGGTTAGTAAATAGATTAATAGCTAAAGAAATAATAGAATATGTTAAGATGTAGTATCTCAAAGGGAGTTAACAATTAGGAAGTGATCTAGTAGCCTAAGGCATACACGATAACTCAGCTTATAGGGAGATACCTTCTCTCCCCTTTAGCTTAGATAGATATCTAATATAATCAACATATTGGTTCCTAATATATTGCTATATACTCGTACTATTAGTCAGTTAAAGATTAATCTCTTACTCTACTCCGCTACTATCCACCCGTACCTGTTTAATAGAATACCGTATAAACGTAGAACTTATACTTAGTAGCGGTTATATAGAGACAAGAACTTTCTAGGTAACTTATCTTAAATACGATATCGTACTCGGAAGGCCCTAGTACGACGAACACTAACTAGGTATCTACTTTACCTCTAGTATAATAACACTTAACTTAGAGTACTATAAGGAATATTGCCTATAGAATAGTAAGCTAGTTTAGGCCTAAAGTATTAATAATAGAGGATAAGAGCCTATAGTTACTACGTAGAAGTTCGAGGCTATATTACTAGTACGACTACCCTTCCGAGCTACTATAGAGGGAGATAATAAAGGAGATCTAGTATAGATAATGACCTCCGGTATAATTATAAAGCCGCGTCCGCGCCTACGTACTTACTCGATATCGCCGTCGACTACGCTACCCGCCGATAAAGTAACTATACCGATACTACCGGATATTAATATCTAGGAAGTTAGCGCGGAAGCGATCGAGAAGATAGCTAAGCGAAAGGGAGCTAAAGCCTATATAATGTTTATATTTAATAAGAGCGAACCTTAGTAACTAGGAGATCTACGTATAATAGACCCTCTAATAGCTTATACAATAAGTACTCGAAATATACGTAATGTCGTACCCTATATACCTAATACCGGCTATAGGATACTATCTAATAACAAGACTACCGAACGGCTAGATATACGTATAGCGGCGTTGATACTAGTAGCGTAGCGTATTAGTCCGATACTTTCCGTCTATAAGATATATACGTAGTCCGATAAAGATAGGTTTATAGAGAAGAAGGCGGAAGTTATCGATCTAAAGGATCACCTCCTACCTATCTATTATGACTTCGCGTATTGCTTCTCGAAGTAAGACGCGAAGGAGCTCCTACCTTACCGGCTAGGTATAGATTACGAGATTAAGCTTAAACCTAGCGCGACTCCTCTATTTAGTAGACTATACCGTATATTAAACTAAGAAGATAAGATTATCGCCTATTAGGTTAACGAACAGCTTGCCTAGAAGGGTATACGCCGTTACTAAGGTAGAGTAGATGCCTCTTTACTAGTCCTTATTGTTAAGAAACCCGGTAAAGGCCTACGAGTATATATTAACTATCGTAGTATAAACGAACGTACTATTAAGTCAAGATATCCGATTCCCCTTATATAGGATACCCTTAACCATATCGTAGGAAAGAAGTACTTTACTAAACTCGATATTATCGTAGCCTTTAATCGTATACGGATTCCTAAAGGCTTAGAATAGCTAATAGCTTTTACTACGAGATATAGGTAGTTTAAATGCCTTATAATACCGTTTGGTCTATATAACGCCCTAGGGACGTTTTAGTCTTATATTAACAATACCCTAAGGGAGTTCTTAGATAACTTCGCCTTAGTATACCTCGACGACATCTTAATATTCAGTGACACCTTAGAAGAACATATCGAATATATAAAGAAGGTGCTCTAGAAATACGGCGAGGCCGGCCTATAACTCGATATTACTAAGTACGAGTTTTATACCCAATCTACTAAGTACTTAGGTCTTATTATTAGTAAGGACGGAGTCTTAATAGATCCGGCTAAGGTGTAAGCGATACGAGAATAGGGCATACCGGCTAATATCAAAGATATCCTTACGTTTAATAGCTTCTCCGGCTTTTATCGGCGCTTTATTAAGGACTATAGTAAGATAGTACTGCCTATAGTAAAGCTAATTAAGAAAGACATACCTTAGTAGTAGACCAAAGAGTATTAAAAGGCCTTCGATAGGCTAAAGTAAGCGTTTACCGACGTAGAAGGTACTATCCTTATAATGTTCGTTCTAGGGCGTAGAACCGTCCTTAAAATAGATACTAGCGACTTCGTTACTACGGCGGTACTGTCTTAATACGATAAGGACAACATTTTAAGACCTATTATATACTTATCTAAGAAAATAGGCCCTTAAGAATATAATTACGACATCTATAATAAGGAGCTACTTACTATTATTAAAGCTTTCGAAGAATAGAGAGCTAAGCTTATAGTAGGTAATATCGATAAAGAATCCGACTTCGAAAACCTATAAGACCTAAGCGGCCGCCCTATACTCGTATATAGCGACTATAAGAACCTCGAGTACTTTATAAGTTCGAAATAGCTAAATCGTTAACAAGCAAGATAGACCGAGTTCCTATTACAGTTCTTCTTTAAGATCGTATATAGACTAGGCGTATAAGGGGCAAAGCTAGATAGTCTTATACGACGCTCTTAGGATATAATTTTATAAGACAAGTCCGACCCGAGGTATACTTAATAGGACCGGATCCTACTAAAACTAGAGCACTTCCTTTTAGTCTCTATAAGTACGATTCTCCGACTGTCTTCTTTAGAAGTAGGAGTAGTTATAGATAAATAACTAGCTACCGACATTAGTAAGTTATATAAACAAGAAGATACGATAGAGGCTACGACTTAGCTAGTAGCCGGTAAGCCCGTTAAGCTCCTTCGTAAGAACAAGATCGACGACAAATATATAATACTAATCGATAGTATAATCTATATTAAGAACCGATATAGCGGATATAGCCTTTTTATCCCCCCTATAGACGATAAAGAGAACACTATCTATATACGTATTATTAAAGCCTTCTACGATACGCTAGTAGCGGGACACCTAGGGAAGACTACTACGAGTAGATTAGTATTACGTTACTATATATAGCCTCGAATAACTCGTTTTATTAGGTCCCTTATACGCGCCTATCGGATATACCGTAATAGCCGTAGTATTAATAAACCCTAATACGGGCTACTTATACCGCTACTAGTTCTATTCGATACTTAGGACGATGTCGTAATAGACTTTATAGTCGATCTACCCCTAGCGAGGTATACGGTAGATAGCTAGATCTATAAGAACGTACTTATAGTTACGGACCGCTTAGGGAAGGAGCGATATTACATTCCTATCCTCGAGATAAAAGCCGAATATATCGCCTATATCTATATTAAGTACATCTTTTTACGCTACGGCCTACTAAAGACGATTATATTAGACCGCGGGCCTTAGTAGATCTCCGCCTTTTAGGGGCGGCTCTATAAGCTACTATAGATCAAACGTAAGATCTTAACGGGTTACTATCCGGAGACCGATAGTTAAAGCGAAAATATGAACAAGATAATAGAACAATATTTACGCGTATATATTAGCTATATATAGGACGATTAGCTAGATTAGTTACCTCTCGTAGAGTTTACCGCTAACGACTACGTCTCTAAAACTATAGGAGTAAGCCCGTTTATAGTAAATATCGGTAAGAACCTACGATACGCTAATACTAAACTTAACCTACTATAAGCATTACTACTATATAAATAACGGCTCGACGTACAATCTACCGACGTATTCGCTCGCCGTATAACTGACCTAAGATATAGACTTTAGGATTTAATAGAAATAGTATAAGTAAGCTAGGTAGACTATACTAACGATTACCGTACGATTATACTACGATACGAGGTCGGCGACCTAGTCTACCTTAGTACGCGTAACTAGCGAACGAAGCGACTATTAAAGAAGCTCGACTACCGCTACGTAGGGCTATACGCGACTATAGAAGTCCTACCGTACGATACGTATCGTCTAGACCTACTACGCTCCCTTAGTAATCTATATAACGGGTTTTATACTAATCCACTCTAACTAGCCTACGCGCTAGTCCCTAGTTAAGTTTAGCTACCGCCTACCCCGATTGAAGTAGAGGACGATAATAGTAAGAAGAGCGCGTAATAGGTATTAGACGAGGTACTAGACGTTAGGAGCTCGCTACCGCTAGGCCTAGTACCTCGTAGTAGGAGGAAAGAGCGAAGATATAAATACCTAGTATAATAGGTAGGTTATAGTAAGCCTACTTAGAAGCCGGCTAAGGAGTTAGTAGATACTACCGCCGCCTCTATCGCGGACTTCTACTATAACTATTCTACGAAGGATAGGCTAGCCGGCTTTACGCCGCTACTAGGGTAGATTCCTAATAAGGATATACCTAAAGACGTCGTAAACGCTTCGTTAATAACTACGACTAACCTAGTAACTATAGGAGGGCTACGCGAATCAATTATATACCGGACTAACGAAGAAGACGGATAAGATAGAAGATATAGAGAACGATATAGAATATAATGCCGTATTCGTAGCGGTAATAATATAAGCTTAAGGGACTAAGTACGATTTAAGAGGGGGGGTAGTGTCACGGCCCTAGGCCTAGTAAATAGATAGCTAGTACGTAGGTTACGTAACCGCGCGTACTAGCGTAATACCTCGGCTTGTATATAGCCTCGGCGCACCTCGCGCTCCTCTTTCCTACGTACCTAGCTACTCTATATTAACACGACTATAAACCGCTATACCTACTTTAGTAGTTAGTTCGGGCTTAGGGACTATAGATTTTAGGGCTTTCTATTTTATATCATAGCCTTTAACATTATAGTCAGCCTTTCTCTTTCTAAGGGATAATTTAGGGACCGCTACTTATAACCTAGTAACGTCTATTTCCTACGGATCTAGGGAGCTTATCTTAATTAGCTAATCGATTTTCTAAAATTCCCCTACGTTCTCCGGAGGTTAGGGAAGTTATATAAACAGCTTTCTCGGCTAAGCGACTTTAGGGGTCTTAATTAGCTAATCTATTCCGGGTGTACTTTAATAGACGCCTAAATAGTAGGTAGATTGTCCTAAGGATACGTTCTTCCTCGGCCTTCCTAAGGGCTTCCTAGCTAGTATACTACTTAGTAGATTTAATGTTAGAACATTAAGACCTATATTACCTCTAGGCTAGTCCTTAAAGAAGTCTATATATATATGCAGTTTAATAGCTCTTATGTCCAGTTCCTAAAAGAGCTAGGCTTTAGCTATATTTTTAATATACCTAATAAACACTACTTCTTTACCCCTATTTATTAGCTTGTTACTTCTTGCCTATTAAGGTTAGGATCTTGTGTCTATATAGACAATAGCTTTACATCCCTGAACTTTCAAATAGTTAATAGTCGGTTAAATACTATTAAAAGCCTTATCTAGTAAAACCTTAAACCTATTATAATCTAGGCCATTTAGTAGTTTGTTCCTTATATAAGTTTAGGCCTCTAGTACTTTAGACCAAATTTAACCGGCATTTTAGCCTCTTTAAGCATTGCTCTTATAGAGTCCTCTAAGGTTTATATTGACCTCTCAATTGGTCTATTCTATAGAGAGTTATATACCTTAGTAGGCTCGAGCCTAATCCCTAAATCCTTCTCCTACTACTTTACTAATATAATAAGTTCTTTTGTATTATCAAGCCTTACTACTTTTAGCTACGCTAATAATTTCCCCTCTACTTTAATCTTCTAGTTCTAGAGAGTAACTAGAGTATCTTCTCTTTTCCTAAGAGGAAAGGTCTACTTCTTCCTAGCGAAGTTATTAATAATCTTAAGCTAGTATTGAAATCCTAGTCTTAAGATTAGTAGTAGGCTATATATATTAATAGATATAAGGGCAAGTCTTTTAGGTCTTCTCTCTATAACTTTGCCTTTATACTTCTTTATCTTTACTATTGAATATGTTAAATAGGTACGAGTTATATAGTAGTAGAAGACGGCGGATTATACGAAAGACGAAGAAGGACCTAATAGGATAGCGTATATCTATATATAGTATCGCTAGTATTAGTATAGGTAGATACTAGGTGTCCGGATGTTTACTAGCCTATAGGCTATAACGTTCTTATCCGAACATACCGCCGGCTTAGCGCTTAGCTTTATATTTAGAGTTTTCTTAGGTAGCTTTTCTATATCTTAGATTTATACTCGCTAAGGTTCTTATATCTAGTAGCTTCCCTTCCTTTTAGCCTTTCTATTAGGTTAAATCAGGCTATAAGTGAATCTCCTTAGCTATAAGTCTCTAACTTACGCCTTAGTCCGACCTTAGTACTAAAGCTAAGCGAGGTAACCTTACTAACCTTATCTTAGCTCCTACAAACGGGGCGGGCTACTTAAACCTTTAGTATAGAGAACACTAACTAATACCCTAATTAAGGCGGTTATTACCTACCGGATTAATAAGGTTTTACTACTTATCTAGTCGGAGAGGGCCTAGCCTATAGTCACGCCCTAGGTAATAACTACGCGGCTTAGCCTACTAGCCTAAACGATACCTTTAGGGCCACTTAGGCTATACCCCTAGCTACTCGGTCGTACCGCCGCCCTGACCGCGATGGCGACGCGGAGATAGATAGGGCGGACTACCTAGACGAAGATAACTTCGGCCTATATAACGAGCTAGCTAGTAGAGGCAAGGCGCCTAGGATAGGGGATCCCCCTGTTCTAAAGTCTAACGCTTAGAACGACGAGTACCTTAACTAGATATCGTCTGATAGAGCCTAGATTAGCCTAAATAAGAAATGGATTATTAAACGACGCCTTTCCGACCTAGAGAAACTAGAGCTCGTTAGTAGCTTTGTCGGTAGCGACTTTAACTAGTTATAGTTTAAAGCTATCGAAGAAACGCGCCTAAAGCCCCCTTATCTTAGGCATAGCGATTTCGACGACATAATTACGTAGATCTCTAACTTTATAGTCGACCTAGACTATTAGGAGTAGATCTAGCGTAAGTAGGAGACTACCCGTTAAACTAGGAGTATTAGGACCTTTATTAGGTCGCTTAGGCTAACTAGGAGCCGTATAACTCCTCTACTAGATAACTTTACCTACCTACGCAAGTTTTTAGCCGGCCTAAAGCCCGATATACTAGCTAAACTAGATAATCGTAACTTCCGAGCGACTAATACGAATATCCGCGTCTACTTCTAGTAGGCTATTATAGCCGACTAGCGACTCTATCTTAGCCGCGGAAGAGACTAGAAGCTAGCCGTAATAATGTCAACCGTCGAGAAGTTTATAGACGGAGATACTAAAGCCTTTATAGCTCTCCGGAGCGACTTAGGTAGCTTAGCGCGCGGTAGAGGCCGCGGTAGAGGCCGCGGCGGACGTAGACGCGGGCGAGGTCATCGTAGAGGCCCCTCCGGGCGCTTAGACGAATACTATAACTATAGTAAGACAGGCCACTTCGCGCGCGACTACTCTAAGCCAAAAAAATAGAGCCTAAGACGTCATAATCGAGGTAGACGTACTTAGGACTATTAGACGCCTCTATCCCCCTACCTAGAGAATCCTACTAGGATAGGACGACCCTAGCTACTAAGGGTAAGACTTAGTAGATATAAGTAGAAGAGGATAGATTATTATCTTTATCTAAAGAACCCGAGTCGGAGACTAAAGAGGAGGTCGACTATACGATAGAGAGGCTAATAGCGATAGGCGGAGGGCTCTTTACTATCGATGCCCGCCTAGGACCTAATTAGGTTCGGGCTAAGGTTACCCTAGACTACGTAGCCTCTAAAGTATACCTCTTAGCCCGAAAATCGAAGTAACTCCCTCGATCGCTTTTTAGGGACTTGCCGCTAGTAAGTATCGTCCTCCTAAACGGTAAGGAGATCATTTCTACTTAGGGTGTCCTTCTACTATATTAGATTAGTACCTAGTAGGATATAGTCCCCGCTAGGGTTATCGATATAGAAGGATTTGACCTTATCCTAGGCCTTAAGTAGTTCTAGGAAGTCAACCCTAACGTAAACTAGTAGTCTAGCTCTACTAGACTACGGGACCGGCGTAGCCGGTACTATACGATCAGGTCGTACTCTAAGGTGTTCGACCTAAAGGACGACGAAGGCGAGCTAGAAATGTTTAACTCTATATATTTAGTAGACTTCGCTATACGATACGAAGGACCCTAGCTCTTCTACTCGCTTAGGCGACTCCCCGACGATACTCTAGTTCATATCGACTTTGAGGAACACGGCTTAGATAAGGTATACGAACGCCTTATAGCTATAGTAGGGGACCTAGACGACGAGTCTTAGCTACCGTAGGTAGGTAACTAGGTCTTCTAGACGTTAGTTAATCTCTTCCTAGATATCTAGAGAGCTTAGCTCCCGGCTAGACTCCTACGGAAGAGAGCTTTCGACTATACTATCCCTACTAGTAACGCTAGACCTATTAACTAGCCCGTATACCGTCTAAACCCTAGTTAGCTTCGAGAACAGGCTCGCTAGATCTAGATGCTCCTTAATTACGGACTAATTAAGGTCTCGTCCTTACCCTAGGGATCCCTAGTCCTCTTTGTCCCTAAGCTAGACGGCTAGTAGCGTATATATATCGACTATTACGCCCTAAACGCCGTAACTACTAAAAACGGCTTCCCCCTCCTACGTATCTAGGAGTGCCTAGATACGGTCGCGAAGGCTAAATACTTTAGTAAACTAGACCTAGTCCTAGGGTACTAGTAGCTACTAATCGACTTAGCCGATACGTATAAGACTACTTTTAATACTAGGGATAGGAAGTACGAGTTCCTCGTTATACCCTTTAGGCTAATAAACGCCCTAGCCTCGTTTTAGTCTATAAGAAACGAGATCCTAAGAGATCTGCTTTAGAAGAAGGTCGTCGTATACCTCGACGATATCCTAGTCTTCTTAGACTCTAAGGAATAGTACGAAAAAGACCTAAAGGAGGTCTTCGACCGCCTAAAGAAAGCTAAACTGTTCTACTCTCCTAAGAAGTACGACATTAGAGTCAAGTTAGTCACCTTCTACGGGTATTAGATCGAGAAGAATTCGATTAGGCCACTATAAGACAAGATCGACGCGATTAATAGTTAGCCTACGCCTACTAATATATAGTAGATTAGGTAGTTCCTTAGCCTCGTAGGCTACTACCGCCGCTTTATTAAGGGCTTCGTAAAACTCGTAGTACCCCTCTTAGATGTTCTTAAGGAAAGCAACGAGTCCCTCTGGCGGAAAAAGCGTCGCCTAGTACGATAGAACGCCTAGTACGTATACGCTTTTAAGAGCCTAAAGTTTGCGCTAACCTTAGGGCCTATACTAATCCCGCCTAACTCTAAGAAGCCCTTTACGATTAAGACTAATGTATCTAAATAGGCTATAGGCGCTACTCTCTATTAAATAGGAGCTAATAACTAGCTATACCCTATAGCCTTCTCTAGAGAGAAGCTTTAGGGAGCCGAGCTAAATTACCTAGTTTACGAAAAGGAGGGCCTAGTAATTAAGGAAGCCCTCCGAACCTAGGACAACTACGTAGAAAATGGCTATACGGTTATAATCCTAACCGATTACTAGTCGCTTAGGTACCTTAATAGTACTAAGGGCTAGAGTAAGAGGATCGTACGATAGGCTAAAGAGTTTTAGTAATATAACTTAGACATTAGATATCGTAAGGGAGAAGAGGCGATCGTTCCCGATACGCTCTCCCGTCGGCCTAACTTTATTAGAGAAGGACCTACTAACCTAGCTTAGCCGGTTAAGCAACTCGTAGCTATAAGATTGAAAGCTAACGAGACCGACTTGTTCCCTAAACTAATAAGGTAGTTTAAGTTAACGGGATAGATACTAACTTACGGTCCCTACCTCGAGAGCTTAATTAAGGTACGAGAAGAGGAATTCGAGCTACTCCTACCGATCGACGAGTCTAAGGAACCTAGATTAGGCTTTATTCTTCTAGACGATAAGGGAATAGCGCCTTTCCTCGTACTAACCTAGCGTCTTGATCTAGTAAACTACGTATACTAGCGATACGGATACTTTATAGCGCCCGGGCTAATAGGTTAGCTCGAGATAAGAGCGTTCACTTCTATCGTTAATGCCGTTTCGACATACGCCGATAGCTATATAGCGAATGTATAGAAGTACACACCGTAGAATGGTGCTCTAGCTAAGCAATACTTACGGTCGAATAGAACACCACTTTTAGCGGTCGACCTTACCTAGTTATATGCCGCCTTCTTAACAGCTCTTAACGCTCGCAAAGCCGCTATGCCTGCCTTATAGGGCGTAGTAGCTACGCGTCTACTAGGTAGCTACTCGGGAAGCTCTACTACTAGACTTTACGCTATAGCAATAAACACCTTCTCGCGTCCTAGTAGCACTAGAACACTAACTACTACGGTATGCTCCGCTACGCTAACGTTAACGAACGTTCTGTAGTATAAGAAAGGACGTACGAAAGTTTATCGAATCCTACCCTAGATACTAGCTAACGTAGAAAAAGAAGCCTAATAAGCCTAAAACACGCGAGCCGCGGTTTTACTAGGTTAACGATAAGCTTAGGCCCTTCGAGAGATAGGCGATTGATATCGTAGGGCCTTTACTAAAGAGTCTACTAGGAAACGAGTATATTATTACGACGATAGATTACGCTATAGGTTAGCTAGTCGCTTAGGCCGTTCCGCGTACGGATACTAAAGCGACTATAGTATTCCTATATAAGAGAATCTATTAGGACTACGGGCTACCCCGCTAGCTCCTCTTAGATAAAAGTAAGAACTTCCTAAGTAGGGTTATAAGCTACCTAATAAAGTAGTTTAAGGCTAATTATCGTCTAGTATCCCTATATTATCCTATAACGAATAGGAAGGTAGAAAACCTAAACGGTATACTAGGATCGATACTAACGAAGCTATATATTAGTAACGATATTAGGCTATAGGATACCTTCCTACCTAAAGCGATCTACTATACTAGATACTGCTAGTATATAATACCCTACCTTAGCCCCTTCTACCTTATATATAGCTAATACCTACGAATCCTAGAAGACGAGAACGAGCTACGAGCTAAGAATGTCTTAGTTAACGACTATAGGAAGCGTATCGTCCGCGTCCGCTATACGCGTTAGCTCGTAAGTAAAAGACTACTTTCTCGAGCTTAGACTAGGAACTAAATAAATCTAAAGTTACTTCCGCCGGAGGTAAAGCTAAGACGTAAAGTCGGAGAATAGGTCTTACTAATAAACCTAGATCCGCGTAAGCTAGAACCTAAGTACTTTAGACCCTATAAGATCCGTAAAGCGAGCTTCCTAGGGACGTATATACTTTAGACCCCTACGGGTAGGATTCTAAGGTATCTCGTCTATAGGAATAGGCTTATATTAGCCGTATATAAGGATCTAGCTAAATTATAGTATCGGTATCTAGCTAGGAGACTTCTAGATAGGTCCGGTATTTCAGAAGATAAGCTAGAACTTAAGAAAGTTCTAGGTACTAGTTAAGATACGAGTCTTGATCTAAAGGACCTTTTAACTATACTAGAGGCTAAGTAATTAAAGAAACAAGTTGAACTCTAGACTACGAAAGAACGTAGCTAACCTTACGTAGGAGCGCGAGGGTTCTTAGTAGGGGAGGAAGGTTAAAGAAGAGAAGCTGACTTACTAGAGCAAGTTTAGTAAGACCTAAGAGTTACGAAGAATGCTTAGAGGAAAAGAAGCGAGCAAAAGACTTTAGCTAGAGTACTTAGGTCTTAAAGGCGATCTTATTAGATTAAGTTAAGAAGACTAGGCAAGGAGTAAGATTAGGTACATTCCCTACTACTTACTCGAGAAGTATACTTAGGAAGATCGTTAGCCTCTATAATAAGAAAGTCCTTAGGAAGCTATCCCTACCCTTGCTTAACCCGCTAAGGTCCCGTAGGAGATACCGGTTAGGGAGATTAAAGTGTTCAGCTCGACGCTCTATCCCTAGGCCGATAAAAAAGAGTTAGCCCTACCTTAGAGAACATTACTTAGATTAAGCGTAGCGGACGAAGTTATAGCCGAACCTAAAGCGGCTAATAGCCTTTTAGATATAGATATACCGGACTTAGTAGACCCGGAGGTTAGACAAGCTAACCTATCGTAGTAGCTACTTTAAGAAGCCGAGGTAGTAGCTAAGACCGCTCGCCTAAAGGGACTAAGGTAGCGGATAACGAAGAAGAAACTATAGGAGTAAGCCTAGTTACCGAAGCGGCGCTAAGGGAGTTAGGTCGTAAGAATTATTAATTAGGGTTATTAGTCTATAGTACTTTTGAGTTAGTCTACTCGGCTACCTATCGCTTATATAAAACAAGAACGTAGTACTAAATTATAAAGTAGCCTCGGGCTTATTATTATCTAGGCTCTTAGAGCCTTACTTCTAACCTAGGAACCGGAAATTACTAGGTACTACCTCTAGATCCTCTCTATTATCATCCTCTATTATCGGTATAGGCGAACGAGCTAAGGAGCTAGATAGAACTATAGCCCCTCTCGGCCTCTCGGTAATCGAGCCGAATCGTAAAGTACGTCTAGTCGCGATTGACCGCCTAAACCGCTTAGCTACTAGAAGAACGGGAGGACTAGCTATACGACCGTAGACCGTAGGCGAGGTTACGTCCGCCTCGCCCTTACCCTCCGAGTCTTCTAGGAGAGGCGTCTATACCGGAATCTCGCGGAGCTACCTAACGTAGTCGGAGGTATCGCTTAGACCCTCCTACGGCTCGTTACGGTCTAGGGTATAGCGCGGCGATATCTACCGAGGGCTACGCCGAGTCCTAGGAGCCGACCTCTTCTTAGCTAAGGCCGCGGGCTTCTTACTAGCTAAAGATACGGGCTTCTTACTAGGAGGCTTTCTAGGTACCTTAGGTATACTAGCGGACTTACTAGGCTTAGTTAGTAATATAAACAAGCCGTCGTCCTCCTTATCTAAGGTGTTCTCCTCCTAGCTAGGTCTATTCGTATTAGTCTCGGCGTTCTTACGAATAAAGGCGCGGACGTAAGCTAAGTTAGCCTTTAACGCGGCCTTTAGGCGGCTAGCGGCGTCGCGGGTAGTATAAGGCTTACGACTGACCTAGAAGACTAGACTATATATAGCTAGGGTCGGGGCGTTAATCTAAGCTAGGTTACGATACTTAAACTTAGTATTCTAGAACTAACTAGACTCCGTAACCTAAGTAATATCGTAGGCCTAGAGAAGATTAGAGAAGTTAGCTACCTTACTAGGGGTAACTAGGCGCTTAGAGTCCTTTGACCGGGAAGACCGCTTAGTATAGCTAAACTTAGTACGAGAGCGGCTACGGTCGTAGGTAGAGTACTTACTAGTCTAGAAATAATTAGTATAGCCGCCGCGCTCGATAAAGGTAAAGTCGCCTATAGTATTAGACCTAGGATCCTCCTAGTCGTATTTCTCTAGCTTACTACTCGGTAGGCTAAGTTACTAGTACTTAGTAAAGGTTCCTAGCGGACGCTCGGCATCGCCCTTAGAACGGTAGCTTTATACGTATCGCATAGATCTAGAGCGGCCGCTATAGTAGCTAAAGACGATCGCCGCTAGCCTAGTTTATATAGTATACGGTCTAAAAGCGATAGGCTGCCTTAGAATACCGCCCTTAGGGACCTCTTCGAAGACGTCGAAGTCGGAGTCTAACGCGGCTACTAGCTTTAGAACGCCGCTAAACTAGAAGCGGCTATAGCGCGAAGGGAGTATATAAATTATCTTAAAGAATCTAGATCCTCCGTCGATCCTTAGATACTAGCGCGCGATACGGGCTAACTATAGCGCGATCTAATCGTCTAGCTTAATAAAGTCGCGAGAGAACTAGACTTTAAACTAGAAGGCGTAGAGCCGAGTCTACTAACCGGCTAACTATCCGGTAGGTATATCCGGAAGGCGCGTCTTAGTACGAACGGGGAGCCGCGGGAAAAAATTAGATACGGCCGAAGTATAGGTAACGGTAAGGGCGTCTATCTAAGCTATTAACTCCTCGCCTTAAGGAGAGCGCGGGACAGGAGCTATAGTAAGCTATAAGGAAGAAAGAAGTCTAAAACACGTTAGTATTACTATATTAACGCCGATACCGCGGCGCGGCTTATATACCTTAATCTAATTAAGAATAAGTTAGCTAAGGCTAAAGAAGGTTAAGGAAGAAGCTACCGAAGGGTAAAGAGGTTGTTAAAGACTTAGTAAGCTTAAAGGTTAATGTCCGTAGTTAGATTAATTTAGAATAAGAGCGTACTTTTATACTTACGTTCTATACGAGCTACCTAATACTACGAGCTTCTAATAATATAGGAAGGCGCGAACACGCGTAAGAAGCTCGCGGCGAGGTTATCTAACGGGGTTAGTAAGCTCGTAGTAAGCTTAGGTAGTAGAGTTAAGCCGCGTAAGGCAGTTATATATACGGAGTAAAGTAAGCTAAAGGGTCGTAGGCTAGGAAGCTACGACGAAGGAAGCTAAAGCTTTAGGATCTTTTTTGTTATCGATTTAAGTATATAGGCGATTAGGCTAGCCGCCTAAGGCTAATATAGGTATATTAGGGTCTAGTAGGTAAGAATATAACGTTCTTATCTAAATATACCGCCGGCTTAGCGCTTAGCTTTATATTTAGAGTTTTCTTAGGTAGCTTTTCTATATCTTAGATTTATACTCGCTAAGGTTCTTATAGGGCTAGCAAACCCTAGTCACGTGATCTAGTCACATAATATACCTATACCTATATACTTGACCTACGGCCTATATGTTCTTAACACTCCTACTTAGGCTATATAGTCTCCTATAATCCCTTTACGTAAGCTAGAGCTACCTTATAAAGTTTTAGAACTACTAGCTATTAAGGGGCTTTATTAACCTATTAGTAGCTATGTCCTTTATATAGTAGTAGTCTACTATAATCTTCTTCTACTACTAGAGATGTCTAATATAGTTATATATAACATTAATATACTTTGACCTTTTATATATATAGGCATCTTTAACAAGTATTAAAGCGGCTTAGTTGTTACCTATAAGCTTAACTAGCCTTAGCTCGTTAATAGTATCCTTGCTTACCCTTATACTAGGCTAGAAAGAGCTCTTCCCCACTAGTTCTGGGCACCCCATTTCACTAAGGACAGTAGCAAGAAATTGTGACTACTTTACGGCTACGTTTATAGCTATAAACTTAGCTTCTATTATTAATGTTATAATAGACTTCTACTTCCTACTTATCTAGGACATAGGTAATCTATAAAGGAACTATACGTATCCTAGAATCGAGACTCTATCTACTTTGTCTATAGCGTAGTTAGAGTCCGAGTATCCCTAGAGATTCCCCCCTCCCTTTCTATATATAAGACCTAGGTCTAGGTACGACCGTAGGTATCGGGAGAGCTTGTTTAAAGCCTTTATATACTACTACGAGGGATCAGTAATATATAAGCTAATTCTTCTAAGGGGGAATGCTAAGTCTGGCCTTGTCATTGTTATTGGCTATATCTAGGTACTATTATAGCTCTAGTAATCCTGTTTGTTACACCTCTTATCTATAGGTGCCGTAGGTACTAAGTGCTCGTAGCTCTCTATAGGTGAGTAGGTTAGCGTAGCCTTCTCTCTAGCTATGTTCATCTTGGCTAAGTTAGCGTAGACATAGTGTCCTTGATTAAGCTTTAAAGTGCCTTAGGACCTGTCTCTTATAATCCTTATTCTAAGGATCTTCGTAGGTTTACTAAGATCTTTAATCTTAAACACTTTTCTAAGCTTAGCCTTAAACCACTGAACATCTAATAGCTTCGGAGCTATAATAGGTATGTCATCTATATAGGTAAGGACTATAAGGTCTCTATCCGTATAGATAAGTAGGTATAGATCTACCTAGGACTAGGTAAATCTAATCTTCTCTAGCTTCGTAATATAGAGCTTGTTTCAGTCTCTAGCTACTTACTTAAGCCTATAAAGGCTTCGTAGGACCTTAAACACTATGTTTAGAGATGCTTTAACTCCTAGGAGTAGGATTATATAGATGTCTTTAAGAAGGCTACTTTAGGTAACAGTATTATTTATATCTACTAGGTATATCTCGAGATCTCTCTTATACACTACTACTATGTATACTCGGAGAGTATTATATCTAATAGTAGGTGTAAAGGTCTCTTCGAAGTTAACCCTATATTTCTGTGAAAACCCTCTTATAACTAGTCTTGCCTTGAACTTCTTAATAGCTCTACTAATCATTCTTTTCACATTAAAGACCCACCTAGAAGTAATTAGATTCGTACCCTTTGGCGGTACAACTGCTTCCTAGGTGTTGTTGCTTACTAAGGCAATAAGTTCGTCCTCGATTGCCTCTCTCTATATATGTCCCTATTCGGGGTCTCCTACGGCTACCTTATAGGACTTTGGGATTGGCACTTCCTGCTAATAGGCTATGGCCTG